>NC_139383.1:215835000-216322500 GCF_054392235.1 Sus scrofa
AAAACCACAAGGCTTATAGGTAAAATGAGGATAAGGGTACAATATTTGAAAAAAATTGTTGGTAACATAACAGATAGAAAAAGATAGTAATCTCTTTAAAACAGAGGCAATTTTACAGATGTGAAACAGTTAAGAAATGTATAACTACAACAACAAATACGGCACTTTGCCTTAAAAAAACAGTCTGAAGCTTGCTTGTGGAAGTGGGAAGCAGAAGGGTTGCAGCTTATGAGTTATGAAGTGATGGAAGAAGAGTTATCTAAAATTGAACAGGAAGTTCCAACACCAGATGTGGATAGGTGTGGCTCATCACACACACACATGGTGAAATGAGGTAGCTGAGAGATGCTTGAGATGTGTGCAGGTGTGCATTCTGTGTATCCCTAAGTGGCTTGGTTCAGTGGGGTTCAGCATTCACCTAGTGCTTCTGGTGCATAGAATCATGCACAAGTAAATGTGAAAGCATGCTACCCTCAAGGTGTCCCCTAGTTTATCCACACTGCATTTGAGAAAGAATTCACATTTTGAAACAAGTATTATATCAGAACTGAATATATTGGTAATTGACATCTTTTTTTTTTTTCCTTGATCAGTCTTGGTAAAGATTCATCAATTTTGTTGATCCTATCAAAGTAAAAGATGTTGGTTTCAATTATTTTTTTAAACCTATTATCTAATTCATTTAGTATGCTCTTAGTTTTAATACTTCCTTCTTCTGGTTACTTTGAGCTTAATATGATTCTTTTTCTTGCTTTCTAAGGTGGAGGTTTGGATCACCTTTCGCAGATCACTTTTATTTTCTAATCTATAGAAAATGAAAACAATAGATTTATATATTTCTTACTAAATACTACTTTAGCTGTTTCACAAATTCTGATAGATCACATTTTCATTATCATTGCATTAGAAATATTTTCAAAGCAAATATGGAATAGATCTACTTTTCCCTATTTTTAATTAAGTACATGTAAAAACCTTGGATATTTTATTATAAAAGAAACACAAGACTCTGAAAGGTAGACAGCAAAAAGCATGCAGGCTAGGGACCTCGAAATGAGAGCAATGACAGTGCACCATGGGCAATGCTGCCAGAGATTTACTGGGGGTCCTGTACTCTCAACCCTATATCCCCACCCAGTGGTAATAAGGGATCACCCCCACCAGTATCATTGGAGGCCAACTGGGGAGCCTGGACTTCCAACCCCACCTATCAGCAACAAGCCATGCCTCCTTTCTCTAAATAGAATTAAATTATTTTTTAAAAGGGGGGAAACTTGAAATATCATGAAGGAAGAAAGAGCAATGGGAAGACCAAGAATATGAGTAAAGATTTACTTTTCCTCTTTAAAATTGTTTGATGTTTTTTGTTTTTGTTTTGTTTTGTTTTGTTTTTTTCCTTGACTACTGCACTGGGAAGGATCTCTTTATTGCATTTTTTTTTGGAAACTAAATATTTGTTTTATTTTTTTTTAATTGTTATTACCCCAATACAATTTTTTTTCTACTGTACAGCATGGGGACCCAGTTATACATACAAATATACTTTTTTCTCACATTATCATACTCCATCATACTCTAGACATAGTTCCCAGTGCTACACAGCAGGATCTCATTGCTAATCCATTCCAAAGGCAATAGTCTGCATCTATTAACCCCAAGCTCCCAATCCATCCCGCTTCCTCGCCCTCCCCCTTGGCGACGACAAGTCTGTTCACCAAGTCATTGATTTTCTTTGCTGTGGAAGGGAGCATCTGTGCCACACATTATATTCTAGATATGTGATATCATATGGTATTTATCTTTCTCTTTCTGACTTACTTCACTCAGGATGAGAGTCTCTAGTTCCATCCATGTTGCTGCAAATGGCATTATTGTGTTCTTTTTTGTGGCTGAGTAGTATTCCATTGTGTATATATACCACATCTTCCTAATCCAATCATCTGTCAACGGACATTTGGGTTGTCTCCATGTCTTGGCTGTTGTGAATAGTGCTGCAATGAACATGTGGGTGCATATGTCTTTTTCAAGGAAAGTTTTGTCTGGATATAGGCCCAAGGGTGGGATTGCCGGGTCATATGGTACTTCTATGCAGAGATTTCTAAGGTACCTACATACTGTTCTCCATAGGGGTTGTACCAGCTTACATTCCCACCAACAGTGCAGGAGGGTTCCCTTTCCTTCACAGCCCCTCCAGCATTTATTTGTGGACTTATTGATGATGGCCATTCTGAAGGGTGTGAGGTGGTGTCTCATGGTAGTTTTGATTTGCATTTCTCTAATAATCAGGGATGTTGAGCATTGTTCCATGTGCTTGTTGGCCATTTGTATATCTTCCCTGGAGAACGGTCTATTCAGGTCCTTTGCCCATTTTTCCATTGGGGTGTTGGCTTTTTTGCTGTTGAGTTGTATGCGTTGCTTGTATATTCTAGAGGTTAAGCCCTTGTCAGTTGCATCCTTTGAAACTATTTTCTCCCATTCCGTAACTTGTCTTTTTGTTTTCTTTTTGGTTTACTTTGCTATGCAAAAGCTTGTCAGTTTGATTAGGTCCCATTGGTGTATTTTTGCTTTTATTTCTGTTGCTTTGGGGGACTGACCTGAGAAAACATTTGTAAGGTGGATGTCAGAGAATGTTTTGCCTATGTTCTCTTCCAGGAGTTTGTCTTGTCTTATGTTTAAGTCTTTCAGCCATTTTGAGCTTATTTTTGTGCATGGTGTGAGAGTGTGTTCGAGTTTCATTGATTTGCATGCAGCTGTTCAGGTTTCCCAGCAATTCTTGCTGAAA
Source organism: Sus scrofa (assembly GCF_054392235.1). Lineage (NCBI taxonomy): Eukaryota > Metazoa > Chordata > Mammalia > Artiodactyla > Suidae > Sus > Sus scrofa. The sequence goes on from NC_139383.1 coordinate 215,837,783, forward strand.
AGATTCTTTTTCCCATTTTATGTTCTTGCCTCCTTTGTCAAAGATTAATTGACCATAGGTGTCAGGGTTTATTTCTGGGTTCTCTATTCTGTTTCATTGGTCTGTATGTCTGTTTTGGTACCAGTAGCACACAGTCTTGATGACTGTGGCTTTGTAATAGTGCCTGAAGTCTGGGAGAGTTATGCCTCCTGCTTGGTTTTTGTTCCTCAGGGTTGCTTTGGCACTTCTGGGTCTTTTGTGGTTCCATATAAGTTTTTGGATGGTTTGTTCTAGTTCTGTGGAAAATGTCATGGGTAATTTGATAGGGATTGCACTGACTCTGTAGATTGCTTTGGGTGGTATGGCCATTTTTATAATATTAATTTTTCCAACCCAGGAATATAAAACATTAATCAAGGAAATTAAAGAAGACAGTTGATATTTGAAGCAAATATTACAATGCTCTCTAATCTGGTTCTCAATATATGCAGAGGAACTTTTAAAATTTTAAATTTATTAAATACAATTATAAACAGAAGAGGGGAGAAGGGATATAAAGTAAGATGAATTTTCTACATTTTATTCTAACTGGTAAAATGTTGATATCAGTATACTATGTATCATATTTATGCTATATATATATAGTATGTATATGATACCTGAAGCAATTGATTAAAAAGGTATACAAGCAATATACTCAAAAACGCTAGTTAATAAATGAAAATGGAATTCTAAAAGTTGTTAAAGTAACCCACAACAAGGCAAAAAAAAAGAAAACAGAGAAACTAAATCTGAAAGAACAGACAAAAAAACAAACAAAAAATGGTATAATTAAGGCCTAATATTAGCTAAATAAATTGTCTAAATACATCAATTAAAGACTGACTAGCAGGGTGAATGTTTTTAAAAAGAAGAAATTTTAAAGATTCTTTATATGCCATCTGAATAAACAAAACCAAAGCACTTGGACCAACTGGTCCTCTAACAGCTAACTCTTTTCACGTTCTGTCACCTAAACCACCCCAGGTGCTCTTTGCATTAATTCAAATATCATAGCCCCTATGAGACTAATGTGGCCATTTTACAATGTTCAAAATGAACCAGTGGGATGTAGCCTATTTATGACAGTTCTAAAGAATATATATGAAGAGGAAATCACGTTTTTATGCTTATAACAATGCACCATTTATTGTCTTATTTTGTATCATTAACTTATTAAGTTACTGTTATTCATCTCTAATTGTGGTCAGAGAACATAGTGCATTATATTTCACTCTTTTGAAATGTAATGTCCTAGCAAATAGTCTATTTTGGTGGAAGTCCCATATGCACTGGGAAAGAATGTGCATTCTCTTGATTGTGTGGGTAGAGTGCTGACAATGTTAGGTCAAGGTGTTTTTCAGGCCCTTATCTGCCCTGAATTTAACTAATTATTCTATTAATTCCTGAGAAAAGGATATTAAAATCTCTAATGATAATTGCTGATATTTCTATTTCTCTATTTCACGTATTTTGAAATTATTGAATATATATACATTTATGACTGTTTTGTCTCCTTGATGAATTAAACAAATGTTCCTCATTACCTCTGCTAATATCTTTGCTCGATGTCTACTTTATTTGATATTAAAAAGCTGTACCATCTTTGTTATACTTTTGTTTGTAGGGAATGCCTATTCCTTTGCTTTTATTTTTATCTATTGGCCTCTTTACATTAAATTGCATTTTTTATAATCAACATGGAGTTTAAAGTTGATTTTTATCCACTGTGACAATCTCTGAATTTTAATTAAAGTGTTTAGCACATATACACTTAATGTAATCACAGATATGGTTGACTTTATCATCTTGCTGTCATCTAAGAAGTTTTTTTTCACTATTTTTAATTTCCTATCTTCTTCTGAGTTAAATAATTGTAAGTCATTTTGAATTCCTCTATAAACCAATTAGCAACACCTTTTCTATGTACCTTTTACTCATGTATTTTTAAGTGTATACTCTAGACTTTATGATAAGCATTCTTAATTTATAACAGTCTACTTTGAAATAGTATAGGCAGTCCTCATTTTGTATGGCAGTGCAAGACTATAAAAATAACCCTGTAAGCTGAAACTGTGCAAAGCAATCTTAATAATCAATGGGAAAAATTATAGTTGTTTTGTGACCTTTAAATTTTTTTGTCAAAATATTAAAAACTCTCCTACTGTTAGTTATAAATGGATAGGGAAATGGCAAGAAATAGTAAAACTAATGTTTATTTAGTACATTGTAATTTAGAACATTAGGAACATTAAACATTAAAATGTTTTATTTGTTCATTAAAATAACCTGTCAAGAGTAGTTTGAACAGTGTTTTTTTTTCTCCTTTTCATCATATAATTTATAATACAGAGCAAGCATTGTTTATGTGTTGATGAGGTGACATACTCTTTTCTGTGTATCTACTTCCAATGTTATACCCTTTGCACTTTCAATGTCATGAAATATCTCTGAGTGCTCCTTTATTGAGAATTTCTTTGCCAGATATCCCCACTTCCTCTGAGGTATCTCATGCTTTTTGTTAGAACCACTTTCCTTAATTTGGATACATAATTGTCCCAACTTCCCTAACTTCCTCCAGCTGCATATGTAGAATCTTTTAAATAGCAGCCCTGCCAACATTTCCATAGTTAGAAATTCTTCTGTAACTCCATTTATGTCTGATTCCAATTTTTCTTCCAGGGTTATCACTTTTCATTTCTTTTTTGCACTTTTATCTTTGTTGGCCAGTTCCTTTTTTGAATACCCATTTTTATTAAAATGTCTTGTTGGTTTATCACTGAAAGACAAAGAGGTAATAACTACATGCTTTGCTGACTATGGGAATGAAAAAAGCATGTATATAGACCATTCACTTACAGACTTTGAAATAAATGGCATGATGGTTTACTGATCTTGATGTGTATATGTTATTTACATAGTTATTTGCTGCATTAAGAGCTAGGACTGAATTGTATATTATGCAATTACTCACAGTTAAGCATTGCAATAATATTTGAATCATATTTTTGGTGGCACTGGTGTTATTTAACTAACTGAAATCCATGCATATTGGAGGCCATACACAGGGAGGAACTGCACTACTTCTTTTAAGAACCTTAATACGGACCTCCTCACTCAACCCCTTAATTCACCTAGCTATCCCAGAGACTGGCTTGCCTTTGACATCTGCAGGTAAAGCCTTCAATCCCCTTCAGTGTTATCAAGCATAGGCTTGGAAGGCTTCTTTTGTTAAAAAACAAAAGAAAATAAAATCATCATTGACACTTAAACCACCAATTTCCAATTTCACTGTAATTTCATGTTCTCTTTAGCCATAGATAAATTTCCAAGTAGGCTCAAAATTGAAATGTTTAACATTAGTCAACTTAGGTTTGGAATTCTGTTTTTATTTTTAATCAGCAAATGTACATTGAACATCTTGTTTGTGTGGTTATGAATCTCTTGGAACTCTTTTGTTGTTGTTGTTGTTGTTGTTGGCTTTTTTGCCATTTATTGGGCCACTCTTGTGGCATATGGAGTTCCCAGGCTAGGGGTCTAATCGGAGCTGTAGCCGCCGGCCTATGCCAGAGCCACAGCAATGGGGGATCCGAGCTGTGTCTGCAACCTACACCACAGCTCACAGCAATGCCAGATCTTTAACCCACTGAGCAAGGGCTGGGATCGAACCCGCAACTTCATGGTTCCTAGTCGGATTCGTTATCCACTGTGCCACAACAGGAACTCCTCTTGGAACTCTTAAAGAGTTACACACTTGATTGCTCCCAGGTCTGGAGAACCAGTTTTACAGACCTCAAAAAATGACTAAGTATATAAGGTGAGAAATAGGTTCTGTAAGTATTCAGATATTAGGGAGTAGTTTGCTTCATCACATATTCAGAGAATGTCTCATCAAATGTAAGAGACGTGAGAAGAGCTGGGGTTTAGAAAAAGAACAGAGAGAAAAGCACTTGAATTGGGAGCGTAAACAAAACACCTATTTGCAGAGGTGGCATGGCACAGCACAGTGCAGTTCTCAATCTTGGCTTACCATCAGAAAGATCGGGTACCTTTGAACCCTAAGGGCCAACCAGAAATTTCCGCAGGTGTTTCCAATGATGAGCCAGGTGTGGGTAGCTACAGTAAAAACATGTTTAACACATGTTCACTGCTTCAGTAACTGTGAAACAACATTTGGCTGTTTCCATATCATTATTTGATTCCTCTAAAGCAGATTTCATCCAAAGACTACAAAGTCCATCATGAATATGACACTAACTTTGGATAGAACTGATTAGATGGTATGAGTCATTTCTCCATTCACAGAAAGGCCCCAAGACACAACTATGTAACTATGTTTATGAAAAAGTCTTAGATGAAACCACACACATAAATTTTTTTTTCTGGCTTGTTTTCTGGTGGCAGCTTTTGCTTCCTGCTTTTTTTTTGGTGGGGGGGGGGGCGCAAACCTGAGGCATATGGACGTTCCCTGGCTAAAGGTCAAATTGAAGCTGCAGCTTCCAACCTACACCACAGCCACAGCAACACATGATCCAAGCTGCATGTGCGACCTACACCACTGTTCACGGCAATGCCGGAACCTTAACCCACGAGCCAGGTCAGGAATCGAAACCACGTCCTCATGGATACTAGTTGGGTTCGGTACCTCTGAGCCACGACAGGAACGCCCTGCTTCCTGTTTTATGGCCATTCGCTTCCTACACCTTGGCAGCCCTGTGGGCTTCCTAGTTTGTGGACTGACTCAACAGCCTTCTTCAAGTGAATAGAGAGCTCTTGTTTAGAAAGCTCCCTGAAAATTCCAACTACTTCTCTTTCTTGAAATACTTTTCCTTGGGCTTGCCCTTCCTCCTTCTTAAGGGTAAACTTCAGAGACCTGAGATTTTAGTGTGGACAGGGGAAAAGAGAGCTCAGGAAATCTCTTCTGCTGTGGGGCTGGACCCCAGGCAAGAGAGGCACTCTGAGTCCAGGAGCTGACCAAGCTAGACACTGGGTAAGCCTCCAACCACCCCCTTGCTTGTCCACATCCTCTTCTCCCTCAGGTTCAGGGGGGTTGGAGGTTGAGGCAAGTTCTGAACTCTCTGGGTCACCTAAACTCCTATAAATCTGTCCACAAGATTCAAGTGCCATAGTATCTTGTAGAAGCTTAAATGTTAGAGACTTACAAACCTTAATCACTGTAATTTACTTTTAAAGCAATTTAGCATAGTGGGGGTAACTGTAAAGTACTAAAAAACAGCTGTGGACCAAAACAATTCCACCCTAGCACATTCAAAAATAAATGCAGCATCATAAAATGTTCTCATCCCCTTGGAATTATAAAAACTTGTCAATGTATTCATAATTATCCTAGAAACAAGAGTGGGTTTTTGTTTTTTTTCTCCCAAAGTTTCAGAGATTCTCTTTGGAACAACCATAGGGGTACATTATCTCCAAGTTCTTCATAAAATACAAGGATGTTCATCATGAAAACACTCATCTCCAAGTTCCCTTCATTTGGTGTCCATACATACAGAGAACGAGTACGAGAAGGTAACCATTACCACCGACACAGATGTACGCTTGCCTGTATTTGTGGTTTGCTTGTTGAAACCTAAATTGCCCTTCAGGTGTTGATGATGATGATGATAACAAGCTTATAACAGAACTAGGCAAGGCAAGCAGACAAAAATAAGACAAACAATACATTGGTAACTTGCCTAATCTATAGTGAATTTCATATAGATACCCACTGCTCTGCACAAGAAGCTGTCACAGGGGGGTCCCCATGCATTTCCTCACAGGTCCCTATGGCCTAGTCATTCCTGGAGCCTGAAAATCATTTGAACTTTTGGATGAAACAATTGATTTAGAGGTGGGTGGTGTTTGGGTCCAATATCAGAGCTGTGGGAAGCTGGGCTGAATCTGCAGAAAGACTCTGGAGACACAAGTAAAAAATTAGTCTTTGCCAGTTGATTCACTTGCAAAGATTTTCTCCCATTCTGTGGGTTGTCTTTTTGTTTGTTTAGGGTTTCCATTGCTGTGCAGAAACTTTTAAGTTTGATTAGGTCCCATTTGTTTATTTTTGTTTTTATTGTCTATACTCTAAGAGGTGGATCTGACTAATCTCCAAAATTTATAAACACCCTGCAGCTTCATACCAAAAAACCAAACAACCCCATCAAAAAATGGGCAGACCTAAACAAACAATTCTCCAAAGAAGACATACAGATGGCCAAAAAACACATGAAAAGATGTTCAACATCACTCACTATTAGAGAAATGCAAATCAAAACCACTCTGAGGTACCACCTTACACCAGCCAGAATGGCCATCATCCAAAAGTCTACAAACAATAAGTGCTGGAGAGGGTGTGGAGAAAGAGGAACCCTAGTACACTGTTGATGGGATTGTCAATTGGTGCAACCACTGTGGAAAACAGTATGGAGATTCCTCAGAAAACTAAACATAGAACTACCATTTGATCCAGCAATCCCACTCCTGGGCATCTCTCCAGAGAAAACCATGAATCGAAAAGACACATGTACTCCAACCTTCACTGCAGCACTATTTACAATAGCCAAGACATGGAAACAACCTAAATGTCCATCGACAGAGGAGTGGATCCAGAAGAAGTGGTACATATACACAATGGAATATTACTCAGCCATTAAAAAGAATGAAATACTGACATTTTTAGTAACATGGATGGACCTAGAAACTATCATGGTAAGTGAAATCAGCCATACAATGAGACACCAACATCCAATGCTTTCACTGACATGTGGAATCTGAAAAAAGGACAGACTGAACTTCTTTGCAGAACAGATGCTGACTCACAGACACTGAAAAACTTATGGTCTCTGGAGGAAACAGTTTGGGGGGTGGGGGAATGTGCTTGGGCTGTGGGATGGAAATCCTGCGAATTTAGATTGTTATGGTCATTATACAACTACAGATGTGATAAATTTGAGTAATAAAAAAAAAGAAAAAAAAATGAGTGTTAGTCTTGTGCCTACTGAAATGATCTGCAAACCATGAATCCATTCTTTCCAGCCCCATCTGCATATATAAGTAATTGTTCTCAATCCTGCACCTCTAAACTGCAAAGAATTGTGCTAGTGATAAAATTTCTCAGCAACCATTGAAATGCTTTTGAGGAGGTAGCATGCCGAGTTAAGCTTCAAGGGCAGAAAGAGCGCCAAACCTGGCTTCCTCCATTTACCCACTGATTCATTCAGAAATGTTGCCTGATGGGAGGGGGAGGGAGTGGGAGGGATCGGGAGCTTGGGCTTATCAGACACAATATAGAATAGATTTACAAGGAGATCCTGCTGAATAGCATTGAGAACTTTGTCTAGATACTCATGTTGCAACAGAAGAAAGGGTGGGGGAAAAAATGTAATTGTAATGTACACATGTAAGGATAACCTGACCCCCTTGCTGTACAGTGGGAAAATAAAAAAAATTATTAAAAAAAAAAAAAAGAAATGCATTCACTCACCAGGATTTGGTGATCAACCAGCAGTCTAGTTTCCCAGTTAGGATCTAGAAGTACAAGAATAAAAAATGCTTGTGGGAGTTCCCATCGTGGCGCAGTGGTTAACGAATCCGACTAGGAACCATGAGGTTTCGGGTTCGATCCCTGCCCTTGCTCAGTGGGTTAACAATCTGGCGTTGCCGTGGCCCTGGTTGTAGGCCAGCGGCTTCAGCTCTGATTAGACCCCTAGCCTGGGAACTTCCTTATGCTGTGTGAGCGGCCCAAGAAATGGCAAAAAGACCAAAAAAAAAAAAAAACAAACAAACAAACAAACAAAAAAAACAATGCTTGCTTCTTTCTCCCTAATAGTTCACAATCTGTCAAGAGAGACAGACACACAACAAATCATAGTGCAACACAGCAAGAGCTATATAGGGAAATGCTTCTAAGTTATAATTTCCCCCAGTGTATGTACACACCAAACTGGTCAGTGTCAACAATGTCTGGACAAAATGGCTGGAAAGCACACCTGATGGATAAGTGTTTCTGTTGGACATCCAGTACAATGAATGGAAATCCAAGCCCCTTGAAGGTCCCCTCTCCCCAGGTTAGTCACATGTCTCATTCCCCCAAAGCAGCCTTTGATGTTTACCAATCTTGATGGTGCTCTTTGCTTGCCCACTAGTGGGCATCCTTCATAACTACACTGATTCCCTTTCACTGATACTTCCGTTTCTGGAGTTGATGGGGAAACTTAACTTCACACCAGTATTTGTGGCTCCTTACTAGGTTCCAGGGCAGGAACATGTCCTGATGGTATTTTAATTTCCTGTCTTAAGGAATTTAGGTCCAAGACTCTTGGGGTTGGTTTGGAAGACATGTGAATGCTACAGTTTACCCTAAAGATTACTTTTCCCTTCTGACCCTGCACTAAATCATACTGCTTTTGTTTTCAGCAGGTTATCTCTGCATATTCAGGGCATTTCATCCTAGAAGCAGGCATTGATTTTGTTACATTACAAAATTACATTTGTAATTACATTTTTTAAGAGTCTTAATCCAGCCATCAGAGGGCCTGAATACACATCTATCAATCAGCCTATCATCTAACTCTCTCCATATTGTTCACCTCTTTCTCTCATGGAAAGAATATCCCTTTCCACCCAGTTCCCAGGGTAGGCATTTAGATTGGCCTCTTCGCCCTGTAGTTACAAGAACAAGCAGGTGTCCATCACAGATTTTCTCGCAGCATGAGAAGAACGCTGAATCTACACAAATCCCTGTATTTGGGATGGAAATTTCTTATATGCAAAAACAAAAAACAAAAAACCTGTATAGAAACTCCTAGCAATCCTTGAAACTTTTCAAAGTGTAGGGAAAATTTTTCACTTGCTATTTTTATACTAGAACTCCTAAAACATTTTAAATTACACAAGGGATAAGGGGAAGGGAAGACAATAACTGAGTTATTTATTTAGCACACGTGTGACCAGAACCTCACAACACATTGGGTAACTTGATTATATTTCATCTTATTATCCAAAACCTGTTAAATCTACAATGAATGCCTGAAAGTTGGAAATGCTCCTATCAAGAGAGAGGGGTGAGTGGGTTTTTCCCTCTGTAGCTTAGAGTGAGGTACTCCCCTGAACCTCGTCCCAGTGAAAGGGGACATATTTTAGTCTTATCAGAATTCTTATGGGGACTCTTACAAAGTCTTACAGGAATCCTTAAAATCACCAGATGGTGCTTGAGAACCAACAAGGTCAAAACCAAAAGCTTTGGGTCTTCAATCAGTGGGAAATTCGTAAGCATCTGCTGTGCCTCTGATACATCACTAAACCCTGAAAGTTACAGAACGCAGGCCAGCCTTGGTCCTCAAGCCGCCTTGCATGGGACACATATGTTCACATTACTGTTGAGACAAAGGACCTTAAGGAGTCCTTGGCACAGTGAAAGCCCCTAACAAAGGGCAGCTTTGGCGATTAGCCTCCACACTAGAACAGAGGCACAGGAGGCTGTAGAAACTGCTATGGTCACACCAAGAGAGCCTCTTTCCAAGCAGGTGCTCTGAGCCAAGCCTTGGAGGAGCAGTATGAATTTCCCAGGGGAAAAGGAAAGAACATTCCAGGAACAGCACAGAGAAAAGCAAAGGCTTGAATTTACACCTTACTAAAAGAAGTTTGAGTGTGGCCAGTGCCAACATAATATAGCGCTGACAAGATGAGGCTGGAGAAGATGCAGATGTGAAGGTCAGTTGGGCCAGATTACAACTTCTTAACAGTTCAGGATTTATTCTATATACAATGGAGGAGGGGGCAAAGTTTTGAAAGGGGCTCCTCAGGTAGGATGAAACTTGTGATTTAGAAAGATTACTTTAGGGGTAATTAAAAACAACTGGGTAGGATTGGTGAGGGGCAGGGAATGTAGTTAGGAGCCTCATGATGTGGGGATGGGGAAGACGTGATGAGGAGAGGCCCTGAAACTGGCAGTGAGCAGCAGAGAACGTGAGAGGCAGGAAACGTTAAAAAGACAGGCTTTTTCGTTATAAATCGCTATGCTATTTTTCTTTCCAATTTATTAGGTATAGTTGTTAATGACGTTCATTGCTATCAGTTCTAAGGATTTTGAGGGAAGAAAAAAAAAGACTGGATTTTGCGCACTATTCTCAGGAGCTCTTACCCTCCTGCGCTGGTCCTTTAGGCTTTGCAGGCGTCACCTAGTGGCAGCTCTGTGAATTACAGGCACAGAGTCCAGATGTATTCAAATCAGCCTTGAGCAAGATGGTTCGCCCATTTGACTTGAAATAATGACAAATGCCACACTGAGATTTTATTGCTTTTTCAGAGGGGGTATAAAATTTTCTTTCTTAGATTACAGGGGTGAATATTGAAAAGGTGGCTCTCTTCATCTAACAAAATGAAATGCTGCATTCTAGATAAAAGAGCAGAAAGAGGGTTGGGGGGAAACAGGCCACAAAGTGTAAAAACCTTTGCTCATGTTATATCTCAAAGATCATTCAACCCTGATTAAGCTGATGAATCACAGAACAATAAAGGAAGGCCCCATGCTGAGGTCCTGTTATCTGAAATCATAGTGCCCTCATTGTTAACAGCAGCATAAACAACAGTTGTCAGTGATGGACGTGGGTGTTAGGATACAAGAGTTTGAGATGGATGGCTATTTTGACTTCTGTTTAAATGCATCCTCAGAAAAGAAAGGGGAAAGTGAGACCCCGGATTTGCAACTCTCTCTTTCTTATACACACTTTATCTGATCAATCCACTGCAAATCCTAGGCACTTTGTTTTTAAAGTCTTTCAAATAGCAGCCTAATTTGACCACAGCCATCCACCTCTGCCACTGCCACTGTGGTCTAGCCACCAGCACCTCTGGACGCCACATTAATCCCCAGGCTGGTCTCTATGCTTCCACTACTGACCAATCCTCCTGTGGTTTCTCAACACACTGCGAAAAAAACCCAGTCCTTACCAGGCCTTCCCAGCTCTCCCTTGCCCACTCCTACTACCCCCACCCCCAATCTCCCACCCCCTTTCCCTCACAGCCCTTCTCCAGCTACTCTGGCCTCTTTCCAATCCCTTCAGCCCATCAGCACGCTCCTGCTTTGGGGTCTCCGCACTTGATCAACTCTCTGTCTAGAAAGTTCTTTCCCTCTACGTCATGTACCTAAAACAGCAGCACCCTCCCCATCTCTCTAACCTTTTAGAATGCTTTATTTTTTTTTTTTGTGGGATTTTTCATTGCATTTTACTATGTACTTTTAAATTCAACTTCATGTCTCTCCCTGGAATGTAAGCTTCATGGGGCCAAGGATTTAACCTATTGATTGTTGTTGTACTCCAGTGATGAGAATAATGTTGGGCATTATTGGGTAGGTCCTCAAATAGTTATTAAATGTATGAAAGACAGATTGGATGGATGAATGAATGATACAATGTCCTCACTTCCTAACCCAGACTCAGTCCCCCTCCATTCCTGAAGCAATAGTCACCTTTACTCTCACAAATTATCAAAATCACCCAAGGCCAACTTGGCCGAAATGATCTCCCTGAAAGTGAGAGGTGGGTTAGGCTTTGGAGCTGTAGAATATTAGTACATTTTCAAGACTCCAGATTATGCTCTTCAGACAACTTCAGCTACTGTCAAGAACTCAACAGCTGCACCCTCACTGCTCAAAGAGGGGCATTTTAGAGTGTACATGATTTTAGTGTAAGCTTCAGATGATGAAGAGAAGGTGTGCCATGGCTCTAAATGATCTCAATATATTCCATGGATGCATTATACAAATGATATCTAACCTTAAATAACTAATGCATGATTTCAGTTTTTTGTAAGAAACTTAAAGGCACTACCACTTTGGGGGAGAATTAAAATAAAAGCAAGCTTCATGCTAAAGGAATCTGAAAAAGGGCATTCTAGTCAAAGGCCAGAGTGCCCTCTACTGGCAGCTAAGAAAACCATGGGGGAAAATCACAAAGAGGAAGCAGCTTCATATTCAAATCTGTAATGGAATTATTAAAAAGTAACCCAGTCCCTTCAAAGAAAAATAGAGTGTGGCTATAATAAGGGAAAAGACTCAGCCCCTGCTTTCAAGGAGGTTGAAGATTGCTACAAAGAACAGAAATTTGGAATTAGAGCAGAATAAATGATGCAATTTAGAAAACATGATGGACGTATAATCCAGCATGGAAGGGTGGAGGGTGATGTCTGAGCTGAGGTTTGTAAAGGGGGTAGGAGTTAGTCAGATGAAGGGAGTGGCTTGTACATGAGGAGTTAGATTCCAAACGTGTGATCCAGAAATGAAGAGGCAGAGAGGTGAAAGAAAACATGTTCAGCGGTCTAGGAGTTAAAAGCTGTGACAATTGCGCTATTTTTTTTTTTTTTTTACTGAGGTATGATTTATTTACAATACTGTGTTAATTTAAGGTGCACTGCATAGTGATTTGGTATTTCTTCAGATTAATCTCCACTATAGGTAAAAGATAATGGGTGTAATTCCACGTGCTAGACAGTAGATCCTTGCTGCTTATCCATTTTATATATAGTAATTTGTATCTGTTTATCCATAAGTTTCTATACACTAATAATGAAATATCAGAGAGAGAAAGTAAAAAAGTGATCGTGCTTAAAATCACATCAAAAAAAAAATTCCTAGCAGATGAAAGACCTATACCTAAAAACTATAAAACATTGATGAAGGAAATTTAACATGATTCAAATATAAAGATATCCTGTGCTCTTGTATTGGAAGAATTAACATTGTTAAACTGGCCATACGACCCAAAGCAATCTACAGATTTAATGCAATCCTTATCAAAATATTTTTGATATTTTTCACAGAACTAGAATAAATAATCCTTACATTTATAGGGAGCCACAAAAGATTCCAAATTAAAAATTTCTCTTGGTTGACTGTTCACCAGACATTCCCCAGTCTGGATTTCTTTGCTGGTCTGCTTTCATCTTGTGGCAGAAAGTACCAGATACTGTTTCTCCTAACTGCTCTTTGGACTGGCAGTGGCCATGTGACCCAATCCTGGCCAATGAGATATAAGAGGTGGCATAGGTCACAACTACAGCTCAGATTTGATCCCTGGAAGCCAAAAAAGAAAAAAAAAAAAAGGTGAGGCCCTGAAATTTCAGGGGAGAGTGAGGAGGGTGTGATTGAAATAATAAACTTTGCAAACCAGTTCAAATTACAGTTCCTTCTAGAGCAAATCACTCTTTGCTGGAAAATCTAATCCCAGTGAATAAGGGGGCTCTCTTACCTCCCCGGGTCATGAAAGGGTCCTATTATCACAGCATCTGATGCTACTCAGGTTGTTCAGCACACTGGGTAGCACAGAGATGCCCACTCTTCAAGCCTGCAGGGGGCTTTAAGGGAGGCTGTGAGCCCATATCTCTGGGCGTCAGCATCCTCCAATGCACCTAGACATGCCAGCATTCCCCACAGCACTGCCACTGAGCCCCCATTACTGGTGGGAATTCCCCTCTCCTTTCCGCCTTTAGGTTCCTCCTGATCTGTGGTAAAGCATTCTCCTCTCTTCTTGCCTTCACTGGCCATCACTTCTCTACCTGCCCCTCTTCCACAAACATGGGTATTTACAGAGAACAGGGATTCCAGAAGCCTCTGTTCTTCCATTTGCTGCAAACCATCCCTGAGACAGGGGGTTATGGAGATGAGGATGGGTGAGGAACATGGGGTATGCACAAATTAATATCACAATAACGTATTCTGTCATGGAGACAGAATCCAAAATTCAAGTGGAGAAATGAATCAGTCCTTTGTAAGAGGAGAAAATCTCTTCCAATAGATATGGCTAAGTTGGCAGTTGGTAGTAGGGGGAGGGCAGGAATTTTAGGATTTTTTTCCAGCTGAACAGAAAGGTTGTCTCCTGAAAGTGACAGAGAATGGCAAAGTGGAGGGACAGGTACCCTGAGGATTATGGTATAAGGTCCAAACAGCTGTCACTGTGAGGAAGAGGAGAGGGAACAGAGAAATATGGCTAAGGCAATGTTCAGTCCTTGGTTGGAGTTAGAAAACATACACAATTAGGACCTGTGTCTGCATTATTGTGTGATTTTCTCCAGCATGCTTGGCAGGGTGGGGATGGAATAGGATGCTGCTAGTAACATGGCAGGAAGACAAAAGGGTGAAGCAGACAAGGGTGCTGGCTAGAGACTGCTTAGAGTAGGGACCATGGCATGCAGGTCAAGAGTAGATTCCTGCAGTTCAAGAGTGCTGAGGCAAGGTGGTTCTGGGGGCAGCAGTGGAATAGAAATGAGAATCACCAGAGGTGAAAATGCCAAGGAACTAAGAAGCTAGGAAGTTGAACTGGGTGTTACTGAGGAGAATGAATGGATCTTGCAACCAGCATGACAGTAAGATACTGGAAAAAAATCTCTTAGCCACTTGTCAAAGTCATCAGGGAATGTGGTGGGTGGCGAGTGACAGAAAGGAACAATAAAGATGGGGACAGGCAGACATGCAAGACTCCAGTGGGAGGGTTTGTTATAAGAGCATAGAAGAGTTGTGGTTTGGAAGCTCACAGAACTCTTGGAAGACACTGAACTTACTCCTCTCAGTAAGTGATTCTCAGCCCATAGGTTGTCTGCAAATGGTTTTAGGATCACACCCACAGTCCTCACATATGGGATTAGTGACCTTATTAAAGAGACCTAGGGATTCCCATGCTGATGGGGACTCTGGCCTAGCCTAACACATCATTTGTGATGAGGAAACCAAGATCCAAAAAGAAGGAAGTGACATGCAGATTCTCACCATCCATACCGCATCCAGTGGCCTTTCTACTAGGCCTCCCTGACACTCAGTTTAGGATCCCTTGTCTTGGAGTCGCCTTAACGCTAAGCAAAAGCAACAGCAAACAAAGAAAAAAATGCACGAAAAAACCAACAACAAAAAAACTTCTTTCAGAAAGTTATTCGGTTATAAATAATTACTACCAATAAGAAAAGGCCTGTCAGAACCAGAAGCAGTGTATACTTTCTGGGTGACATGGGTTTGGAAAGGGCTTATTATGTGCAAATTGTCAGTGAGGCTGGGATTCTCCAGTGGACCTCTTGGTAGTGGAGAGAGAGCTCCAGCCACAGTGGGGCCAGGAGGACCCTGCAGAGCAGGCAGCTGACAATTCCTGCTTCTTTTGCCCTGAAGCCCACCCCTGTTCTATAGGGCTTTTTAAAGATGATGTCCCTTCCTCTCAAATACAGCTGTTAATGTGAGAAGAAAATCCTGAAGCTGAAAACAATCCCAAGAACAAAAGGGCCCTCTAAGAAGGCTGGACCCTTTGCAGTTCAAATTCTAGCTTGGCGTGATCTCAGGGAAATTATTAAATCTCTGTACCTCAGTTTCCTCATACATAATACAGCTCTTACTTCATCAGGTCATTGTGAGGGATTACGTGAAATCGTTCTGACACACAACATGCATTCAGCATAACTATTCCTCTGGGCTTCAGTTTCCTAAGATGTAAAGTGGGTATTGTTATGGAATGAATGTTTGTTTCTCTGCAAAATTCATCTGTCGAAATTCTAACTTTCAATGCTATGGCATTAGAAGATGGGGCATTTAGGAGGTAATTAGGTCATGAAGTGAAGCCCTCATAAACGGGATTAGTGCCCTTATATAAGAGACCTGGGGACTATCATACTAAGTGAAATTAGGCAGTGAAAGACAGATATCATATGATATCACTTACATGTGCAGTCTTAAAAATGGACACGAATGAGTTTATCTGCAGAACAGAAACAGATTCACAGACATTGAAAACAAACTTATGTTTACCAAAGGGAACAGGTGTGGGGGTGGGAGGGATGGACTGAGGGTTTGGGACTGGCACATGCACACTGAAGTCCATGGAATGTTGAGCAATGGGGACCTGCTGTATAGCAAAGAAAACTCTACCTGATATTCTGTGATAATCTATATGGGAAAAGAATCCAAAAAAGAGTGGATGTGTGTATAACTGAATCACTTTTTTGTATAACAGAAATTATCACAACATTGTAAATCAACTATACTTCAATAAAACTTGAAAAAATTAAAAAATAAATAAATGATATGTTTCTTCACACATCCTGAATTAAAGATGTTACAAAATGGAATTTTAAAATAACACATTTTATAAAATGAGATTCAAGAAATCCTAAAATACTTGACTTCTATGTGAGAACTAATATACTTTGAAATTCTTTACTTCTTGTGATTAGACTAAAGAGAGACAAGACTGAACTTCTTTTATTAATTGATTCAGCCAGCATTTGTTAAATACCCATTATGTCTAAGTTGCTAACATATTCCAAAGGCTGATAAAGTAAGCAAAATGTGCTTTTGAACAAAAATAATTTGATAAATAGAAATGAGGACTTTACTAGGACATTTTAAAAATTATGGAATTGGTATAGATATCATTGCCTGATAGGCAAAATTGTGTGATGCTAATTTAGCAAGTTCATAGTCATAAATTCAAAGTCACAGTTTGCTACATGTTGATTAAAATGTTACAGTACAGACATAATCTTGGTCTTGACTATAATAAATAAATGCATCATCTGAAGATTCAATATCTCCTGTGTAAATATTATTCACTCTATCTGTAAGTACATCCAAAAACTTCTTACATATTTTATATTCACTGCTATTTTTTAATAAACTTAAAAAAAATAAAAGAGACTCCAGAGAGTTTTCTTTACACTTATGCCCTGTGAGGACACAATGAGAAAATGGCCCTCTACGAACCAGGAGGCAGCCTCTTACCAGACACCTAATCTGCTGGTGCCTTGGTCTTAGACTTCCCAGCCTCCAGACCTGTGAGAAATAAATGATTTATATTTAAGCCACACGATCTGTGGCATTTTTGTTGTAGCAGCCTGAATGGATGAAGACAGGAATCAACAACGGCTCTTATTTCACAGAGTTTTTATAAGTGTGAGAAACCATCCATGTAAAATGTTTAGCACTGTTCTTGGCACATAATATGCATTCAGTCAATGTTAATAATTCATCTATCTGCCCACCAGAAATTCTACTTGACATATATTTATCTAATTGCATCATTTTTTTTTACCCAAATAAACTCCCTCTCCACCATAAATGGATACAAGGTGAAAAGTGAAAGCTCTGTGCTTGCTCAGAGGTAAAAACACTATAGACAATTTCCTCAACAAAAATACCAAAGGAATAGGCTTTCTCACAATTGACGACCTAGAGAGACTTACTTAAAACAAGTCATAGGCACCACTTAAGAGTTGCATCACTTTAGTGTTGGCTGGACAACATGATGTCATACTATCTCAGGGTCTGACCATCAGTAAATTTAGTCACTCCAAATCCTCAGTCTGACATTGGTGACAGCCCCAAACGTAACTGTAATTTGACATTCTCACCTTGAAGCCAATCAGCTCTGTGAAGGAGGGGTTTCTTCTGAAAAGCCCGTTGTCCATCTTCAGGTCAGAACAATGAAGAGAATCATTTTTGGAAAGCGAAGTCAGTGACCTTCTTTCAATGTGAGAATAAGGGTCTTCATACACTTAAACACATGCTGAGTGCCAGGCTTAGAATGCTCCCAGTTAAAGGTGCCAGAACCCTCTAGTTGACCTGTGTCAGAAAACATATAAAATACCAATATTTTTAAGATAAAAGGAGAGGTGGTGTGTTGTGAACTCATAAAGGGGAGTATGCCTCCTTACACAACCTGAACAGTTTCCACCCATGTCCAGGGAAGGGGGAACTTGACCAGAGCAAAGGTGCATTCCAGACCTCCCGAAGGAATGGCTGGCACCATGGTGAAAATAATTGCAACAGGCTGTCAGAGCACAATAAAGTTGAACATTACCACAAACAACTAGCTGAACTCAGATTAAGCATACTGAGATTAAAATTTAGCTTTCTGCACAGTTCACTACACACACACACACACACACACACACACAAAGCAAGTCAGATGGGCTGATATGGCCTATTCAGCCTGGCTGATAGCTTTCCCATTAGCTGGCATTCAGCACTGCTTGGGTGAATGTTTAAATAAATAAAGCCAAGCTGCCAGTCCCCCTGAGACCTATTACACAGGGCTGCCCATGTGAAAAACAGCTTGCTCACACAAATCAATGCCTGCGATTTGAAGCATCTGGGCCCAGTGACTTCAATTTTAGGCTCATATTTGAAACCACAGTTTGATTTCTCTGTTCATTTAGCACGTCTCACCCGATCAGCAGTCCCAGGGGCCTCTCATCATACCTCAGCTTCAGCCCTGCTGGAGGATAAACAGCCTGAATCTTTAAAAAGCTCCTGAAGACCTTCTTGAGATAATTAAGGGGCATTTCACAAAAATATTTAAACATATCCATATTGCCAAACATACTCTCCGTGATGTTAATTTTTTGTGTCAGCTTGACTGGGTCAAAGGGCCAGATTTAACATTATTTCTGAGTGTGTGTGTGTGTGTGCGTGTGTGTGTGTGTGTAAGGATGTTTCTGGATGAGATTAGCATTTAAATCTGTGGGTTCACTGGAATAGAGAGCCTGACCCAATATGGACGGGCATCATTCAATCCACTGAGCATCTGAATAGAACAAACAGCCAATGGAAGGAGGCTTCCCGTCCTTCCTACCTAACTGCTTAACTAGGACTTCAGTCACCTTCCCTTGGACTGGGATTTATGTCATCAGCTTCCCTGATTCTCAGGTCTTCAGACTTGGACTGGAATCACATCACTGGTTTTCCTAAGGTTGTAACTGGTGGTCTGCAGACTGCAGGACTTCTCAGACTCCATAGTTATATGAGCCAATTCCTAATAAAAAAGCCTTCTTTATATACATGTGTGGATGGATGGATAGATAGATAGACAGACAAGATAGACTGACAGACAGATAGATATATTATTGGTTCTGTTTTCCTGTTTTTTCTGGAAAATCCTGGCTAACATACTGTCCAAAATTCATGGAAATCTATAGGGACTTTTCATAGAATTAGTAACTATCAGTATCTTCATATTACTTAAGTAAATCATAACTGAATAACTTTGCATTCTTATTAATTCAGAAGATTAAAAAAAAACAAAAAACAAAAAAAAAACAACTCCCTACTGCTCAATGGAACCAGGGCTCCTTAAAAAAAATGGCCAAATCCCATTTGAGGCCAAGAAACCTACCAGATAAGCCCATATATCTCACTTCACTGGAAAGCAAGGAAGCTAGCAGAGATACCTAGGGCTATATTAAAAGGAGTACAAAGCCAACTTAAAAGGATTCACACCGGCCAACATAGGAGCAATTGGACTCTTAATAAGGATATATTCAATATATTGAAACATTGAGTTCATAATGATACCTACAAAAACTACTGGTCGCTGCTGGAGATGTTAATGAATTAACTATTTTGAAAATAGAAAAAAAATCAAGAATTTATCCTGCCTTTCCTGTATACAGTATACCACTAGCGGGAAAAAAAGTAGTAGTTAAAAGGAAGTTTCTCTTTATAGAAATAGTCTAGCAAATAAATGAAGAAGGAATGACAGAATTAGAATATCATTACTCTGCAATTCCTCTAAATGTACCTAAGGAATGATTATCAGTGATTGCCAAAGTCACAAAAAGATAAATGATCAAAGATTAAATGCCTCCTGATGAAAGAACACACTACCTAAGAAGTAATCTTGCTAAAAACTCAAGTTTGAATTTGATCGAAGTCACTTCCTTAGATCCAAATACCAAATTTCTAGAAACACAGAGGACACACTACAAAATGAATGGTCTTGTGCCTTAAACAAATGGCAATAATAAAAAAAGAGAGGTCTTCAGTTCGAGTCTTAAGAGACATATCAACACCCCTACATGGCCCCAAAAGGGAACCTATATTAATGTCCTTGTGTTTCTTATTGACACTAGAGTGAACCTGCCCCCTTTTCATCTCAAAGTCTCACAGTTTCCCCAGGACCCATAGAAATGGTCCTGAGCTATAGTAATGTTCTTATTCTGATACTTTTTTTTTTTTTTTTGTCTTTTTAGGGCTGCACCCATGGCATATGGAGGTTCCCAAGCTAGGGGTCGAATCAGAACTGTAACCACTGGCCTATGCCACAGCCACAGCAATGCCAGATCCTTAATTGAGTGAGGCCAGGGATTGAACCTGTGTCCTCATGGATACTCGTCAGACCTGTTTCTGCTGAGCCATGATGGGAACTCCCTTATTCTGATACATTTTTAACCCTCAGGAGTCAGTGTTTTTGAAATTCCCACCACTCAGTGAGTTATATAAACTGAAGGCTTACTACTTACTATTAGACACATGAACTCTTATTTAGACACCCTCATGTTCCACAAATTCTCTGATTTGGGGAAGCTCAATGGGGTTAGGAAGATGAAACTGATGCTAGAATCTGGGCATCATAGGATTTCCTAAAGAAGGAACTCTCACTTAAGGTAGTTGTCCAAAGCAGAGAGAATAGGGAGAACCCATCTTTTTAGGGCCGCTCCCATGGGCATATGGAGGTTCCCAGGCTAGGGGTCTAAACAGAGCTATAGCTGCCGGCCTACACTACAGCCACAGCAATGCAGGAACCAAGCCGCGTCTGCGACCTACACCATAGCTCATGGCAATGCTGGATCCGTAACCCACTGAGTGAGGCCAGGGATCGAACCCACAACCTCATGGTTCCTAGTCGGATTCACTAACCACTGAGCCATTATGGGAACTCTGGGAGAACCCATCTTAACTGCAATCCTTAAGGTACAGACAAGAGTCAGGAGTTGGGGGATAAGATGTAAACACTAAATCTAAGGGTGAGATTATGAAAGGTATATTAAACCAAGAGCCAGAAACCAGCTGGGAACTAGACTGGAGGGTAAAGGAGAAGAGAACAGTTGAGAGAGACTGCAATTATATATAAAGGGCAGGGAACATTGATTGGTTTTTATTTTTCTGGCATTCCCCTTTTAATTGGAGAGCTGTTTTTTCTTCAACCTAAAGTCTTGCCTCTCCTGCTCCACAAGGCCCTGTCCAACTAGCTATAGTGACTGGACCATAGTGACTGGTCCAAGGATGGACATAGATCCAGGGCCAGCTGGGGTTCTTCCATGAAATTGTTCTATTTTAAAACTGGAGGGAAAGTGTTCCTCTTCCTATAAGGATGAAGACATAGAAATGTCAGAATCTTTTCTCCATGATGTACAAAGACTTCTCTGTGGCAGGGCAGAATGAAGCCAACAAATATTAGGAAACAAGAAACAAGAAGAGATGAGGGGGGATAAAAGATGGGGCCGTGAGTTCCAATGACATTACTCGAGCCCCTAGAGATACACTTACCTGAAGTGAGTGCCATCCTTGAATTTACCAATTTCATGTACCAGTTTATTATTTTCTTCACTTTTGTTTTATGGCGCATTAGGCTACTGTCACTTGCAATGAACACTTTCATCACTATAATGTAGAGAACAAGTAGGGCTTGTCCGGCTTGCTCAGCCTCCATCTACCTGGTCTCTCCCGTTTGCTACCTCCATTCTTTAAAGTTGCATTGGTTCCAACTTTATGAGCTTCTGCTCTCTCCTTGGCATTGACAATAAATTATCCATGAATAGATTTGCATTACTCTACACTGAAGCAGTCTCCAAATAACCGAAGACATACTCTCTGTTTAATGTTATAAATGTTTGCTGGAAAGAGATATATAAGGCATTTGAAAAATACAACTCATTTTCCCATTGACTTTAGTTCCCATTTCAGAAATGCTGGAGTTCCCATCATGGTGCAGCTGAAACGAATACAACTGGGAACCATGAGGTTGAGAGTTTGATCCCTTGCTCAGTGGGTTAAGGATCCAGCAGTGCAGTGAGCTGTGGTGAAGTTCACAGACGTGGCTCAAATCCCATATTGCTGTGGCTGTGGCGTAGGCTGGCAGCTGTAACTCCCTTTAGACCCTTAGCCTGGGAATCTCCATATGCCTCAGGTACAGCCCTAAAAAGAAAAAATGTTTCATAGAGGAAGACTGGGACAGAAGTCAGAAGAATTGATTTCAGTCCCAGATCCTTGGTTTGGTCTTGTTTTATTAAGCCACATGGCATATGCCCACTTTGTGTCACTCTTTTAAACACTCCACTTATATTAACTCATTTAATCCCCAACCACCTACCAACAATGAAGGTCTTACTACATCCCCCTTTTACAAAGAAACTGAGGCACAAAGATTTTTAAATAGACTACCCAGCATAACATAACTCGTAAATGGGGGGTGGTTCATTTGCTTTGAATTTGAGGACTTTTGTTCCTCATCCACAAAATACAAGTTATATGAAAAACTGTTCACTTTGGTACCAGGAGAGTATGGGCTTTGGAGTCAGAAAGACTTGAGTTGGAATTCTGAGTTTCAGGTCCTTCCTATGTGAAACTGGCTGACAGTGCCTTTCTTTTGGGTTTGTTGTGTAGATTACAATAGATAATATATGTCAGGAGCCATGGCAAACTCTTGGAAAATCCCTCCTCCTGTGAGCCAGAAGGGATGGACAGACTATCGTTTATGGATTTTTGAAGAAGACACTTGAAGCATTTGAGTCCTCTCCTAGGAAACAGGCCACTCATAGGTAGCAATGAAGAAAAAAACAAGTTTAAAGGTCCCTCTTTGGTTAGAAATCATGCTTGCTTGATTTTTCTGTTTCTGGAAAAGCAGAAAGAGTTATTTGCCACAAATGAGGCAAGATAGCACCATGGGCCTATATTTTCTACCCTGAGGGAAAAATAATAAAATAGGTCAGAACATAGACTCTCCCCTCCCCCAGGGAACACTCCCCCAAGGAACACCCACCTGGTGGCCACCACAGAGGCTTGGCTGGGTGTGTGACAAAGCCCAGCTGATTATCACCACAGGAGCCATGCCAACTCCGAGTCAGGACTGTGAAGACAAGTGAAACATTCTGCTTTAACAGGGGCTAAAATCAACAAGATTAGTATTTAAATAAGAGTTTGGCCTTGCATGGGTAGTAGCACAGGAGGGAGTGAAACCTTCTAACCTGTCTCTCCCTCAGGGACCTGATATTTCCATCTCTGCATGATTAAAAGAATCAAAGTAGGAATTCCGGTATAAACATGGCAGCACAAGACAGGCATTTCCCAGGATGAGATGCCATACCAAAAAAAATTAACGGAAGCAATAGCTGTATGAGTAATGACATTTTAAGCAAAATTAGGAGGGAGGGATAGATAATCCTCAGCCTCAAAAAACATCCGGGAGGGAATGGGAGGGACTGGGAATCTGGAGTTAATAGACACAAACTATTGCCTTTGGAACGGATGAGCAATGAGATCCTGCTGTATAGCACTGGGAACTATATTTAGATACTTATGATAGATCATGATAGTGTGAGAAAAAGAATGTATATATGTATGTGTGACTGGGTGAACTTGCTGTTCAGTAGAATATTAACAGAACACTGTAAACCAACTATAATGGAAAAAAAATAAAAATCATTTAAAAAAAAATCCAAGGTTGTTAAAAACAACCAAATCAGGTGAGAAGCAATTCAGGAAGAAGCTGTGCAGGGGGGAAATGTTTAATAAGCTGCTTCAGGGGCTCAAAAGATGTCAGCAAGTATATACTCCCTCCATGTAAAGTGCTTATCCCAATGTGACAGATAAATATCCCTTGGATATAATAAAAGTTGCAAGATCTGAGGGTCTGATTCTGAGGTCTGAGGAGAGAAGAGCAGAAATGGGTTGAGCAGAAGCTTCATGGGGTGGAGAGTTGGTATAGCATGTACTTCAAAACCCTCTTGGTCCTAGTTCTTACTCCAGCCAAAGCTGCAGCATCCACTTTCACAGAAGCTATGACTGGCTCTGCACAGATGCAGGGAGAAAGAGCCTTGCCTCAGGTTAAGACTGTTTACCTTTCATTTCTTGGGAACCCACTTTAGTATTTAGCCATGGGACACCTAGAAGAGTAGGGAATAGGAGCCAACATATCAATGCTCATCCCTTCTAAGATTCAAGTGAACATTTCTCCTTGGTAGATTACAGTGGGATCAAGCACTAATGGCAAGGCAGTAAAATACCTCAAAATGTACCTTTGTTTGGCCTTTGGTTGTTTCCCTGTCCCAATTTCCTGATTCCTGGAATCACATTTCCCTCCAAATTCACCCACATGTGAGCCTTTGTTTCAGTCTCTTCATAGTGGGATGTCAGGCAAAGAAAATTTTTAGCTCCAGAAGTGGCTCTAGAAAACAAACTCTCAGAGTAGGATTTGGCAGCAGATTGCCTACTCACTGGTCAGATGGTGGAGACCCCATTCAAGGTAGCCATTTGAAGGACAAAGCATCACAATGAACTCCTACTTGTGGGGTAATAGGATTAGTTATTGGTGGAAGGTGAAAGGCACTTGAACAGCACAGGGAAATGGTAATTGTGATGACAGTGGAGTTCATGGCTTTGGTAACTGAATATCTTGGGGGGAAAAAAATAGCCACAGGTCAACCAACAATAAACTGTGAAAAAACAGAGGGCCTTGAGGGAAGTGTTTAAGAAACCCTAATCTCCTGCATCTGTAGGGCAGACTGTATTGGAGATCAAGCTCAAAGTCTGCCAGGGAGGCAAAGTTACAAAGAAAACTGATTATACATTCTGGACAGTTGCCTTCTGTCAAAGCCAGGAAGAACAGGACCCAGAGGACTGGAAAGGAGCCGTCTGCGTGGACGAGGCTCAGAACCCTGACTTCTCACGTCCCCTAAATCATCCCATCTGAAAGGGCTGGGAGGCCAACCCTCCCTCCACTTTGCCAGAGAGGAGCAGCCTCCCCTCCCAGGAGTCTCTGCAGACTTCACCAAGTCTGCTGCTTCTCACTGCTTCCAGGCTAACAAACAGCATCAGAGTTCAGTGCACCCAGAGCTCAGAAATGCAGTCCCTGCTCTAGCCAAAGAGTCTCCTCAGGGAAGGGAGAAGAAGCTTCCAGGGACTGGCAGCAATGAGGAGGAGATGTGTTGGAGGGGAGCTCCAGTCTGCTGAAATTGGGATAAGTGTGCAGAACATATTGGCCAGCAGGGGGAGAATTTACTGACTCGGGAGGACACGCACCCAAGACCTGGAGCTTGCCTAGTGTGTGGCTGGAACAGCTCCTACAAGCTTTGCTACATACATGGCCTATAGTTAGGTAGGTGAGGCACTGGAGCTACTCTGCATGGTGTTAGGAAAGAGGTGACAAGGTTCAAGGAGGTGAACAAGGTAGATGGGACATTTTTCCAGATGGATGGCCATCAATACCAGAACTATTTATCAATGAAACCATTATCTTTCCCACTTAACTAAAATGTCTCTTTTTCAAGGAAGGTTTTGTCCAACTATATGCCCAAGAGTGGGATTGCTGGGTCATATGGTAGTTCTATATTTAGTTTTCTGAGGTACCTCCATACTGTTTTTCATAGTAGTTGTGCCAATTTACCTTCCCACCAACAGTGTAGGAGGGTTCTCTTTTCTCCATACCCTCTCCAGCAATTGTTATTTGTGGACTTATTAATGATAGCCATTCTCACTGGTGTGAGGTGGTACCTCATAGTGGTTTTGATTCACATTTCTCTAATAATCAGTAATGTTGAGCATTTTTTCATGTGTTTGTTGGCCATCTGTATATCTTTTTTGGAGAAATGTCTGTTCAGGATACAGGCACCCATATGTTCATTGCAGCACTATTCCCAATAGCCAAGACATGGAAACAACCTAGATGTCCATCGACAGATGATCGCATTAAGAAGATGTGGTATATATACACAATGCAATACTACTCACCCATAAAAAAGAAAAAAATAATGCCATTTGCAGCAGCTAGGATGGAACTAGAGACTCTCATACTAAGTGAAATAAGTCAGAAAGAGAAAGAGAAAGATCATATGATATCACTTATATCTGGAATCTAACAGACAGCACAAATGAACCTTTCCACAGAAAAGAAACTCATGGACTTGGAGAAGAGCCTTGTGATTGCCAAGAGGGAAGGGGAGGGAGCGGGATGCACTGGGAATCTGGGGTTAATAGATGCAAACTACTGCCTTTGCAATGGATAAGCAATGAGAGCCTGCTCTGAGAATTATATCTAGTCACTTATGATGGAGCCGGATGGAAGATGATGTGAGAAAAAGAATGTATATACTTATGTGTGACTGGGTCTCTTTGCTGTACTGTAGAAAACTGACAGAACACTGTAAGCCAAATATAACAGAAAAAATAAAAATCATTAAAAAAATTTCTTTAAAGTCTCCATTTTTATACTATAAAACAGCACTGATCACAGATTAGAGGTTACCTAGATGGCAGGGTAGAAGCAGAGATTGACCCCAAAGGGGTGAAAACAATCTTTTGAGATGGGACTAGATTTCAGGGGTGGTGCACAATTCTATAAATTTACTCAAAATCATTAAACTGTACATCTCAGAAAGGTAAATTTTATGTTACATAAATTGCCTGTCAGTAAATCTGCTTTAAAAATTACTCCAAGTATATTGTTTAGACTTTGTAACTGTTGTTATTGTCTCTGCAAATGGCATTTCTTTTTTTTTATTATTTTTTTTAAGTTTTTGGCTGTGCTAGAAGTTCCCAGGCCAGGGATTGAACACACACCACGGAAGTGATCTGAGCTGCTGCTGTGACCACAAGGGAACTCCTAGAGATGGTATTTCTTGAAGGCTGTTGCTCAAGGTGAAACCTACAACTTTTTTTTCAGCTTAGCTTCAGAAACCTGGAAGGTGATCGCAGTTTAATTCCTATACTTCAAACACGCAGCCATTGTAAAGTGCCAAACACTTGTGTCTTAATTGAATACTTAGGTCTGGTGATCCATAATTGTGCTTTTTATTATAAGAGCAGGAACTCAGTTTTCTTCCTGAACATTACCTATTATCTCACTGAGTATTGATCTGATACCCAGATATTCTTTAAAAATTGACCTGTTGATTAAAAAAGCAATAACTTAAGAATTATGTCACTGGAAAGAGACATATTTTAAGGCTTGTATACACACAATGATTGTAAAACAATCAGGAAATTTTATCAGACTTTTAACTGATTAAAAAGAAATTTTTTGGCCAGCAGAGGGCAATCTAGGTCCCATGAAACTGGGGGAGAAAAGAGGAATAAAATTATTTTGGGGGGAATGAAAAAGGGAAAAAAAGGACATAAAAGACAATATATAATAATCAGATGGCATCAACATTTTGGTGTTTGGGCTTAAGTCAGTCACTCCAGGTTTCCTCAGGCTTGTGAACCAGTTTCCTCCTTCCTGTTCTTTGCCCTCCTCCTCCCATCTGTATTCTACATAATAAATTCAGATGCTATGATGTTTCTAAGACATCGTCTGACGTTTCTAAGATACTACATGATGTTGCTTTTCTCCAAAGCAAGAGAGAGTCTGTGTCATCACTCCTGTCAGGGTTTCACCTGTGCACTCTACAATACTTTTAACCTTCTCTCTTGATGGAGAGCACAGGCACTATGTGTGAGAGGAAGCTGATGCCTCCTTTCCCCTTCTCAGTTGCCAACCCACGTGTAGGAAGGGACCCTCTCCCACGGGTACTCACAAAACCTAAGGATTCCCAAGTCTGTACCAGGGCTTCTCCATGCGGCTTGATGACTGCATGCATAAGCTATAGGGACAGACAGTGTGCCTGTCACATTGCAGGTACTGGGCCCCGTTAGAGAAAACAGCATCTGAATCCCAGGTATCAGGACCTGCCTCTGAGCATGCGCCTCTTCCTGCTCCAGACAGGCAAGGAGGTGGGACCCACTGATCCAAGTAAGAAAAGCAAGGAAGCTGACAATAACCCCATCAGAGGCACTTGAGTCCCACTGTGGTCATGCCCTGTTCCAGGCCCCTCCCGAGACAGGCAGTGAGCAGTGAGGGCATGAAGGAGTGTCCAGGAATCCCATGTCAGCCCAGACTCAGGCCTGAGATGTCTTTCCTGCCATCAACACACATGGGAAAAACAGACTCTGGATTTGCAGGATCTCTCTGAGTGAGGTGGAAACATGGGTGTCAAATGTTAATCAGCTGTTCAACACAAAGCTCTTTTAAAAAATAAAAGCAAAAACAGAAGAAAAAGTCTGCAAATAGCTGTCTAGTAATTAAAATATTATTATACAGTGGTTCCCAAGCTTGCCTAAAGCTGAGAATCGCCTGGGAAGCTTGCTAAAAACACTGACACACTCTCCAGGGCTTAAACAGCTGCTGTCACACAACTGACTTGGGATTTCTCAGGTCTGCAACCGAAAGCCTGGACTTCCCCACGCCATCATTCTCCACAGAAGGTTCTGTTCAGTGTGCAAGCACAGAGAACAATTTAGTGGGGGACAATAACTGATTAATTCATCTATGACTTGTTGTAACACCAAAGTCAGCATCTAAATATTAGGAAGCAGCTGGTTCTTCCTAAGAAGTGTATCTCATAAACGGTACAGCTCCAAGTGTGGTCCAGGGATCAGAAAACACACCACTATGGAATTTACTGGAAATGCACATTCTTGGGCCCTGCCCAAGATCTACTGAATCAGAATTTCTCGAGGCACATCCCAGGAATCTGTTTTAACAAGCTCTGGGGGATTCTGTAAGAGTAGTGGATTGTTTCCTAAACCATTCTCCTGGTAAATACATCTTTCCAGGCCTTTCAATGGGCAATTCTGATTCTGAGCAGCTGGAAAGAGAACACGAAAATTTGTGCAAGTTTCCCCAGGTGACTCTCACCATCAGGCAACTTGAAAAGCCTCTATAGGGGCCTCCCTGTTTCTTCATCTTCATGAGTCCTGATGGAGGCAGATATTTTGGTAAGAGATACAAGTAAGAACACTGGTGGAGCTTTTCAAAACTCCAGCTTCTCTAGCCTTTTCCCAAGTCACTGCATCTGGGATCGGTGGCAGAGTAAGAAATAATTCATCTTGTTATCCCACAGTGAGTGACTTAAATGAAGACATAACATTTCAACGGGGATGGCTCTGTGCCTGGGGATGCTCAGAAAAGACCTAGTACCATGCTTGTGCAAAAAAGGCTGGAGCAATGCTTTCTAAGAAGACCACAAAGGCCTGGGTGAGATAACCTGGCACCAGCAGACCCACCTGGGCTGAGGACCAGAGGCCCTTCCCCATGGACAGAACCACGAGAGCACTGCCTGCCACTTCTGATGGGAGCAGGATGGCAGCAATACTTAACTGGGTTTAGAAAAATAAAGAAATATGAGGCTTCTGTTAGCAGTCACACATGGAAAGATTTTAAAGAAACCGAAACAGTAGCAGGGAAATAAAGGGTGAAAATATTGCTTTGAAAACTTCTCCTTACTTTCTCCATCTCCTATGTCTGATAGTCGATAAAGTCAGGTTTTTCTAAGACCTTATAGTCTCTATTTCACCATTAAGAAGCTCACAATGTCTCTGTCTTGCTACTAAGATATTTCATAACGTTGGTAAATCCCTTTTTTTTGCTTTAAAAAAAAAAAAGCTTTCAGTACCAGTAAACATGTGACACTACATTGGGTAACCATCAACCCATATTCACAAAGCTCTCCTTCTTCCAGTGTTTAACTCCAAAGAGTTAGGGTTTAACACCCTGGTCTTTAGTCAAAACCACATACATTGAGCTTAACGAAGCGCTTGATACAGGGTAATAAACAATGGTGGTTCACATTTTTGTCCCTTCAATTACAAGCATCATCTGATAAAAGCAGTGAATGTGTTTGATTCCCTGGTGTGAAAAGAATGACAGAGAAATTCAAACACAGCTGTAAATACACATCTATGTTTATTGCTTGAAGTCTCCTAAAAGCCTATATAATCAGGACAGACTCTGCCAGGTAAAGAAATCTACATTATGCCTGTCAGGAAAATTCCCAAGTTCATGAATGCCACAAGCTTTTTCAGATGACACCCGGAAATAGATATGAAACCCTTGTTTCTGAGACCACATTTGCTGTGGGGTTGGGGAGGATTAAGAATTCTAGATTACAGAGAGGGCTCCAAAGAGCTCCGCATTTTCCTGATATTCAAATTTTGTTCTCCACCTCTCTAATGTGAACAACTTGGTTATTTCTTACCTGAAGAGACTTCCCAAAATCTTGGCCTTGGTACATATGGGTGAATAATCTCACAGGGTAGCACAAAAAAAGTCCAGGATTCCTTCTCGAGAAAATGATGTTGAGATGCTGCTCTCTGTTCTTTTGCCTCCAAAGTTGAAAGCCTGCTCCACTTCTGTCAAGAATCATGGCTCTTCCTGACCCAAACAGGGCCACCATCACTTAGGCACATGTAAGACGTGAGTGACATTCAACAGCCTGAACTTTAAGTGGTTAGCCTTCACTGGAGCCTTTCAAAAATAGCTTTGTTCCTTTCCTTGACAGCAACTTTAATATGGGGACTCAGAACAAGTCCTCAGCAGCTGAGCCTAGAAATTGCTGGTGCGGGCACCTTTCCAACTAGCCAGGTAAGTCTTCACCAATTACTCAAAGTTGCAAATGGAAGTTTCAGGATGCCATTTTCTTCAGTGCTAAGCCCTTCCTGGCAACATCATCACCCCCTCTGGCAGTCTGCAAGCAATTCTTTTAGAGTTTTTGCCCTTTCCAGATAGATGCCCAGGAGTGGGATTGCATGATCACGTGGTAGCTCCATTCTTAGTTTTGTTTTTTGTTTTTTTTTTTTTTTTGGTCTTTTCTAGGGCTGCTCCCTTGGCTCACGGCAACTCCGGATCGTTAACCCACTGAGTAAGGCCAGGGATCGAACCTGCAACCCTACGGTTCCTAGTCGGATTTGCTAACCACTGAGCCATGACAGGAACTCCCTATTTTTAGTTTTTTTAAGGAAACTCCTCACTGTTCTCCACAGTGGCTGCACCAATTTCCATTCCCACCACAGTGTAGGAGGGTTCCCTTTTCTCCACACCTTCTGCAGCATTTATCATTTGTAGACTTTTTGCTGATAGCCATTCCGTGAGGTGATACTTCACTGCAGTTTTGATTTGCATTTCTCAGATCATTAGCGATGCAGTTCTTAATCTGGTTAAACAAGAGGGTCTTGAAATAATGAGTTTTAACAGTGCCCACATGGAACACTAGAAGCTGTTTTGAAAATAAAGTCTTGAAATAATCCTGATTTCCTAAACCACTGCTAGGCAGATGCAGACTAGGAGATGGCACATTCTAGGATAAATGTTATATACTTTCAACAGTATATGGAAAAATTTCTAGTCTTGGTCACTTCATTCTTAACTGTCTACTTATTTTTTAGCAAAGAAAAAACTAAGGAAAAATAATTATTTTCCCCCAATTTTTCTCTTTCAGATGTATCAGACCTATTAGAAAAAATAAAATGAGATGACTGCCTCACAAATAGCCTTATTGGTTCGGTTTAGTTTAGTTCTGCTTCTGTTTCCACATCGGGCAGTTCATTCTGTGATTAGACTCAGAATAAACAAGCATTTGGAGGTAGATTTGACTTCTCCAATGGTGATCCACTAAGTTGCCTGCACTTTTCAATATTTAAAGTTTTGTAAAAAGGATGATAAATTTCAACAGTTTTGAATTTGCTAAGTGTATTATTAATGGCCTCCAAGACTCAGACTCCCTTGAATGAAAATTAAATTCTTCCTAGAAGCTGCAGTCATTTAGTTTCATTTGACATTGATTCATGAGATTATTTGGTGCTGGATCTTGCTATTGGTTTCCCTTTGGGGTTACAGAACTGCTATTACACAGATACAATAACATCTGGACAAATAACTTTAGAGACAATGAAAAGCTTTATTGGTTCAAACATGGTTGAAAACATATACGTCTCTTTCTTGACTGGCTCTTCTGTATGGATCACCCTTTTTCCTATCATTGCATCAATACCACACTGTCTTAATTACCATAACTTTATGTTTCATATCTAGAAAAATCCTCCAACTTTATTGTTCTTCTTTTAAAAAAAAAATAAAATCCCTTTGTATAACTTTCATTACATGCTTGTCAGTTTTCCAACACACAGAAAAAACTTCCTGAGATTTTGAAACTGCACTAAACCCTAGGTCAATTTGGGCAGAAATAACAGACAATGCTGAGTTTTCCTACCCACAAACATAAATATCTCTATTAAGGTCTTATTTTTTCTCAAACATGTTTCCTAATTTCCCATGTAGAGATCTTCTATAATTCTTATTAGATATATATCTATGGGTTTGAATTTTTGATGCCTTTATAAATGATATGTATTTTTAGGTTCTTTTTTTCTAATTGACTGTTACTGGTATATAAAATTTCAGGGGGTATTGATTATATCCAATAATTCTATTATATTCACTTACTAGGTCCACTAGCCTATCTGCGGCTCTTCTGGATTTTCTTTCTCCATTCACAATAATGTCACTGGGAATTTCTTTTTAACATTGAAGATTTGATCTGTAATACTCTAACTCATAGCTAGCAAAAATATTATTTTCTTGTTAGAGCAGTCCCATATAGAACTTAGAACATTATATTAAAACTATTTGCTTTGGATTAGAACATTTGGACCAATGGCCTGAGCCCAGAAGAATACAAAGGGCACCCAGTACATAAAGAGCATGTTTATTTTCTCAGGAGCTCAAGAAATACATACTTTGTATGCACTGCTCCCCTATTCTCCCACTCCTTCTCCCTCCCCCCAATACACACCAAGGGAAAAGAATGCTGGCTTTTGGTCAATCTGTATTTCCATGGCTGGTCCTCTCTCTTAAAGCATGTTAAGAAAGCAAAAGACAGGTTGAAATTATGTATTTTATTTGCTCCTCTAAACATTATACTCTTCTGTTGATATCACCATGATGTGATCTCATTTAACTTCTAGAAGACCTCCTCTTCCCACTTCCTTTTTTCTTCTTCTTATTACAGCCACACCTGAGGTATACAGAATGTTCTGGGCTACAGGTTGAATCGGAGGTGCAGATGCAGCCTATGCCACAACCACAACCACACCGGATCTGAGCCCAAGCTGCATCTGCCATCTGTTTCAGCTTGTGGCAACGCTGGATCCTTAACCCACTGATCAAGGCCAGGGATCGAATTGAGATCTGAGAGACTATGTCGGGTTCTTAACCTGTTGCGTCACAACAGGAATCCCATCTCCCCACTTTCTTATCTTCTCTCTTAAATCTCCTCCTTCCTGGGGCTACTAAGAAGTCACCAGTGCCCAGGCTAACTTGCTTCTTGACAATAGCACTTTCCCTGATGATGGAGAAACAGGGCTGAAGTTGGAAGCAGGTCTGGGTGGCTTTATGGGAAGGCAATGAAGACTTGTCCACCCACTGTGGGGCCCAGAGAAGTGACACAAAATAAAGGACCAGAGCCTTTGGTTCTGTCTTCAGCAGTATTTATTGGAAACAGCGATGCTTCCCGTGGCAAGAGTTTATACACGAAGCAATAAGATTTGCCTTTCACTCCACATGATCCACTACCGCGGGTAGCACATCCGAAGCAGCACATTAAACCTCTGAGAGAATCTGTACAGCTAGATAAATAGAACTCTGGATACTTAACAGGGCTTTAATGACTGATACAAAAACAAAACCAAAAAACCACTCATAAGCTTACGCACAGCACTGTACACACAAAATGAATATGAGCAAGAAGGGAGAGAAATAAAAGTCATGGCTGAACTGGGAAAGAGTTTTGCATATGCAGCCACACATCTTAAACTGCTAAGCACAAAAATCATCTTTATTTGGTCCTCATTGAGGGCAGAATATGCACAAATGATGTTCAAAGAACACAAGGTGAAAGTGGAAAGTGATGACAGTTACTTTTCTCGGTCTATAACCTAGTGGGAAAATGGTTTCTCCTCGTGTCTCTGTGCCAAATGGATTCATGAAACATGGAATTCATAAATAAACTGAAGTGAGGATATTTGCTTTTCCATGTACCATCAGAAATGCCCTATATACATACATGGTTTCTATTCAGCAAGAAATTTAAGCTTGGAAACCAGATCTCTTCCCAAGTCCTCATGATAGAGAATCTCCTCCTTAGCCCCACCCACAGAATGTTGGCTGCTAATGGTCTTAGTTGGACATAAAACGGGAATTCCACTCTGGTCTTAATAGCAGGGAGGGGAGAAAACTGGATGTACCTCAGCAATAGGCATAAGCAGGGGGAACAAAGGTGACTGTTTTCAGAGAAGGCTTTGAACCCACACCCAACACTTCTCTGTTGACAGCAACAAGGGAGTGGCTCATTCAAACCAGAAGACACTTCGCTGGTGAGGGAGGCTTTCTTCAACAATTCCATGACTCACATGTTTGGGAGGGGTCAATCAATGTGAAAACAAGAACTTTCTCTTCTATTGAAATAAAGAACCTGAGACCTTGAGATGGCCCCGGGTGATAGACGGTATCTTCGGTGGGTGGGATGGTTTTTCTGGGATGTGGCGCATGGTCATAGTCTCAGAAGCCACAGCCTCCTGAGACCTGTGTAAACAGCAGTTCTGTGACTACTGGCTGGTCTCAGATGGTAATTAAAAAGCACATGCCATGCCCACCAGGCGAAGAAGACACCATCCATCACCATGACTTTCCTGGGCTCACGCAAGTCAACCAAAGATACTCAGTGGGGCTGGATGACTTGGACCACTGCGGCCTGCACTTGGGATGTGTTGTAAGCAGCATTACCAAAGCAGTGGTTAAACTTAACTATCTGGGTCAAGAAGAGGTGAGCCAGCCACCATAACATCCTAATGGGGCAGAGCAACCAGAATCTCCACATAATTGATGGGGAAGAAGCCTGACTGTCCGTGGAGCATCCCCTCATACCAGTTCTCATCAATCTGGTTGGTGAGTGTGATGATATCACCCTCTTTAAAACCCAACTCCCCTTCATTTTCAGGTTCAAAGTCATACAGAGCTCGGCAGCAGGGCTGATCCATTGGGGCACCTGAGGAACAGAGCAGGAGAGAACACAGAGAGACAGGGGAATTTAACTCACATATCTGCTGCATGCTGCGCCTGCCCAGCCTACTGTCCCCCTGGGTTCCTCCCTCACTCCTCTTCCTGCTGAAGCTTCCTCTTGCCACTGGTCCCCAGTATCTGTGGCATGGCACCTTGCCCTCTCCCCATCTTCAGAAGCTTTCTTACATCTCCGGAAGTTGTTGAATTCCTGTTTCTATTTCCAGTATGAAAACATGGCCACATCTATTCTCATGATAGGTAGGTACAACACATTTCAACAAGGCTGACCATCCTACAGTGCTCAGCAATAGGAGTCCCAATGACTTAAGGAGTCTTCATGGACTTTAGATTCATAATGGAGCATGGACAGAATTCTTTTCATGCTAACCTCTTTAAAATCTCTGCACGTGTGAAACAGTAAAGTATACAGACAGGGCTTTGGGACTTCAGAATAATGGTGCATTTCTTACTTTTAAAAAATAAAGATCCCCAGCCTCTGGAGAGCCACAGTAATGTGATGAAAACAAGACAATATAAAACACTGGGTTCGAGATGCTACTCTCCGTGACCCTTGCACATGGCACTTCACTCTCAGTTTTTCTAAAATTGGAACTAAAAGAACTTACTTCACAGTACTACCGTGGCTATTAAATGGGATTACATAAAAAATGATACAATTTCCACCTCCACATCACATTACCTATATAAATAAGAGGTATGTATCAGAGCTATGGAATATAAAAAATAATAGATTCTACATTGAATTAAATAATGAAGGATGGAATCCTATCTTAAAAGAGAACTGTGTTGGAGTTCCCATTGTGGCTCAGAGTTATCAAATCCAACTAGTTTTCATGAGGACGTGGGTTTGATCCCTGGCCTCACTCAGTGAGTTAAAGATCCAGCATTGCCATGAGCTGTGGCGTAGGTCTCGGACGCAGCTCAGATCCTGCATTGCTGTGGCTGTAGCGTAGGCTGGCAGCTACAGCTCCAATTCAACCCCTAGCCTGGGAACCTCCAGATGCCATGGGTGTGGCCCTAAAAAAGAGACAAAAAAAAAAAAAAAAGAGAGAGAGAGAGAGAAAACTGTTAAATGAGCAAAAGTATTACCATAGCAGGCATACACACATGCGTATAAACTCAGGCAAGTGGAAACAGCTCCATGCCACCTGGATGGCTCTGAAGGGGGACAATGATTTTTTTTTTTTTTTTTTGGTCTTTTTGTCTTTTCTAGGGCTGTTCCCATGGCATATGGAGGTTCCCAGGCTAGGGGTCGAATCAGAGCCATAGCCACCGGCCTACACCAGAGCCACAGCAACACAGGATCCGAGCCGCATCTGCGACCTACACCACAACTCACGGCAACGCCGGATCCTTTAACCCACTGAGCAAGGCCAGGGACCGAACCCGCAACCTCCTGGTTCCTAGTCGGATTCATTAACCACTGAGCCACGACGGAAACTCTGATAATGATTTTTTTTAACTTAGAGAAAGCAAATTAACAAGTCTCCAAAAGAAAAATGAGATATGTGTTTGCTTTCTGAGCAGGGAGAAGCCAGGTTACATTATGTGCCTAGTCCTTATAACCAGCAAAAGCCCCACACGAGGGCTCTGAGCAGCAGAGGTAAGCCCGAGGAGCAGAGCCAATGGTCATCACACCCTCCCTTTTTGCCTTCATGGTCTCCTGAGAGCATCTCATAAAACATTTCCTTCTGTAGAACATCCAGCACTGGGGATACAGGGAAACAGGAGAGAGCTTCCCATCCTTAACATCCATATCCAGGATAAGGCAGTTCCCACTCTTCGACCAAGCAGATTCTTAAGGATGAATATACCTCAAGCACAGGCTTTTATCTGTTCTGTATGCAGGGGGTAGAAAGCAGTGGGACCAAGTAAAAGAATAATACAATCAGTTATACATCTACATCTCTGAAAGAAAATAATTTTCAGCTTTTAATGCACCTACCTGTTACCATAGCACAATGAACTGGTGGAGGGTGGGGAGGGGAAGAAAATCCAGCAGATAGTGGGATTCAAAATATATTCATCTGCAAATATATTCACCCTCATGTTCGTGGGCCTCAAGAAACCCAACGCAGCAGGTTTCTGGAGCTGCCATCTGTGGGGTATGTGTGAGTGTACAAGGGCATGCACTGCCTTGGGGCACTCACCCCCACGCATGCTGGAATCACAGAAAGGGACAGACAGGAAAGAAGATGACATCCCTACAACTCAACTGACATATTACAGTGATTTAAAGACCACAAAAGAGGGTCAGTATCAAATGTGTTAAAGCAGGTAAGTGTGCGCCGATGGAGACTGAGGGTAAAAGGGACGTACAATGAAGGCTTTACAGAGGAGAGAGAGAGTAAAGGAGGGAAAGAGAATGAATGAGACAAGAAGGAACTCCTTTAAGAGAGTTTCTACCTGACAAAACCATCCTGTAAGAAATATATTCCTGCATAATTCTTATGTAGCCAGATGGGATTGCTCCTAGAATTTCTGGAAGAGTGTTCATGGGGCGTGGCCAAGGCCATGTACCAGGGATCCGATACTTACCTGCAGGTTTGGGGGTGCCTGTGTGGGAGAGGCCCCCATTGGGCTGAGTGCTGTCCCCAGTTGGAAACTCCAGGCTCATTCGAGGTTTGGGCTGATACTCCCTTCGAGGCTGAGATGAAGCTTGTC
The DNA here is from genome assembly GCF_054392235.1 of Sus scrofa. NCBI lineage: Eukaryota > Metazoa > Chordata > Mammalia > Artiodactyla > Suidae > Sus > Sus scrofa. The sequence continues at coordinate 215,875,378 of NC_139383.1, forward strand.
TTATTCTGCATTAAAGAGAAAAGATGGGGAGTTCCTGTCGTGGCTTGTTGGAAACAAATCTGACATGAGGATGAAGGGTCAATCCCTAGCCCTACTTAGTGGGTTAAGGATCCGGCGTTGCTGTGAGCTGTGCTGTAGGTCAAGCACATGTCTCAGATCTGGCGTGGCTGTGTCTGTGACTGTGGCTGGCAGCTGTAGTTTGATTCAACCCCTAACCTGCAAACCTCCATATGCTGCAGGTGTGGCCTTTACAAAGACAGACAGACAGACAGACAGAGAAAGAAAGAAAGAAAGAAAGGAAGAAAGAAAGGAAGAAAGAAAGGAAGAAAGAAAGGAAGAAAGAAAGGAAGAAAGAAAGGAAGAAAGGAAGAAAGGAAGAAAGGAAGGAAGGAAGGAAGGAAGGAAGGAAGGAAGGAAGGAAGGAAGAAAGAAAGGAAGAAAGAAAGAAAGAAAGAAAGAAAGAAAGAAAGAAAGAAAGAAAGAAAGAAAGAAAGAAAGAAAGAAAGAAAAAGAAAAGGTAGGAGGTGGGAGGTGGGATGTGTAGTCAATTAAGAAGCAAAAAGAAAAGCAATTAAATCGAGAAAATGCTTTGACTAGCTACCAATCTACCACTGTGGAGCAGGTGAAATCTGAAAAGGACCCTCAGTTTTCTTATCTGTGTCTGTCTCCACTTGGGCGCTGGGGTCACGCTCTCTGCAGTTATACCCTCATTGCTTTCATCCTTCCTCTCAGGTTCTCCCTCATTAATTCCGAGCTCACTCTGCAAGTCTGCACTGCGCTAGGCACCAGGAACACAAAAGGTGAGTAAGACACAATTCTTACCCTCAAACAGCTTATGGTCTGGAGTGGAGACAGAACACAAACAACTGATTACCGTGAATTGTAATAAGTGCTGCCATGGAGATTTGTACCAAATGCTGCAGGAACACAGGGATGGAGCTGGCAGTGAGATGGGGAGGAGCTACCTGTCCCAGGGGAGGCTGGAGAAGGCTTAAGGACAGAGGTGAAAGATCATCAGAAGTCATTTCTAGATAAACAGTTGTTTCCAGAAGAAAGTTATTCCATGCAGAGCTTGAGAAGGTGTGGGGGGAGGAGAGGAGGAAATACTGTGTGTTCTGAGAACAGCACAGAGGGAAAGGAAAGAAGCCAAGGAAGAAGGAAGAAAGGTGGAAAGGTACAGGCAGGCAAAGTATTCTGCTCACCCCTGAGTACTTCCCACCCTTTTAGGTGGTCATTAAGCAAAGTGTAGGGCAGATCTGCAAGGGTGGGGAGAGTTTAGGGTATGGTGATTGAAGAGTAACAGTGACTCTAAACATTTTAGGGGAAAACAAGAAAAGTGGCCTCCATGCTTAACAACTGTCACAAAGACATATAAAATTTCTTTAGTACTTTGAAGGGCATGGTTTGAAGCCTTTTTAGAGGCTTTGGCATGTCACACACATATTTCCACAAGTGTGCACTGTGGGGAGGTGCACAATCAAAGCACTAGTCAAGGAAGATACCAAGAAGAGGAGGCTGGCCAGATAGAAACAGGTCAGGAAGTTGCTCCTCATACAGCATCATAAGTGGAGGCTGCCTTGCACATTTATGGCCGTATCAACAGCTGTGAGAGTCAAATCTGGCCACAGCTGAGAATAAAAGCTGGTGAGGCCAGCCTCTGAGGCATACACGTTCAGCTTAAATAAAGTAACCCATATTATATAGCAACAGGCACCATACACACTCTCCGCAGCACTAGGGAGCCCCATTCCAAAAGAAAACTACCCCAGCCTGGCTATGGGGCACATATGAGAATGCAGAACAGGCCTACGAAAGCAGCTGCCTCTGGTGGACCTTGTCACCACCATTCAAAGAAACATAAGGTGCAAAATAACACAGGCTTTCCAATAGGTTATGCTTAAATGTGAAGCCCTGTTGCCCCACTGTGTGATCCTAAGCCTCAGTCTGCTCATCGGTTAGGTAAGGCTAAAGAGACACGGTTCCAGGGCTGTATGTGACTGAGGATGATATGCCTTTGGTACCCACACAGAATAGCTGCTGAGCAAATCACATCCATTATCATTAGTAGTGTCCTGGGTCCCATCTGTGGCAACCAAAATAAAACCTAAGTATCGACCTCTCATAAACACAAAATGAGATTCAACAGAACAAAGTAAAACAAAGCCCAAGACAATATAAAATCAAAATGAATGGTTCACAAGGTGTCTGTATAGGACCAGCAGGAATTGTGGTGGGAGTTTTTCTTCAAATGTATTCTAATATTTCCATTTCTTTACACATCATTTTATAGCAAGAAAATGGAAATGTAAAAGGCAGGAATCCGGATGATACCTTTCTTCCAGTCTAACGGTGACCTGCTGCAGGATCTGGACGGCCTGCTTATGGTACTCCAGCTGGGCTTGGACAAGTGCAGAGAGCTGGCTCACCTGTTCAATCTGCAATCAACAGGGGAATCATGCCTTAGTTACCAGTTTGCTATCTTTAACCAACTGCTACTACTCAGTACATCTGACAGAGCTGCCCCTGCATACAGCCCTGTGCCTGACAATGCCCATAACTGTGTGGTAAGTTAAGCTGACTGATAGTTTTGCAGGTTCCAAATTGACTGAGGATAATACAGCAAACCTACACTTGGAAACTCTACGAGAAGAAACATTAGACAGAATCCTCCTGAAGCTCACATAAGTCTTGTCAAACAGTATCAGGTTTGGCTACAACCTTCTGATTAGGATTTGGCTTATGTTATCGAATTCCTATAGGACAAAAGGTACATTGACTAGGACATTCTTTGCTCCCTATACTTTTCATGACAAGTCAATATTAGTGCTGTTAATAAAAATGTGAACATTGATTTCTCACACGAAGCACTATGGGAGGCAGTGTAGCATGATGGAAAATCTTTTGTTCTTTCTGAGCCTCACTTGTAATGTAAAAGGGTTGGGTCAAGTGACATCTTGGGTTCATTCCAGCTCCGACATTCTACACTTTCTCGGTTACTCTTCATTTTGCATCTTGCGTTGTGATCTGGCTGAGTTATGGCCTCCAAATCAACGAGACCCTGCTGTCCCATGAGTTTTGGGGTGGGGCCCTGGATGCAGGGAAGACGTGATTCAGGTCATGCTCACACCCACGGTTTTCCTCTTCTGTAGTTAGCTGGACAATCTGCTTTTCATAAACACAAACCAACACTGTCTCTGGGTGGCGGGCAAGTCTGCATATGTTCAACATGCCTCCCCTGCCACCAGTCAGGGGAGTGGTAAGTACATACAGGAGAAGCTGGGTAGCAAATGATGGGGCCGGAAGTGGGGAGGAACAAGGACAGGAAAGCTGAGTAACAGGTCTTATGCCATGAGTGGTCAGAATGTAACTTCTGAAGCCATGAACTATAATTTGGTGCTCTGGAAATGGGAAGGCAACTTTTCAACTATCTCATCTATATCCCAAATGTAGTATCTATGCTACAATCTTCAATCTCAATAGAAATTACCTGTGGAAAGAAAATGTCAACTTTACTTCAAAATACAGAACATCTTAACATATACTGGACACTCACTTCTGAAAAGTATTTTACCTGATTGATATTCTTATACTGTCTGAAGTCAATCTGCCCTACATTTCAACAGAGTATTTTTTTAAGCTATTGGACTTATAAGTAGGTCATCAGAAACATGCTTTTATGTCACCTCGATTTATAATATTTTAAGATCACTAGCAGACAAAAACCTAATTAAATCAAACTATAGGAATACAGATAGTTTTACCATTTCTTAGTCTACTTTATAATTTCAAATAATTTTAAAGAAATAACCATCTATTGAGGTTCTCAACAGTGAAATCAATTATTAACATTTCTAATTACATAACCCTTTACCACATTAATCATGTGCTTCACTGGCAAGATTAAATTAAAAACCACAGGAGAGTCACTCACATCCATCTCTAATAGATTGAACATGCTGGACTCAGCAATTTCTTTAGACTCATCAAATTTCTCCAGCGCTTGACGTAACTCTTCATCGGGAATCTTGCCTTGTCGTTTTTTCTTATAATCAAAATCTAGGCGTCGACCCTCCAACTTCTTTAGATGATGCTGAAGAAATCAAGGGCGGGAATATGCTTTGAAAGGATGTATGGAAAGGGCCTAGTCATGCCTCACTTTCCCATCATGCCTCCAAAATAAGATAGGCTAAGCTCTAAAAATTACGTCACAAGAAAAATAAAGAAACATGCATCAGTGGGGCAAATGCTTCCAAAGACTAAATGTGGAGAAACATCTTTAACAATAATTAGAAGCAAGGAAGAAATTGTGGGAAATAGAGTGTCCTTTATTTTCTGCCCTGGCTGGGCCAAAGCCAAGGTGGAATATATGCCTCTCCATCCCATTATGGAAGCTGGGAATGGGTGCACACACTCTACACATTTGGAAAGCGTAGGCAGGTGGGTCTTGAAAGTCTCCTTTTTCAAGAGAAGTGGTATCTCATAGGAAAGCAAAGAAAAAAAACAGTTTGAAATGAGGTGAGAAAGAATGATAGTCTTATTTCTTATATCATAGAACATTAATGCTGGAAAGGATTTATCTTTGAGGTAATCTAGCCTGTTAGATTTATCTAAGATGCTTATTAAAAACATGGATTTGTGGGTTCCCATTGTGGCTCAGCATGTTAAGAACCTGACTAGTGTCCATGAGGATGTGGGTTTAAAACCTGGCCTGGCTCAGTGGGTTAAAGATGTGGCTCAGAGTAGGCTGCAGATGTGACTCGGATCCTGAGTCGCTGTGGCTGTGGTGTAGGCTGGCAGCTGCAGCTCTGATTCTACCCCTAGTCTGGGAACTTCCATATGCCACAGGCGCGGAAAGAAAAAAGAAAAAAACACAGATTTTTTCTTTTTTTTTTAAAGTATAGCTGATTTACAATGTTGTGCCAATTTCCAACACGTAGCAATGTGATCCAGCCATGTATATGTATGTATGTATGTGTATACACACACACACACACACATTCCCTTTCTTATTATCTTCCATCATGGTCTACTCCAAGAGACTGCTTGATTACCTGAATTAGATTATGCAGGGCTAGGGTCTAGGAATCTATGTCTTAACACTTAACCCAATTGACTGGTACAGCTTTCAGGGAATCATAGATTAATATAAGTCTTCCATCTAGCAAATGATGACAATTAGTCATGGACTTAACCTGGAGGAGACCTGAGCAGGAACCTAACACCCCACACTGCACTCCAATCCCTCTGCCTCATCCCAGGTGCACAAGTCTCAGGTGTGTGGCTGCCTAGCCTTGCCCAACACCTCTAGTGACCAAGTGGGAAAGAAGTTTCCCAAAGCTACAAGGTATTTTTTTTTCCTATGAGCTGCAGTGTTCCACTACTAATGGGTGGCAGAAAATGCTAGATTTCCCATAATCTTGCGTGGTGAAAGGGAAGGGAATGAACAGAGCTGGGAGTGGTGAAGAAATGAGAAGTAGAATATCCTCAGCTTTCCTTCCCATTACACAGTCTGCCTCCAATCCATCCCTGACCCAAATGAAATGTCTGTTCTTTTGGAAGGAAGATTTAAAAACAAACAAATAAACAAACAAACAAAAACACATCTGAACTTGCAGTCAGCTGCAGGGCAGAGCATTGGAGTCAGAGTTACATGTTAGATTTAGAGTGAGTTGACCTCATACTAAATGTGTGACCTTGAGCAGGTGGTAGGGCTTAAAGGAGATTTAAGCTCGAATAAGGAGACTGGGGAGATTCCAAGCTATGTTACCTCATGTTATAGTCAAGAAAAACAAATTTCAGACAAGCTCAACAAATATTTGTTGAAGGAATGAATGAGCAAACATTAAACACCTAGTTAGGGCTAAAGTGAGGTGAACTTATTTATTTGGAATAGCTCAACTGTTAGCTACATATTTTAAAAAAGAGGATAGTTGGGTAAATACCATTATAAAAATGCAAAAAATGTTTATAGGGTAATTGAATAACTATGTATTTAAGGTAACAATGGTACAGCTAGTATTTTAGAGGGTGAAATCACCCCAGAAAATCATAGAATTATTAATAAAATTGTATATTATCAGGTACAAGATATTATCCTTCAGGAGAAAAAAGCTTGAAAAAACTTGAAAACTGAACATGGAGAAGTCAATGTAATACTCATGAGTGGCACAGTCACAATGGGTAGACAAAATGTACTGCTTTCTGGCTTCTCTCAAGCCAGAAATTGTGCTGGACTATTTTGCAATTCACATGCTCACGGCTGACAACATGCAAGCTAAGCCTAAAAGATGTTTTCTAAAGGAAAATGGCACCAGCATCTGTACAATTCCAACTGCCCATTTCCCAAAGAATGAGTTGCTGATACCTGAATTTCCCTCAGATCCTTGTCATGAAGATTCTGAAGGGGGTCAATGAAGTTCTGCTTCACTTCCATGTCCAAAGAGTCTTTCACCTCTGAGAGTTCCCGCATGGCCTCCCCCACCTCACCAAGCGCGGGGCCTGGAAGGGGACAATGATGGGCTTGCATGTTAAAGAACAAAGGGGAAAGGCACTTGCAATCAGAGGGCCCATCATGGACGAAAACCCAGGGATCACTGCCCATCTCTGAAGAGAGCCAACACAGGAGACACAGCATATAACGCCCTCCAGAGATGAGCGTATTTTCCACCTGAGACACTTTGTAAATGTTCACTGAGTACAAGAGACTCCGTGCCCCCAAAGGGTGGCAGTGCTCTCCTTATTATAAGGAACAGAAAAATTTGCTTTTCCTTTAAAAGCAATTTGGAAGCTCCCAACCCTCCCTTGCAGGAGATCCGTTTAATGCCAATGCAGTCAGCAAAAGCAAATACCAGGAGGCAAAAACAGGCCTCAGTCAAAAAGGCCAGTCACTTGCTGAGATCTCACATCAGGAAGGAGTGGAAACAGAAGATGGTGAGTATGGTGACTGAGGGTCAGAGGAGAAAAGGGTGAGGAAATTCACCTGGGGTACTAAAATTAGGTACCACGTACAGAAGAGCAGAGATCTAAGAGGAAGCCCCTGGGGTGGGACGTTGAATCATGCTGATGTGACTGTTTGCTCTGACCAACTCAGTTACTCCCAGACGCACGCAAAGGTCAGCGTCCAGGCATCCAGATACATCAACCAGCTACTGTAATGATGGGATCTCATCAGGGGAAAAAGGAAATAAATAAAATCCTGATGACAAATCCCACTAAAAATGATGAAATGACTCTGAAAACATATTTGGGGCCCTTGTGTACACAACCTCAAACTGAGAATCAAAATATAAAATGGCTTGAATTATTTCCTACAGAATTTTTTTTCGTGGCACTAAAAACCCCACGTACAAATGAAAAATTAAAACGTGAGCCAGCACTCATTACCGAAGTTGCAGTCATCTCCAAGCTCTCTTCCGAACTTAAGCATGGCCTCGGCCAGCAGTGCTTCTGCCTGGGGATAGCCTGGCCCTTTTTCTTGGCCACGGATTTTTGACATGGTGTTGATCATGCTGAGTTTGGCTCTGGAAGCTGGAGGCAAAGAAATGAGAGACTGTCAAAATAGGCGATGTGACATAGGAGCAGCAGAGCTAGATGGAGAATCAGACCTTAACTAGTCTCTAAACCAGCTCAGCAACTGCAAACTACACCCTCACCAATGCCTTCATCTAGAAGATGTGCAGGTTGGTCCACAGATAAATACAGACAATACAGATATTTTTTTTCTTTCTGCTGTGTTTTAATTATTAAACTTTCCTTTTCTCTCAAAATCTCATGAGGAATTTATTAGAAAAAGCAAAGCTTTTCCGGGTGAAGATGCTATCCTTGTGTGTTCTTGCTCATCTCTTCATTGCTGTGGCCCTGCACTGTCTGTCTATGGACGTGGGTGGCTCACAGAAATCCTTAAAAACTACGGGATTATGCGATCTCTAAGTTTTAGGATTCTACTTTTACAGTACAGTTCTTGGAGCCTACAGACTAAAGTAAGAAATTAGTTCATTCTTGCATTGTGGGCCTTATGCCATGTTTCACTTACACCACGTATAAAATAGAACTATTTTCCAAATCACTTCTCAACTAAGATTCTGACAGTAAACAGACCCATGAAGAACAGAAATATTGTGTTCATTAAAAAGACTTAATTACTTCTCTCACACATAACTGCTTCTAAAAATTAGTTTTGTGTCACAAAGACAGCATTTCCATTTTTTCCCTCCTCTTATTTTTATAAAAGATGCCTAGAAGGCAAATCCAGTTTTCATGGAAGAAACAGTTTTATTAGCACATTGTTGAAGCCAATGATTTACTCAATGCTAGGACACTAAGGTTTCTCACATTCATTATCAGAGTTGGGGCTGTTCTTAACCTAGGGTTGTGCTCAGGATTCCATCTGCATGGAAACCCTGAGGAAATCATAGCAAAAGCACATACTTTCAAGCATTTGGGGGTGGATGACATTTCATCTTGAACATTTGTTTCGAATAGGCTTTTACTTAAACTTTGGGCTTCAAAGGTTGAATCTGGAGATGAGGAGAATTACCATAAGAGGATCCCCTCCCAAGCCTGCCCCAAGGGTATCATAATGAACAAGAGAGCTATGGTCTCTGTCTTTACAAAGTTTATAGTGAACTGAGCATAGCATTTATTTTAAAAGCAATGAGAGTAAAGTGTATATACTAAGTGTCATGTGGGGGGATTACAGCAAGTTACAAAAGTATAGCATCACCCTCGTCTGTGGGAGTGGGCATTGCAAAGAAGGCTTCAGGAGAGAAACTTCTTTAAGCTTAGAATCACATAATGAGCAGCAGCTAGGCTAGCAGCAATACAAGAGGACTGGTGGTACCTCGAAAAAATATAAAATTCACGTTTTGTTCACCATGTTTCTCACAGAAAAGTGCACCACACATATTAAATTTGAAAAACTGAAAATGTCACAAGGGAGTTCATTGTGGCTCAGCGGGTTAAGGACCTGATGTTGTCTCTGTCACCAGCCTCACTCAGTGGCGTCACTCCATCACTGGCCTCGTTCAGTGGGTTAAGGATCCGATGTTGCTGCAAGTGGCTGCAAGGCTGCAGACTTGGCTCGATCAGGTGTTGCTGTGGCTGTAGTGTAGGCCAGCAGCTGCAGCTCTGCTTCAACCCCTAGCCTGGGAACTACCATATGCTGCTGGTGTGGCCCTAAAAAGAAAAAGAAAATGTCACATGATGCCACATTTTGAGTGGTAATGATAACACTCATATATATATTCAAAGACTTTTCTACAGTAAGCCATACTTGAGATCCAGGAAAGACATAGTCCTGCCAAGGTGCTTACAGTATAGTGAGGCATCAGATACATAAACAGACAGTGGTAACAAATATTATAAATGTAATAGTAGCTAATACACACAAGGTACTAGGAGAGCAATAAGAAGGAGTAACAAGAGCACAAACAAAATTGAGATAAGCAGACACTAGGCAATAACAGGTACCAAATGAATGGAGGGAAAGAAGATAAATGAACATCAAAGAAACAGAGTAAAGAACCCACACAGGGTGGTTAATCCCTTCAAATCCTGTTCTGACTATTTTACACAAAAGATGCATTCCTTTTACAAAAGCTGGTTACTGATTTGTGCTGATATCTTAGTTCTGTTAAGAGTTGTCTTCTGGTAATAGTTTAATATACTGTGGCTGATTTTCAAACTCATCATTTTGAATGTTCAATTATGAAGAGCTTTATTCTTCTGCTAATTACTTAAGAACATCTGGAATATGTTCCACATTTTCCCAAGAAAGGAGAAGAAAATCATATTCTATGAGTTTAGCTATTTCTTCAAACCATCTAAAATACATATTGATTCACATATTTGAAGAGACTGGCTTTTCAATTTATTCACAATCATTAAGTATTTTTAAGACTCCTGGACTAGTAAAACTTCTGTGATCCTGGAAAAAAACTAAGAGACCTCTGAATTAACCATTTTCAAGTGTTAACATAATTGTCTTTAAACCATTTTTAAAAGCAGTACTTTAAGAAACCAAGAGGAAGTCTGGAAAATCACAAATTTAAATCCATGGCACTCCTTCCTGTAATAGAGTCTCAGCCTAGAGGGCTTAACCCAGCAGCATGTGCCCCCAGGGACCCTCTTCTCTTCTAAGGAGACCTAACTCCTCTCATTCACATTACCTTTTACATTTTTTTCCCCACAGTTTTAGTCTTTCAAGTTGTTACTATCTACCTAAACCTCCATCTTCACTTCCCCACCCTCACTCTTCTAATTCAAGTGGGCCCCACTGGGTTTACTGCAGAAACAGCTTCCTAATAGCAATTCTCCCCTGGCCCAGGAGAGCAGGATGCTGGTGTGCTGCTCCAGGTACCTCCCAGACAGGATTAGCATTAACTCTGTACATGCAGTAGACACTTAACCCACGTCCACTGATGGACAGAATACATGAATACACAGACTCCTGGAAACTAGTAGACTCTCATGTTAGTGGGTGTCATAACCAGACTCTGCTCACATCCTTAGGCTCATGCAACTGAGAACCTTTTGAAACATAACAGAGGATGAGAACTAGAAAACCCATTTCTTTTGTTGAGGAATAAGAGGTGTAGCAATCTAGCCAAGTTCTTTTGAAAAGAGGACACCCGACCTATGCTGCGAAAAGGGCCTTAGGGGCAGACCTCACTGTGTACTGTGATGCTTGCCAGAGCACATCCCCTACTTATCCCGTAGAGAAATGGCAGTGAGGTTCCTACCCTATGGGCAGGGAACTAGAAGGTTGTTCTCTGGGGAATACAACCAACCCAAGAGACCTACAGATACTCAAAGCTGGAAGTACCCAATGCAACCACTTTAGGCTGTTACCCTAAAGTGAAGCCATTACAGTTAATAAGCCCCAGCCACCTGACTCAGCTTTACTTGTCTCTGCCTAGGTGGAAAACGTTAGCCAAGAACATCTAACATGAGAGAATCATAACATACAAGGAAATTCAGAGAAGGGAAAGTAGCTATCATTACTATTTCTAGGTGTCTAAGACACTTTATCCATGAAATAAAAAGAATTTTTAGAAAGTAACACATAATTTTAACTTTAAGTATGATTTCAACAAAATGTAAAATTTTAAAAACCAAGAGAAGCAGAGATGAAGAAGTTGAGGCAACCCCACAAAGGGTAGAACAAAAAACCCAAAGAGATAAAAAATCAGAAAGAAGGCATAAAATCAGATCAATCCATGCGGTCTAGCAGCTGAATAACAGCTGAAGCTCCAAAAAGAATGAACATAGAAACAAAAGTGAAAAAATTCTTTTTAAAAGCTCAAGAAAATTTTTGAACTAACAAATGTGTATTTCTAGGTTGAAAGGGTCAATTGAATGGTTAGCACAATGGATAAAAGAGTCCATACTGAGGACTATTAATATAAAATTTCCTAACACTGGGCACAAAGAGATAGTTCTAAACCATTTCGGAAGGGAAAAAAATGCCATTGGGGGATTAGGCTGATGCAGGGTGCATTGTAATGCAAGGTACAGCAGTGGACAACTATAACCTGATTCCACTAGGGATTATGGAGCCCCTGATACATACAAAGTATCAGGTATTAGAAGGTCACTGAACATGAGATAACCATGAAAAACATGAGAAATTTCCTCAGAAAGCAATGAAGCAATGATTCCAATTTTTTTTGGAGAAAGTAATCTACAATCCTACATTCAAATTATTAATGCATTATAAAGGTAATATACGACATTTTCATATACACAAGGAAGATTTCAGTATATTGTTCTTTTCAAGGTAATGGAAGAGGAATTCTACCAAAATGAAAGTGTCTATCAAGAAAATGAACAGGTATGGGGTCTAGAAAAAGACCACTATGGTTAATAAGCGCCATCCACCCAACTCTATTGTAACAAAGAGGTGAATGTGACAAAGGGAGATCTCAAGATGGCCTTTGTGCATCAGGCATTGAATGCAAATGCAGCGACACGTAACGAGGTACACACAGCTCACAGAGCCATGAGCCATAAGGAGCTACAGGGGCGCCATAATCCCTAGTGGAATCAGGTTATAGTTGTCCACTGCTGTACCTTGCTTTACAATGCACCCTGCATCAGCTTAATCCCCCAATGGCATTTCCTGAAATCATCTTCTAAATCAACTACTTGTGCCTACAAGCTTGCCTTATGGTTTGCTTCTGGGGAATCCCAAACTCAGATAGCAATCAATCTAGAATGCAGCATCAGTTATGTAGCTCAAAGATGGCTGACATCTGGCATATCTCTATATGTCGATTGGAAATTCATATTTGTGGCAGAGGGTTTGGGAAGAATTAGTGCAAGGTACCAAAAAAGTTAAGAAAATGAAAATTAAAACCATTATTAACTTCAAGAAAAAATTTAAAAAAAATACAAGAAAGGAAATAGAATAATATTTTTCTGCATGTCTCAGGTTTGTACAGGTTTACAAGGGCATGGGATGTAAACACTAAACACAGACCTAACAAAAATTATGCTATAAACATACTGGAAAAATGAGAAAAGGAACAAATGTGAAAGAATAGGAAAATAAGAAAAGAGCAAACAATTCTCATCTTCTAAACTGGAAATCAAACTGAAAACCTAGAGCTGGAAAATCAAACAGAAGAAGAAACATAAGCATGTTGTTTCAAGATCATAAGTAAACAGCCAAACAGGTTTGGAAAGTGTTGTTTCTGGGAAAAAGAAATGGGGGAAAGGGATGCAATTCCAGGGGGACTGCTGTTTTTGATAGAAAGCTTAAAAAACTATTTATGTAATATGAACATATATTACTTCCATTATGAAAAAAAAACTAAATTTAACAGGTTTCCCACTTCTTTTTCCATCAGGAGACCTAATTTAGTGGCTGAACCAGGCATTACTCCAACTCTGAGGGTCTTTTTACCCACATGTCTTGCAGAAAAATATGTTTCGTGGTGTCAAGACAATTGTCTAGGGTGGGAAAAATTAGTGAGGATTAACAGGTGAAATGCCATCAGGAAAAAACCAACAAAAGCAAGGTCTTGATGAGTCCACGTCTAGGTCATTTCTGGAAGAAAATGTACTAGGTGAACTGAAACAATCAGAAATGAAAGTAGGATGACCAGAAAAAGGTGAATTACTTCCCAGAAGGGCTTCCACTGTTTTAACCCCTGCTGAAAATAGGAGACGGCGGGGGGCGGGGGCAGTTTCTTTTTTGGCCTCAAAAATCTAAACTATCTTTTAGGGAAGAGAAACAGGGATGGCCAAAGCTCAGTCCAAATCGGCTCCCAACTCTAAAGCATAATCTGTAACATCCCTTGCTGAGCTCTCTAATTCTGGGCACAGCCCAAGAGATGTCAGGGCTCTGCTGAGAGTAAAGCAGATGCTCTCCTTCTGCTGCCAGATGGAGTTATTTTCCTCAGACCTGAAGGTGCTGTCCACATGAGTCACTGCTCAATCTCTCTTAAGTCACTAGTGTGGTAACTAGCTGGGAATGGTGAGAACCTAGTACTTCTGCTAAATCTTAGTTTTTGAACATTTTTATTTCTTAATCCAAATGAACAAACAGGAAGACAAACCATTAGGTCCTATCTGTCATGGAAAACAGCATAATACATTGAAATAAACTTACAGTTACCAAAAGGGACAGATGGGTGTGTCGGGGGGATAGACTGGGGGTTGGGACTGGCATATGCACACTGAGGTCAATGACTGGTCAATGACCTGCTCTGTAGCACAGAGAACTCTACCCAATATTTTGTGATAATCTATGTGGGAACAGAATCAGAAAGAGAATGGATGTGTGTACATGTATAACTGAATCACTTTTTTTGTTCAGCAGAATTGTCACAACAATATAAATCAACTATACTTCAATAAAACTTTAAAAATTAAAAATAAAATAGCACAGAGAAAACAAACACATATACATACATACATACTTACATATATATACAAATTAGGTCTGGGTCATACAACCATGAATAAAAATCCAGACTCCAAATCTTGATAGCTCTGTATCCCTGAAAATCATTTCATTCTGAAAGTTGTTAACTCGGTGATAACTGCCAAAACAGTAAACTAGCACAGACACACCCCACAGGCACTGGAAACAGGAGAAAGCACACCTTTCTGCCCCTCCGTGTTCTCTTTCCAGCAGTGTGTGCTGGTGTGTTCCACTGTTAAACTACATTTCCCACAATCCCTTCCTTGCATGCTTCCATGCTAGAATTGGTCCAAAGTGAGGCTGTACAAGATTTGGGAGGCAACAGTGAAGCAGCAGCCATACACTCTTAAGGCTGAGGTGAAAACCAGTTCCAGTTTGTCCTTGATTTCATACTTGCTGCTGGCTCTTCTTCTTGAATGCTAATTCTGCTGACCAAGAGTGACCCCAGGCTCAGAGCTTTTGCTGCAAACTCACAGAGGTATAGTAACCCTGAAGAGCCAACAGTCTGCCATAGTCTTCCCTGCCAGCTGCCCTTGGCAGTGTGGCTCCACCTGCTAGACCTGCCTACCTTCCAGATTCTTATCTAAGTTTGTTTATCTGGGTCAAAGCTGGTCAGTGAACTTTCTCTAATCCTTTACTCTCCTTTATTGGCCTTTATTTACCCAGATCTTCCTACAACTGTGAAAGCTCAAATTCCTTTAATAAATGTCTTAGTCCTTAGTACCCACAATGACTGATACAGTGGCTGATGGTCTAACATCTAAACTGACAAAAATGTATGCTCTTCCTTGATAGAGCCCTGAGAGTAAGCCAATAAAAGTGACTGTATATATTTCAATTCTGCTAGTCTGTTTTCAGGGTAGACATAAAAGAAAATAACTATAGGTGGGACGTAGCTGCTTATTGTGCAAACGACACCAGAAAGGACAGCCAGTTCAACATGGTGGGATCAAGATGGGAGACTTGGAGTCAGATTGCTTGAGTCCAAATCCTACCTCTTTTTCTTGCTGGGTGATTTGGGCCTCAGTTTTCTCATCTGTAAAATGGTACCTCTCCCTCCCTGGGTTAGGATAATGTGAGGAATAGAAGATATAATATATGTCACACTGGTGGCACATGATAAACTTACAATAAATGTTGGCTGTTTCTATGAGGTTCAGACATGCCAGCACGTTTCCTGTGTATTTCTGTATAACTTACCTTATCTAAGTCTCGGGTTTTTCATTAATAAACAGTTGAGAAAAAGGAAACATTTGGATACCTCCTAAAAACTCTTCCAAGTTCTCCTACTTAAGGCGATTTTTCCTAGGTAAAAGACTTCTCAAAGGAGGCATTCCCTGGCCTTGAGCCACAGCAAACTTCCAGAAGTTTCCTGAAGTTGCTAGAACTGCCCCTTTTCTTGGAAAGACCTCCCCCGACTCCCTGCCAACTACCTGCCCAACACAACACCAGACACACTTTTTTAGAATACTTCCCAATTACCCTCTACCTCTACCGCCTCCATGTGTACGTGACCACTTCCCTCATTGCATGTCTTTACCATGCCCTGTACATACACTGATTCTATCTAACAATAACTTTATTTCTCCATTTTCTGCGTGTCTGTTTCCTGCTACAAGTTGAGAAACTACCTCCTACTGAATTCTGGCTCAGGGCCAAGCATATAGCAGGTACTTACTAACTGCAGGTGTAATGATTTCATTTAAAAGTTCTAATTTTTATATGATTTTCTGTGCACATCACTTTCTTAGAAAAGACTTCCCTGCTCCAAAGCACAACAACAATCTCCTCTCTCTGGGCGAGAGGTCGATGATAAGATCTAATTACACACTAGCTCTGCGATCTGACAAGAAGATTTGGGAGGACAGGTCATGCTGATCACAATCTGGCGGGTGTTTCCCTTGCATACATTCGATTTTAAGATTTCTGAGGCTTCTGGGCCTTTTCCTTTCTCCGGACTCCATTCTTTCAAATGCAGGAGGGTGAGACCCCACTTCGCATTCACTCTTATTAATGCTGGAGCTTTGGAAGCAAGTCATCTCTCAATGACACCATGAGAAACTGCTTTGTGGGGAAATTATAAGAATGATCACACAATCTCCCAGAATCAAGATATAGGTTCTCATTTCTCCCACAAAAGAGGGCTCCTATGTTAAATTATTAGCTCTAACTAAGGGGATAAAAAAGATCAAATCAATACATAGGTGACACTGTAAACAATTATTTATCCCCCAATACAGCAAAATCTGAACTTAACACTCCCTGAGTGAACTGGTATTAACAAAAGTCAGCTTTCTAAAGTTTTTTTTTTTTTTCCCCCAGTGGTTAAATGAACAAAACAAGTATTTATTAGGCCCAGACTGCCTGAGAGGGACTGTGTCAGGAAGAATGTGAGAGAAGCAAGGCCCAGCCTCTGTCCTCAATGAGCTTAGTCCAGTTGGAGAGTCAGAGAGAGCTCCACTCCCTGGGATCCCAAGCAGACACATGTCATTTTGTGAGTAGGGCTATAATATGTTCTTATCAGAGAAAAGCGCAATGAATTCTGCCTAGAAGAGTTAAGGCCAAGAAGGCTCATGAAAGAGATGACACTTGAGCTGGGTTTCCTGAAGAGTGAGCTGCTAATATCCAGCACAAATGAACATCTCCTCAGAAAAGAAAATCATGGACTTGGAGAAGAGACTTGTGGCTGCCTGATGGGAGGGGGAGGGAGTGGGAGGGGTCGGGAGCTTGGGCTTATCAGACACAACTTAGAATAGATTTACGAGATCCTGCTGAATAGCATTGAGAACTTTGTCTAGATACTCATGTTGCAGCAGAAGAAAGGGTGGGGGAAAAAATGTAATTGTAATGTATACATGTAAGGATAACCTGACCCCCTTGCTGTACAGTGGGAAAATTAAAAAAAATTATTAAAAAAAAAAAAAAAAGAGTGAGCTGCAAAGGCAGAGAGATGAGAATGGCCATTCGAGGCATCTAGGCATCTAGCAAGGGCATGTTAAAATGCCTGAGGCATTTAGAATCTTCAAAGTGGCTGTGGCTTAGGTGCCAGGAAACAGAGAACAAGGTGAAGAGGCCAGAGTTGGAACCAGGTTGCAAAGGGCCCTGAAATGCACACTCACAGACATGGAGAACAGACTTGTCCTTGCCAAGGGGGACAGGGAAGGAGTGGGGTGGACTGGGAGTTTAGGGTTAGTAGATGAAAATTATTACATTTAGAGTGGATGGGCAATGTATATAGCACAGGGAACTATGTCCAATTTCTTGGTATAGAACATGATGGGAGATGATATGAGAAAAATACATGACTGAGTCACTTGACAGCAGAAACTGACACAACATTGTAAATCAACTATAATTTTTTTTTAATTTTTAGAAAGGACTTTAGATTTTACTTTGTAGACAATTAGTCTCCATCAAAGGTTTCTTTTCTTTTTTTTTTTTTTTTCTTTCTTTTTTTTCTTTCCTTTTTTTTGGTTTTTTAGGGCCACATTTGCAGCATATGGAAGTTCCCAGGCTAGGAGTCGAATTGGAGCTGTAGCTGCAGGCCTATGCCTCAGCCACAGCCACACCAGATCCAAGCCATGTCTGCAACCTACACCACAGCTCACGGCAACGCCAGATCCTTAACCCACTGAGCAAGGCCAGGGATTGAACCTGCATCCTTACGGATCCTCGTCAGATTTGTTTCCACTGATCCACGACAGGAACTCCCCATCAAAGGTTTCTGACAGAGAGTTATTTAAGATCCAGACCTTCATAAGGGCTTTAATTCAAATTAACTCAGAGTTAGATTTAGGAAAAAAGATTCCTATCATCAATGCATGGAAAACGAGAAGTGAGAAGGGTTCTTCTCCAAATGGGAAGCCCCTGGTGACAGGGAGACCAATTATGAGAAACACTGCTCCTCCCTAAGGAAATAGAGGGGAAAAGAAGAGATGAATTTGAGAGGCCTGTAGTGGGTGGCACTAACAGGACCAGGTGACTGATTAAATGTTAGGAAAAGGAAGAGGGGTATCTAGGGTGGTATTCTGGCAAAGGCTAGGTGTCTATTCAAATCACCTGGGGAGGTTTTAAAACTATTGATTCCTTCATAGGTGGTACTGGGTCAATGAGATTCCACAGGAAAAAACACTGACTCTTGGCTCCATCTCACACTATACCTAAAATTGATTCCAAGAGAATTGTAGAACTACTGAAGAAAACAGCACAACATTTAAAAAATGAAATAGGAGAACACATTCATGACCTGCAGAGTATGCCGAGATTTCTTAAAATAGGGCACAAAAAGCACTTTTATAAAGAAAAGTATTTTCACATTGGACTATGTTGAAATTAAGTACTTATTTCTTTCAAAAGCAATCATTAGAGTTAAAAGGCAACCAATGAAGTGAGTTAAGATATTCACAAAACATATACCCAAAATGGGTCTTGTATTCAGAATATTAAGAAAAACTCCTATAAACCACTAAGAAAAAGATAACCCATTTTTTAATAGGCAAGAGACTCAAACAGACAGTTCAGAAAAGAAGATATCCAAATATCTAATGAGCATCTGAAAGAGGCACGACTTCATTATGTTGGCAATGCAAATAAAACCACATTGGAACACACCCACAAATGGTTAAAGTGGGGGAGGGACAGAAAATATCAAGTGTTCAGAGGATGTGGAACAGCCTGAACTTTCAAATAATCCTGGTGGGAGTAAGAATTGGTAGACCGTTTTAGAAAACAGTTTGGCAATATCTATCTACAAAATCTGAAAAGACTTCATACTCGCATCCCAGCAATTCCACTTCTAGGCATAAATCCATTTTAGAAGTGTCTGTGCATAAGAGACATATACAAAAACAGGCTATTCAAAATAGCCATAAAATAGAAACACCCAACATGTATCAGTAAGAAAATAAATGGTGCTGTATCCTCACAATGGAACACTATATAGCAATGAGAACTGCACCTGCACACAATAATAAATATAAAGTTGAGCAAAAGGAGCCAAACCTAAAGAGAACATGATCTATGATTCTATTTAAATAAAAGTCTAAAACAGACAGAACTATACAGCATTAAAGCCAGGACAACTTGTGTCTGGAAGGGGGCTTCTGAGAGGCCAGAAATGTGCATTTCTTGAATCTTTACATGAGAATATCCATTTGTAATAATTCATTGTGTTATACACTTATGATTAGAGCACTGTCATCTTCATATATTAGAGATCAATACAAAGCTCAGGAAAATAAAACCTGACGGCTGTGTCCCACTCCTAGATTTCTGAGTAACTGGTCTGGCCTGCGGTTGGGCAGTTTTTAAAGTTCCTTAGGTGATTCTGAAGTGAACCAAGGTTGAAAACCACTGCATTCCAATCTCTAGACTGAATATCTGAGTAGGTTATGATAAAAATCTGTGATAAAGAACCCAGGAGGAAGAGATTTGGGAGAAGTACAGAGGTATTTCCATTTCAGCAAATACCAAGTCCTAAAGAATATCCACAAAGTTGGACTAAACACATTAACTAAACCCACAGGTCTTGAGCCCAAAAGAGGGAAGCTCATCTCTTAACACCTGGACTTGGAGTTCCCATCATGGCTCAGTGGTTAATGAATCTGACTAGCATCCACGAGGACGCAGGTTCGATCCCTGGCCTTGCTCAGTGGGGTATGGATCCGGTGTTGCTGTGAGCTGTGATGTAGGTTACAGACACAGCTCAGATCCTGCGTTGCTGTGGCTGTGGTACAGGCCAGCAGCTACAGCTCCAATTTGACCCCTAGCCTGGGAACCCCTGTATGCCGTGGGTTCGGCCCTAAAAAGCAAAAAAAAAAAAAAAAAAAAAAAAAAAAAAAAAAAAATATATATATATATATATATATATATATATATATATATATTTGGACTCATTTCTTTTTCTTTCCTAAGCTTTTCTGAGATACAACTGGCCTATAACATTGAACAATTTTAAGGTATACAGCATAATGATTTGACTATGTATATATTGTGAATGATCACTACAGTAAGTTTAGTTACTACATGCATCACCTCATAGTTACAATTTTTTTCTTCTGATGAGAACTTTGAAGATCTACCTTCAGCAACTTTCAATACAGTACTGAAGTACAGAATTTACATAATAGAGTATTATTAACTGTAACCACTCAGCTGTACATTACATCCTCAGAACTTATTTATCTTACACTTGGAAGCTTGTAAGATACCCTGTGACCACCTACACCCATTTCAGGCACCCAACCCCCATCTGTGGCAACCACCAATCCAATCTGTCTCTATGAGTTTGATTTCTTTCTTTTTTTTCTTTTTTTTTTTTCCGTCTTTTTCTGCCTTTTCTTGAGCCACTCCTGCGGCATATGGAGGTTCCCAGGCTAGGGGTCTAACCAGAGCTGTAGCCACTGGCCTACACCAGAGCCACAGCAACGGGGGATCCAAGCCTCGTCTTCGACCTATGCCACAGCTCACGGCAATGCCAGATCCTTAACCCACTGAGCAAGGGCAAGGGTTGAACCCACAACCTCATGGTTCCTAGTCGGATTCGTTAACCACTGCACCATGACAGGAGCTCCCTATGAGTTTGATTTCTTTAGATTTCACATATAAGTGAGATCATGCAAATTGTGGGGGGTATACTTATATTTATAAAATGGAATATTACTCAGCCATAACAGAAGGAAATATCTGGACTCTTAAAGGCTAGGCCATTAGATAAAAGGAAGACAGAGAAGAAAGTTTCCCCCCACAATCAAAATAAAACAAAATTGTACAAGGTTTCTTTTTCTTCTGGTTTTGTGTTTGGTAGGTGGGAATTAGCTTTAATAAGTGTTACCATCATAACAATTTAAACTTCATCTTCACAACAACTCCATGTGTCTCACTGAATCCTTGTGGAGAGAGGGTCGAGCTGCATCCACAAGGTGAGGATGTGGAGGCTCATGGAGACGTTCTCACAAATTACTACGAGGCAAAGACAGAACTTCAGTTCAGGTCTGAGCGACCCCCAAATCCATTCCGTTTCCCACTCCATCAAATTTCCTGTGGGACTAAAAGTGGCAAGTGAACTGCCCCCTCCCCAAGTCTCCATAAATCCTTGTATAAAGGCTTTTACCAGTGACTGTCCACCTGGTGTATATCAGAATTACTTAGAGAACTTTTTTAAGACACAGATCTGATTTAGAAAATCCAGAGGGTTAGACTGCAGAACATATCGCTGAGGGTACTCTGGAGGTATGGACAAGCAAGAGTGGACACTGCTGTTCCACCTCTTTATTTTTATTTTTTGTTCTTTTTGTCTTTTAGGGCCACATCTGCGGCACACAGAGGGTCCCAGGCCAGGGGGTCCAATCAGAGCTGTACACGCTGGCTTACACCAGAGCCACAGCAATGTGGGATCCGAGCTGCATCTGCAACCTACACCACAGCCTACAGCAACGCCAGATCCTTAACCCAATGAGTGAGGCCAGTGATCGAACTCATGTCCTCATGAGTGCTAGTTGGGTTCCTAACCACTGAGCCATGATGGGAACTCCGTGGAGTCCCACCTCTTATTGGTTCTGGAGAATCATTTAAATCTTGAGTCAGTAAAAGGAAGAGTCTCAAATTTATCTCTCCCTCAGACCATTCCACTGTGTTACAGACTCATGCATTGTGGTACCTCCTGGACTCCACTAGGATGTTCAGGCATCTCAAACTAACACGTTCAAGCTAAATTTCTTATTTTCCACCATCATCCCATACCTGCTCCTCCTACAAGAGTCCCAGTATTAAAGGATAAGACTTCACTCATTCTTCTATTTGCTCAGGCCAAAAACCTGACAGGCAACCCTGATGCCTCTCTTTGTGCTGTACCCCACATCCACTCTGTCAGGAAATTCTGTCAGCTTTGTTTTTAAAACATATCCCCAAATCAGACTACTTCTCTCCCCGGTCCAAGCTCCCATCATTTCTAGCCTGGATTATTACAGCAGGTTTCCACTGGGCTCCTTCTTTCACTCTATCCCCCTCTAATCAGTTCTCTATGAGTCCTTCCAATGTCCTTTTCATGTCACACTTTTCAAAACCCTTTAATGTGTCCATGCCCCTTGCAATAGGGAACAAGGTCCTATGTGCTTGTCATTCAGGATGGTGACAAGGTCCATTGTGCTCCAGTTTCCACGACCTCCTCCATCTATTTGTGCTCTTTGCGGGCTCCTGAGCACACCAAACACACTACCATCCTAGACCTGCTCACTCTCTGTCTCCCTTACTCTCGATTTTTCTTCATTGCACTGACCACCACTTCATTGACAATGCATATTTATTCTCTATCAACCTCTTCCCACTAGACTGTAGGCTTCATGAGGGCAGGGTCTTGGTCTGCTTCATTTACCGATGTGCGCCTAGGGCTTAGAATACAGCATTAGAATAAATATGACAGATAATTGAAAAAAAAAGTTTCCTCTTTTACAGAATGGAGGAAATCAAAGCTGCCTTGCTGAGTTACTGCAAAAATTAGAGATGCTCTTCGTAAAATACCTGGCACTGTTCTTGGCATTCAAAGAAATACTGAATGAAATGGAGGTATAAGCAACATGATAAATTCTTTGTTGTATGGAAAGTAGGTTAACCAAGAATATATTAAATAAACAAATACACTACCCCCAGATTATCATAGACAAGAAGAAGGCTCTCAGAGTTGGTGGGACTAGATATCAATATTGAATGGTGCCTCTAGTATAACTAAGAGTAAGGACAGGACACACTCATTTAGGTTAAAGGAACAGAGCTGGTAAGAGGGAAGGAGGGCACAAGAGGACATTCAGAGAATTCTACATTCCCACCTACCTCCTCCCTCTCCCACCACCTATGTCTGTGGATTAAACCTAAAGAAGCTATAGTACTGACCTAATAGAAATAAAAGCCTAGTCTAGGTTTACTTTTCTGGACAAATGACTATAAATAAAATGTTTAAATCCTTCTCCTTCTCTATGCATGTATATGACTATGGGTTAACTTTCTAGCTCTGTTTCCCCTAGAAACTTGATAAAGGTGGAATATCAACAGGTAACACTGCTTATGATAAAAATGCCTCCTGGTTGATACACAATATCTGAGCTGAGAGGATTATGAATGAATAACCAACACCTGCTGAGAAGGGGCTTTCCTAAGTGCAGTGAATCCCATAAAAGGGCAGATCCCTTATTGGCACCTGGGTCCTTACAAGTAATATTAGTGATACTGATTCCTACTTGGGACATGGAATTTCTAAACCCCTTCTCCCCCACAACCTGGTGTGTTATTCTCTGAAACCTGAGCTGTCTCTTGAGGAGCCAGAAAATAACTTCTAGGAGTTTCTGTTGTGGCTCATGGGGTTAAGGACCTGACATTGTCTTTGTGAGGATGCGGGTTTGATCCCTGGCCTTGCCCAGTGGGTTAAGGATCAAGTGTTGCTGCAAGCTGTGGCATAGGTCATAGATGAGGCTAGGATCTGGTATTGCTCTGGCTGTGGAGCAACCCTCAGCTGCTGCTCCAATTTGATCCCTGGCCTGGGAGCTTTCATATGCTGCAGATGTAGCCATTAAAAAAATTATATGTATATTTACACATGTGTATCCATATACAGATATGGATATATAATTTATATCTATATGCTGTATAAACTCTTGAGTTAACTCCTACTGAAAAAAATGAGTAACATTGCCCTACTGGCCTGCTCTGCTTCCTACCTTGATATTCTCCTAGGTGAATGCTATGCCCAGGGAAGCCTTATTGAGCTGTGTGGGACAAACTGTTTGGCTGAGCCTATGAAGACCCCCTAAGTGAGTGTTGCAGGGAACTTGGAGCAATTGGAAATAAGTATTTTATTATGTCTGTATTAGTTTCCAAGGGCTGTTGTAATAAAATTATCATGAGCTAGGTGATGCCAACAACAGAAATTAATTCTCTCACACTTAGGGAGGCCCCTCCCCCATGCCTTGCTTGCCCTATGCATCTCTTCCATTTGGCTGTTCTTGAGTTGTATCCTTTATAATAAACCAGTAAGCATTAAGTAAGTGTTTTTCTGAGTTCTGTGAAATGTTCTAGCAAATTAGCACACTTAAGATAGGGGTCCGAAGCACCAGAGGCTAAGATTTGGGGTGGCATCTGAAACTGGGGCAACAGTCTTGGGGGACTGAGCCCTTAAATTATCTGATGTATAGCTAGTGTCAGAACTGAATGGATCTGTATGACACCCAGACCAAGTCAGAGCACTGGTCGATGTGGGGGAAAACGTGACACATCTAGTATCAGAATCGTTCTGTGGGCAGGGTGTAGAGAAAAAAATAGTATTTTTTCCTTTTACATCTCAAACATGACGCAGCCCTCTCATATGAGTGGGTGCTGATATTTGGAAAGACATTTGTAGGACAGCCCTTGGGACTGCTTTTCTGCAAAGGTTTCAGGAAATGTCAAGACAAGTGGGTCCCAAGCCTCTCAGGACCAGGCAAAAGTGATATTTTCTAAGGGAGGTTGGTTCCAAAGACAGTAAGAGTAGAAGATGGAGTGCTCTTTTTTTTCCCCTAAGGAAATAAAAACAGTCTTGATGTCGTTTTTTTTTTTGTTTTTTTTTGGTTTTTTTTTTTAAGTTTGATTAACCAGAATTCAACATCAAGGTTTGTAGCAAAGGGGATTTCTGCACTCTGGAAACCAGATGTTGCTGTGGAACAGGGAGCTGGAATGAGAGGCCCAGCACACATCTGAGCACAGGCTGGGGGGTAAAGGGAAAGGGTGGTGAAAATCAGTGTTCCCTGCAGAAAAGGCAGGGTGCTGAGTCTGCCCCACCCTGAATGATCATGATGGGAGTGTTTGAGGAGAGACCATTCGCAAATTAAAAAAAAAAAAAAAGTACAACCTGCTTTAAACTGCTGAATTATACTCTCATGAGTGGCTTCCTTCCTCTTCAACTGGAAAATTCCAAATAAGAAAACATACTGACAGGGTATCTATCTGCCACACAGCGAAGAAGAAAAGCCACCCCTGCCCTAGGCTTATGTCAATGAAGGAAACTGATATACTCAGGCAGAAGCTGTGACTGCTTCCAAGTCACATCTCTGGGTTCTGACTGAGTGGCGAAACCTCATGGACATAACATCCATCAGAGAAAACCAAAGACATGAAATAAATTTTACAGAAGCCTTCCACTGCTTTCAGAGATTTAATTCCTTTGTCATCTCTACCTATCTTATAGAAAACAAATTTAGTTGCCCAAAGAACAAAGAGCTTTAATAGACAAATACTACATGATTTGTACTGGTCTTGATAAATGCTGCCATTTGGACTGAAAACTGAGTAAGAGCCCTGAAGTATCTCTGAATAACTGAAGGTCAGGATGACACTTCATCCCATAACTCTCATTTCAGAAGTCTCTACTATGTGTAATTCACCTATATCATATCTTTCATCTTCCCCAAAACATGAGAGACAGCTCTGATTTCTCTATCTCAGAGAGACGGTCAATGAAACAGGAAGAAATGACGGGATTGCCCAAGGACATGCAGCAACAGAAGCTGAGCAAAATTTGAACCCTAGTTGGGGCTCAAAAGCCCGACTTCCTCCCAGAACACCACTCTGGCTCTGGCTGCCTTATGACTTCTTCATTAAAACAGGTCACATTAAGACATGTCAGCAGCGAAATATAGAACTCGAGCTATATTTACACTCGTTAGGTATTTGAAAATGCAGAGGCAAGGAAGTGTGACACACTCGGAAAGCAGGTTTCAGGCTGTGCCCATGAATTAGGAGACTGGAGGTCTCTCCATCTGTGTGACCTTGGGTGAGCGGCCCAACCCTCTGCACTTCTGCTGCCTCACTTTGTACCTAAGAAGGCTGGCTTATCTGATTTCTGTAATGCCTTTCAAATCTAAAAATCTCTCATACATGCACTAGAATTCACCAGGATAAGTGAACTAGGTTGCTTGCAAATGAGTAGATGATATCTATTCTAGTACAGACAAAACCTTAATGTAAGTTTTCAAAACTAAAGAAACTCATCCTTTGCAAAACCATCACTGAGACTAAAACCAATAGGTCTTAGACTATTTCCTTAATGAACTAGTTTCTGTGTATGGGTCTTTAGAGAAACAAGAACTTTTGAAAGATCATATAGATAATTTGAAGGAGAACAAGAAGGTAATTTACTTTTGATTCTTGCAGAAAGCTATTAAATTTCATTAGGGATAATTAATTTCTAAATACAACAAATATTGTGAACAAGCATTGTTAAAATGGAGAGGGCCAAAGTGATATTTAGATGTGATATTTAGCCTCTTTTTGAAGGTAAAAAATTAGAATTGCATTCCCTAATGATATGATCTATTATCATTTCCTATAAATTAAAGAAAGGGCATATGCTATCATGGAATCAAAGGACAGGGAATTAAAGGACAGGGTTCAAACTGCAGCTCTGCTGAGAAGAGAAGGTTTACCATAACCTTACTTTGCATGGTTATAAATAAGAGATACTAATACTTAGTGACAGAATTGTGATATTGAAATGTGGTGATACATGTAATCAAAGCAGGCACTAAATCAATGTTCTTTTCTTTCCTTCCCCTTTTTGGCTGGAAAAAGCTGTAGTTGAAGGCCATTTCATTGAAATGGTCACTGAGAGCTAAAAATCTATTTACCTCTTCATTATCTTCCAAGGCCAATGATATTTTTAGTTGGAACAAAAAATGAAGTCTGAATTACATTGACTAAATTTATAAAGTCTTGTACAGAGATTACAAACGCAATATGACGATAAATCCCCAAAGCACACTAAGTTAGATTTGGGGCTTAATACTTGCAACAAAAGGTATGTAATAAATAACATTTTGGAATGTATTTCATGTTGGCAATCTATGATGATTATATATAATGGCCTAATCTTTCCAGATGAAATCTCAGAAGGTCCACAAATCCGACATGACTCTTCAAATGTTCCCTGCACTGTGAGAATGTGTCCCCTTGCCTTGTACACCAACAATTATTAAAGGGTGCGAAAGATTTACGTGGCAATTAGGATTTAAGTGAATATCCTCAAACCTAGGCAGTTCCTTCTGAAGTTAAATATTAGAAGGTACTAAGGAAAGATATGCCTAATGACTTACACAAATATGTAGTTCGAGCATGGTGTCAAGCTACTCTCAACCCAAATAATGGTATTTATAGAACCCTTTTCTCCAAGGCGGCAGAGCTCTCTTATGCCCCTGTTGAGTGGGAAGCGAAGGGAGGTATTTTAAGACACTGAGCTATGGTACACAGTCAGCAGCCCTAAGAGCCTGTGAGATTGGAGAGTGAGCATCTCCCACCCCCGCACAGAGTGTCATAAGGTGCCAACACAGGTCTCACGGTGAGCCCTGGGAAAGCAGGTAATTATATCACAGAGCAGAGAATGCTTCCTGCCATTTGAAAAGTACACAGTCCTCTGTGTACTAACATCATGAGCCTCTACCTTGTCAGGTTTTTGGTTTTTTTTGTTTTGCTTTTTAGGGCCACATCCGCAGCATATGGAGGTTCCCAGGCTAGGGGCCCAATAGGAGCTGTTTCTGCCAGCCTACACCACAGCCACAGCAACATGGGATCCAAGCCACATCTGTTGCCTACACTACAGTTCATGGCAACACTGGGGCCTTAGCCCCCTGAGCGAGGCCAGGGATCGAACCCGCAACCTCATGGTTCCTAGTCAGATTCGTTAACTGCTGTGCCAAGATGGGAACTCTTACTTCATCAGGTTTTTGGAGCAGAAAGAACTATGATATAATTCTGGGGAGGGTCTTGTAGGGGAGGCCTTACCTGTGGAGGAATTCCTGGGTAAGCACCTGAGATACCCTCAGATAGGGTTGCAGGCTACTGGGAAAGGAAGGTGAGTGACATTTCCTGAGCCCTTACAAAGTGTCAGGCATTCTGCCAAGTGCTTTTCACTGTCTCATGTTCCAAAGAGATCTTCAATCTAGATATAGAGTGGACCTATACTAGCACTTCCTGAAGGATTCAAAAGACTTCCTCCCAAGCTGAAAAGACATGACAGGTTTTCCCAACCTACCTCCTGCTTCTGTGTAAAGGAGCCCAAAGCAATAAGGGCAAATGGCCTGATGGCCCTGGGAGACAGTGATATGCTTGAAATAGAAACTCCAGCTGGGCTCTTAACTTTCTTTGCTGTATAACAAAGTTCCACAAACTTGGTAGCTTCAAACCACGCATTTATTATCACACAGTCTCTATAGGTTAGAAGTACAGGCACAACTTCAACTTAGTCTTCTGCTCAGGTTCTCACAAGGTTACATTCAATTCAAGGTGTCAGCCAGGCTGCCTTGTTATCAGGAATCTTAAGTGAGGGAGAGTCTGCCTCCCAACTCCACTGCGTTACTGACAAAATTTCACTTCTTTGCAGTGGTTATAAATGATGGTCTTGGCTTCTTACTGACTGTTGGCTAGTAGCCACCCACAGGTCCCAGAGGCCACCCCCAGCTCCCTGACATTCAATTCTCTCCTAAGACAGTCACAGCATGGAAGTCTGCTTCTCGCAGGACAACACGAGACTCTCTCATTTAGACTGCTAAGAACGCATTATATAATATCACATGGTCATGGGAGTAACAGCCCATTGAGTTTGCCATATAACATAACCTAATCAAAGGAGTGGTGAGTGGGGGGTCTTATTACCTTTGCCATGTTCCATTGGTTAGAAACAACTCATAGATCCCACGTACACTCAAAGGGAAGGGATTATACAGGGTGTGAATCATTAGGGGTCACTCTAGAGTGTATTCTACACACATACCAAGACTGAATGTTTGTGGGTTTTCTTTTTTGTTTGTTTGTTTTTGGCTGCACCCACAGCACACAGAAGTTCCCAGGCCAGGGCTCGAACCTGTGCCACAACAGCAACCCAAGCCATTGCAGTAACAATACTGGATACTTAACCCACTGAGCCACACAGGAACTCCAAGACTGAATGTGTCTTGACAGTCAAAAAGCACATGAAAAAGTGCTCAACATCACCAAATATTAGAGAAATGCAAATCAAACTGACAATAGAGTTTGATCAATGAGGTTTAGATACAATACATACAATACAATAAGTATGATGAGGTTCAGAAAACTGCAAATCAAACCTATAATGACCTCATATTGGTCAGAATGGCCATCATCAAAAAGTCTACAAATAAATGCTGGAGAGAGTGTGGAGAAAAGGGAACCCTCCTACATTGTTGGTGGGAATATAAATTGGTACAACCACACCCTATAGAGAACAGTAAGGAGGTTCCTTAAAAAACTAAATAAAATACAACTGCCATATGATCCAGCAATCCCACTCTTGGGTATATATCTGGAGAAATCCATAATTCAAAAAGATACACGCACCCCAGTGTTCACTGAAGCACTATTTACAACAGCCAAGACAAAGAAGCAACCTAACTGTCCATCAGCAAAGGACTGGATAAAGATGTGATATATAAATACAATGGAGTATTTACTCAGTCATCAAGAATGAACTAATGCCGTTTGCAGCAACATGGATGGACACACAGAGATGATCATACTAAGATGAAGTAAGTCAGACAGAGAAGGACGAATATCATATGATATCATTCAGATGTGGAATCTAATAAAAATGATGCAACTAAACTTATTTATAAAACGGAAAGACTCACAGGTCACAAAATCGAATTTATGATTGCCAAAGGGAAATGTAGGGGCGAGGGAGAAGAGTTTGGGATTAACATATACACACTATTACATATAAAACAGGTAACAAACAAGGACCTACTGTACACACAGGGAACTCTACTCAATATTCTGGAATAACCTATATGGGAAAAGAATCAGAAAAACAACTCTGTATATGTATAACTGAATCACTTTACTGAATCATTTTGCTCTATACCTGAGACAAAACACTGTAAATTAACAATATTCCAATAATTTTTTTTAAAAAAACTGAATACATCTTCATACTTTGCAGCATATGACAAAGACTAAATGGACTGAAGAGATGGTCATATATAAATATGAATTCTGGTTTTTTGCTGCATGACTTTGGGCAAATTACTTTTTTTTTTTTTGGACTGCACCTGTGGCATGTGGAAGTTTGAGGCTGGGGATCAAACTGGTGCTACAGCTGGGACCTGAGCCCCTGCAGTGAAAACACTAGATCCTTACCCCACGGTGCCACAAGAGAACTCCTGGGCAAATGATTTAATCTCTCTTGAAGCTTCAGTTTTCTAATCTGAAAGTAGAAACAACTATTACCTATATAAATATGAAAGTTTTGTCAATAGCTTTAGCCCAATGATCTTAGGCATGAGATTATGCACGTCTACACTTTCTCCAAAGCAACTGTGAAATGTATTAACTGTATATGACACCAAGTAGCTATTATGTAGATAGAGTAACAGCTCTGAGTCTGGCCTGTCAGGACTGCAGACCATAGTTCTGTCTGAAAGTTTAGCCACTTCTCTAGATGGAGCTTAAATATTATTAGCATGATTTGATTCATTTAAGTAAATTAAACACCTAAGTAGCACCACTGTGCTAGGTACTACATAGAGACAAACACACTCACACACATGTAAAACATACATATTCCTTGTCTTTGATGAGTTTATGATGCAGTGGGAGGGATAAAGCATTCATTCAATAAATAATGGGGGCACGGTTTGTCTATTAGGGATAGTAAACAGGACAAAGTCCCTATTCTTGTACAGATTATATTCTAGATGTGGGTGATGGCGAGATGACAAAAAAAAAGTTAAAATAGAAAATAATTTCACATTGCAATAGAATAACAGAAGGGGATATGAGAGTGGTAGTGAAACGCTATTTCAGATAGAGTGACAGGGAAGGACCGCATAGGGAGGTGGAGTGACAAGAAAGAAGAGCCCCAACAGGAGCCAAGGGAAGAGTGTTCTAGGCAGGGAAACTTCCTGTGCAAAGGCCCTGAGGCAGGAACAAGCTGAGCATGCCCGAGGATGAGCAAGACGTTAGCAAGAGTGGACAGATGTCAACACAGGCTCAGAGACAGAACAAGAGCCAGATCATGCAACGCTCTGTAGCCAGGAAGTTGCTTCTTAGTTCAATGTGAGCCACTGCAGGGTAATAACAGAGGAATGACAGGCATGACTGACAGGTGTAATGGAATGAACTGGCTGCTACATGGAGAACGTGAGAAAGAAAAGTAAGAATGAAGGCAGGCAGGATAGTGAACAAATAGAAACAACTTATAAAAGTAAATATTTTGATCAGTGCCATAAAAGATAAGAACAGGCCCTTGGACTGTAATGTATATACAACAACGCTATACACAGGCCACTCGCAGTTTAGTGGCAGCAACAAGCCACACCCCACTAAGTAAAGATAGAATACAAGTTTAAGTAGTAACTAGTGCCATGAAGAAAAGCAAAACAGGGAAACATCTCAGAGGGTGATTAAGGGTGATATTTTAAATAAGATGGTTAAAAAAGCCACACAAATAAGGGAACATTCAAGCAGAGACTCGAGTGAAGATTCTGGGAAGACCTGGAGACAAGTGGTTTGGGCTGAAGGCGTGGCAGAGCCCCAGGAACAAGGTGCTGTGCATGTGAAGAGCAGTGGGAAGGCTGGAGATGCTGGTGTACAGGGAGGTGGAGAGCCATAGGAATGTAGGGAATGAGGCCATATCATTGGACCCTGTAACCCACCATGAGGGCTTTCAATGTTATTCTAAGTGGGGAACCACTGACAAGATTTGTGGAGGGGACCTGAGGGAAGGTGTCCTGAGGACAGTGGAGGGGACCAATGGGGTTCAGGGAATGCCTTTTCAAGGAGGTGACAGAGCTGAGGCAGGAAGGACGTAAGAAGGCAGGGGTCACACGAGGGCCAGGGGGCATTCCAGGAAGAGCCAGCACCAAGTCATCTTCTGTCATCTGTCCTTATGCATTTTCACTCTTTTTTCCATATCAGGATTCAGAAAAGCAAAATCTCTTTGCTACAAAGTCTAGACTACTAGACTCATTACATGCCCCTTACTCTTTAAGGGTGAATATACTCCTGTGTGCAGTTAATCAGTAGACATGTCGAGGGCAAATGCTGCATCAGGCACAATGCTAAGAGCCCTGAAAGATGAGGAGATGAACACGACTCAGGTTCTGCCCTCCAGGAAAGGGGGTACATCCATGGTTTTTGGAGCCAGGATCTGAAGACACGAATGCCAAACAATACTTCAGCTCTATTACCATCAAATATTTTATAATCACTCTATTTATGCATCTCTGGAAGGAGATGATTAAGAGGGCAGCCCATGGCAAAGAAATAAAATAATTTTGAAGTAATAGATTTCCACGGATAAATGAGGTATTTTCAAATTAATAAGAGCTTTTATTTCTATAGACAACATTCTACAAATGAGATTTGAACTTATTATTAAGAGATTCTACATAGACATTTAATGACCCTGCCTTAATTCCCCACTCTCATGCATACTGGAGAACCCTAGACCATGTAAGGCATTCGAGGGAAGAGCATTTCTCTAAAGAACCAAACCTCAATGGTGCACAGCGCTTTTCATGTTCAAAGTGCTTTCCTGTCTACACATTTTAGAAATTTGTACAAGATGATGACATCTGGGTCAGAATAACTTCTCAGTGCAAACTAAAATAGTCTGTGTCATCACCACTGTGCTAAGGCTGGGAAGGAAACACAGCCAGTCTCACCATCCCTCCTGTTTTATTTCAGGGTAATATGTCCATTGTGGTACCATGGAACAGACTGGCAGAATGTTGAACAAATGAATTTAAAAAAAAAAAAAAACTTAAAGATAATCCTGATCTAAAATCGAGTCCATTTCTCCTTTGAAAAAATCAACTATCACTATACGTAAACCAAGAAGCTAAACATCAAACACATATCAAAATGTATGAAATAGCTTGAATGGCAAACTATCTAGTCTGGTGCTGTTCACTATGGGAATCACTGGCCACATGGGCTACCACTGAGCATTTGAAATGTGGCTAGTCTGCATCAGTATGTACTGTATGTATGCATAAAACACACACCAAATTTCAAAACTTAATATAAGAATAAAACAGGAAGCTCCAGTTGTGGTACAGTGGAAAGGAATTTGACTAGTAACTATGAGGTTGCGAGTTCGATCCCTGGCCTCACTTAGCGGGTTAAGGATCCAGCATTACCGTGAGCTGTGGTGTATGTAGGTTGCAGATGCAGCTCAGATCTGGCATTACTGTGCCTGTGGTGTAGGCCAGTGGCTACAGCTCTGATTGGATCCCTAGCCTGTACTTCCATATGTCATGGGTGTGGCACTAAAAAAGAAAGGAAGAAAGAAAGGGGAAAAAAACATAAAATTTTTCAATGATTTTTAATAATGACTAAAATTTTGAATATACTGGATTAAATAAAATCTTATTAAAATCAATTTTACCTTTCTTTTTACCTTTCGACATCCAGCTACTAGAAAATACAAAATTACATTTGTGGCTCGCATCTTACTTCTACTGGACATTGCTGATTTAGTATGCCCCTCGACCCCCAAGTCATCAGCATATTCATATAAGAAAACTTCTTGCTGTCTTCTCTGATTGTCTTTGCTCTTAGAAACTATGAGACCAAAGGCTCGCAATCAGGAGAAGTACACAGGGCTTTTCCCTTTCAAATTATTTCTTATCTAAACAAATTGGAAATGTGTACTGGTGTATGCTGTTCCTGTCAGAATAATTTCACAGTCCAAGCTGAAAGCTTTTTAAGTTCTCTGTTCTATGTTCTCCAAAGCCCTGCTTCACAGGCCACATGGGTGGACCTGTGGTCCCATTCATTCTTCCTCACCTTATCAGGGAGCTGGAGTTTCCAGAGGAATTAGCTGGGATGGTCTCTGGGCAGCTCTCCCCTGAGTGTACCTACCTTATGCTGTTAGACTGTGAAGACACATAGGGCAGGGGTCCAATCTTGGTTCTGTATCTACCCCAAGTGCACCTAGATACACAGGTCTTTGCACAAAAGCAAATGCACTTAATAAACATGGGTTACATGGGTAGAACTAATGGCTTAGGTGAAAGAAAGAGTTTTTCCTTCTCTCCTTTCTAAAACACATTACCCACTGACTGTCATCTGTGCTTCATAATTCATTTGTTCAAAAATCCACTTGTCACAGGCTACCTGAAACTGGAGGCTGGGGATGTGGGTGTTCTAACAGGAGATGACAAACAAAAGCACACGCACCACACAATTATGGTCAGTGTGGCATGTGCCACCAGGGAAAAGGAGCAGGGATTATGACAGGTCGCTGACAGAGGAATCTAATGTAGGCAGGGGTTCAGGAAGGTTTCTCAACGACCTTTATGCTGGACCTGAGGGAACTCTTTGCCTGGTAAGCTGGAGGGGAATGGGCAGGCTGACATGCAGGTGGGCCCTTTCAGTCTTGTTAAAACTTTAAAACGTAACCCTCAATGCAGTGCAAAGCCATTGAAGGGTTTTGTGCAGGATGATGATATGATCAGATCTGGAGGTGCACAACAGCAGATGTGGGGCCTTACACAGCCTATCTATAAATCCAGGAAAAGTAATCAAACTCTCTTAGGTCATTTCAACAGGAACTGAGTTTCGAGAATATGCAAGATGTAGATGCTCCATAACCACAAGGTTTGAGAGCCAGAATACATTCTAGAGCATGCATTTTTAATATAATACAAAATACTTTCAAAGTACCCTCTAGGTGTTTATTTCCGTGGATCTACTGGCCTATCCATATAAATTTGTTACGATACATTAGCTTCCCTTCTAACCCCAGCCAGATCTTGCTTATGTAGGACCAGTGGCCAGTGAAGCAACCATACTGGTTGAGCCAGCTTCTGGGTTACTGAGAGGCTGAGTGGTCAAAGTATTTATCAGAAGCATGAGTACGGAAATATTCTGCTCTTCTGTGCCAAGGACCAGGAGCCTCTGGATGTTGGCTACATTTCTGCATCCCCTTTTTAAGGACACTTGGTTCTGAACAAGTGCACTGGACCTTTCAGGAACTCAAGCCAATATCTTCTCTCAGGGCAAGGCATTCATGGAGGAAATAAGTCATATTTATTATAAACCAATTAAACACAGATTGTCCAAACTCTGTAGAATGAGTATACAAAATTTTATTTCATTCTAGACCCTTCGGGATGACACTTACTTGTATATATGTGTGGTTTGCCCATATATAACTGCTTTTCTAAACCAACTTGCAATTGCTTGGTGATGACCTTAATTGTCCTCCTTGGTGGTAGATGTCCATTCAAATATTTTTTTTTTGTCTTTTTGCCTTTTCTAGGGCCACATCCGCAGCATATGGAGGCTCCCAGGCTAGGGGTCTAATCAGAGTTGCAGCTGCCGGCCTACTCCAGAGCCACAGCAATGTGGGATCCAAGTCAGCGTCTGCAAACTATGCCACAGCTCACGGCAACACCAGATCCTTAACCCACTGAGCAAGGCCAGGGATTGAACCCGCAACCTCATGGTTCCTAGTTGGATTCGTTAACCACTGAGCCACGATGGGAACTCCTGTCCATTCAATTTTTAAATAGCCATAAAACCAGTATATTGACAGCAAATAAGCACATTCAGCATTCCGTTAAAAATGCATCATTTCTAAAATTTCAAATCTCCTCCAATTACTTCCTCCTATGACCTTGTTAAAATAAAGATAAATCTCAGCCCTACAATTTGTTCCTTTCTGCATTTCTGTTGTGTCTACTCTGAAAGTGAAGGGCCCTTTACACCTAAATGAAGAAGCCATTCTTCTCAGAGGCAGGACTGTGCAAGGAAAAGTTCCTGGGCTTAGGAGGCAGTCAGACCTGGGTTCCAGTCCTGGCTTCATTCCTTCCTTGGTGTGTAACTTTGGGAATGTTTCTGAAATTCTCTGGCCCTTGTTTTTTCCTGCAAAGAAATTTCCCAGCCCCAGTATTAGTTTTCTAGAGCTGTTGTAACAGACTTCCAAAACTGTGTGGCTTAAAACAACAGAAATTTACTCTCTCAGTTCAAGAAGCTTGAAATCAAGGTGTCAGCAGGGGTGGTTCCTTTCAGAGGTTCTCTGGGAGAATCCTTCCTTGCCTCTTCCAGCTCTGGTGGCTCCTGGCATTCCTTGGCTTGTGGCAGCATCACTCTAAGCTTGTCCTTTGTCTTCAGATGGCTCTCTTTGCCTAGTCAACATCCTATTCAACATGATCTACCCACCTACAACTCAATTCCATTATACTGAGGAACAAAGATGGGTCTTCACCAAGAACTTGTGTTTACAGATTTATAGTCTCTTTTCTATACTATGAATTGGTCAACTGTGTTTTATGTTTATAATCAGAAAAAAACATGACTATTTTTAGAGAAGAGTGTATATAAATAGCAACATACTGAAAACGCATTAGAGATTAATATTTTCCTTACCCTTCCCTGTATTTATCTTAGCCCTACAAGTGAGTTACTAGCACAATTCACATGTATATCCCAGGAAATCAGAGAGTGCTTTAAAATTCTACACAAAGATAAAGACTAAAACATTCTGCCCTAAACAATGACTTCTTGTGGTGAGACAGGGCGAACAGTTCTCTTCCAGAACTGACCTATCACAGCTGTTTAAACAGTAACGAACAGGTGGA
Source organism: Sus scrofa (assembly GCF_054392235.1). Classification (NCBI taxonomy): domain Eukaryota; kingdom Metazoa; phylum Chordata; class Mammalia; order Artiodactyla; family Suidae; genus Sus; species Sus scrofa. Next base: position 215,911,924 of record NC_139383.1, read on the forward strand.
AGTCTAAGAGACCCTTGCATCTCTATGGAATATAGAGGTCATGAAGAAGGCTCCAGATAAATATTAGAGACTTGATATTTGCTATTCTTTGCCTAATCTGCCAATGATTTGGTTCCCTGTCAAATACCTGCTTCCTATGGCTTATCATTTACTTCAATATTTTCCTTCCTCACATAATCCCATTTCTGACATAGTTTAAGAAAGGGAAAAAACTGAGACTGTTATTTCCACAGTTAATTATCTTCAAAACAGCAGCAATGCTGTCCCAGATCACCAAAAGCTGAGGGAAAGCTACATCCAGTAGGATGCGGTAGAGAGCTGCTCACTACTTTTCGTATTTGTCCCCTTCCTCTTATTGCACATATACCTTGCATTTCTCTTTCTTATCTCTCGCCCACTTATGCTCAGTATCCAAACACAATGGGGCTGACACAGTGCTTAAACTCTCTAAGAAGCTAGTCTCATGAGTAGGTGGTTTTCCCAACAGCCACACATCTCACCTACATACACCCAGCATTACTTCAAGTTTCTATATTCTGCAGTTAGGAACTGCTACAGTACAGAAAGGGTGGTGAGGAGGTCTATATTATCACTTTCTTTGCTCTGTTTCACTCTGTGCCTACAGAGATCAGCCCACTTCTGCCTGGTTCTCTTTTCAAGGTACAGCTCCATGATCTCTATTATAACTCTCTTCTTTTAGGAATGTGACAGGGTAGCAAGAACAAATGCTGATTTGTGATGTGCTTGGAGAAAAATCAGAACAAAGGACAACCCTCCAAAGACTTCAGTGAGTCTGAAAAGACATAAACTCTCTATTTCACAAAAACTGTTCCACCTCCTACTTGTTCACACCTTTAGTGAATTATTATATTTTATCTTAAAATTATTCCAACTTTCTTACAGCCCATTTCAAACAAATTTCAGTTAATAACAGCCTGCAGCTACCCTGACATCACGTGCCACCCACGCTGTCCACACAGTTCTGTTTGTTAAATATACCACAGTTAGAAAAAGCACCACAGAAGCTTCCAGCTACTTCAACGTGAGCCTTAAAAAGTCGTCCCTCCCCAAAAGTGCTCCACCAGAAGTCACTGAACCTCCAAAACAGGGGACTCAGCAAGCAGAAATCCACCAAAGTTAGCATGTCTACCTAGGAGAAACTCAAAGGTATCTAGAGGGATATGCCAAACGTACAAAATGAGCCCTTACCTGGATTGGGTTGAAGGTACTCAATTGTCTTAGTCATTATTTCCATGACAGCCCTGCTGGTGACATCCACTTTCTGAAATGAGAAGATAAATATTCTAAATGATGCAAATTATTAGCTTTAGACACAGGGGGTTTGTCTAAGTATATATATAACCTACTGGTGGTACAACAGAGCAAGGACCAGTCCTGCGGTGGATGGCAAGGGGCTCACAGAGCTGTCAGAAGTAAAACTGGCTTTGCCTTCAGCTGTGTTCCCAAAAGACTTGGAAAGTCTATTCATCCAAAGAGGAATCTGGTAATTACTAAAAATGTGCTTCAAAATACACTCCTTTATCTTCTGGTAAATGAGGTGGAGATAGCTTCGTCTCCCTGTAAGTGGCCCGAGGTTGTCTATGAAAATGGTTCACCTTCCTCAGAAAACCCTGCCAAATCATGCAAATCAAGAGGTTCAAATCTTCAGGTTCACTTTAAGAACAACCATGAAACTGGCCAGGCCATGGAGGGTATGCACATCTGAAAAGCCACCAAGTCTCCGAAAGATGTCACTTTATAGAAACGAGCATGCCATTCTATTTTTTTTTTTTTTAGAATTTTTAAAAACAAATTTGTTATTAAAGTATAGTTGATTTCCATGTTCTGTCCATTTCTGCTGTACAGCAAAGTGACCCAGTCATACAAGCACACCATTCTATCAGGACAAGGCTAGAACTGGTTGGTGTGCCCAGGCCAATGAGTAGGGCTGGATATAGGGTCTACAACCCCCAAAGGAGTAAATTTTTGCTGCAAATGCTTAGAAATGCAGGGAGCAAAGCTAAACTTAAGGGTTTCAATGTAAAGTCTCTGGTACTGGGAGCATCCAGGGGAACAAAACCCTCAAGATGGGCCCTGGACTGATGGAGCTCAACCCCTACACGAGCTCTCCCTGCCACAGACATCATCCCTGTGGAAAAAGAGCAAACTGTTCTCCAGAAGAAGAGGCTGCACAGAAGAAAAAGATGTCCCAGAGGAAACTGATGAAGCAAAAACATATGGCCCAGGAATAATTTCAGCATAAAATAAACATAAATTAAAAAAAAAATAAGGTGGGGATATGAATCACACTTTACCCCAGAATCATTAACTCACTGTCTACAGTGGGCCAGGCATGGGCCAGGTTTCACTGCCCTGAAGACAAATGAATATCAACTCTGTTTATTCAAGTGGAAGTGGGAAATTTTTTATTTAACTTCTGAGAACATCCTAAGTACATAAAAATCTTGAGAAAACACTTCTAATCACTCCTTGAACTTTTGGTTTATTCTAAATAAAAATCTTGGTCCTAAAGTCTCTCCTTGTAAAATTCTGTATGGTCAGTACCTGCACTCAGTAGGTTACCATGGCCTCTCTCTGTTGCACCCTTCACCCCACATGGAGAGGCCATGCAGTGAGGTCCTCTCTATGTTTATGTTCCCTCATGGGCTCCTTTTCTCATGTGATCCATTCATTCACTCCACAGGGTAAGCGACTAATGAAACTTAATGCACCCTCCTATCCTCCTTTCATGGATGGGGTAAGCCTCTTCCTCTTTCATGATCAGAAACCAAACCATAACCAAAAGATTTTCTCTTTCAGCTTTGCCTTTCAATACTTAATAATTTCTCCTTCCATGGAAGTCAGATTACTATATGAGTGGGGAATTTGCTACTACAGTGAGCACAGAAGAAAACATTTTTTTTTTCTTATGAGGTCATCATTGCATAAAATTACCTTAAAAAGCATTCCTATTTTAAGAGATACCTGCCCACATATGAACCCTGTGCCATGTCCTTTTGGTTAACTTGAGTTTTCAATATGCCTTAGATTTGAGTACGTGGCTAAATAGTATTTAGTTTTGAAGTAAATAGTGGTCCCCAGGGTGGTACAGCGCAGGACCTGGGTGGTCATCGAGAGAACTGGTAAACATTACCAACATGCCAACCAACCGCTATGTACTCAGTGTCATGGAAATGAAATCAAAGGTTGTGTGCAGAGCAAACACACTGAGAGTCTAGGTTACATGCTTATTAGGAAGAAAACATGTCTGCTGAGTACATGACTTAAGGGTTTAAGACATTCGATGTCAAATGTATCCAAGTGTCCTGTGTGGGAAGAAAAGTAGTCCCAAAGGTCAAAGTTTCTAAGAGAGAGGGCCAGGGGAACTGTCGAGTGACAACTTAATATTCTACTGTCATCTGATGTTAGGAAGCCAACCAAACTCTACCTTTTCCTCATCTCTGTCCTCAATAATAATCATGACCACCATCATCATAAAGTGGTTTCATTTGTCAGAAATTGTTCCAGGGGCTTTAAACAACTTAATACATTAAATTCTCAGAAACCCTATGAAACAGACACAGGGTTTAAGAAACGTGTCCAATTCTGGCTCTGGCATATGGGTTGTTAATTACAAATCACTACCACATAGGTCTGGAAAGCATAAAAAGGCAACATGGACATTACCCAACCTGAAGAGAAATACCCAGTGAGAGCTGCAAGGCTCTTTATACCATCTCCTGGTGGGGCTGGAGACCTGGCAGAGGCCAACCACACAGGACCAGGAGGAACTCACCTTCTAGCCAGCTTCTGGTTTTGTTTTGAAAGTCCTCAAAGTCTATAGAAACTTCATTCACAAGAACTATTCTACCCTGAGCCTCTGCAAAAAGGAGGCTCTCACACGTTAACTTGTTTGACCACATGCCCTCAGTTACACAGTCTTCTCTATGGAGGTGCCTGTAGTGCGTATCTGGAATGGACCTCTGGAAGGCATGAAAAGTGCTTCTCATTTATTGAACTCCCCTTCCCCTCTGGGCTCTGTCATAGAAACCCAAGTACTCAGGCTCTATAAAGAGCAGCTACTAGCTTGACTAAAAGCCAGTGGTCTCAGAGGAGGCACACAGATACTGGAGGCAATAACATTAAAGAGTTTTCTTTGATTCCTAAAACAGGATTCAATCTTAGAAGGAGAGCAGGAATAAAAACCACCTCACTGTCCCCTATGGTTTGACCAAAGTCTCCCAGGAAAGAGCCCAAACAACCCCAGCTGCTGTGCCCACTAAGGCCGAGTCCTCCAATACTTTTATTTGATACCTAATCAAGATATCATTCTAGAGAAATTTCTAGCTAAACTCTTTTGATCATAGAATAAACTAACCTTCACTTGAAATCCACCTAAGAAAACAACTTTATCCAATACAATTATTGTGTAACACATCATGAGGACATACACCAAATAGAGAAGAGCTACTAGCAAATTCATTTATTAGACTCTTGCTCCTGAGTTTATATTTGACAGAGTCAATGAACATAAGAGAAGGAGACCATTACAGCATCTAGACAAAAGCCTTAATTTTTTAAATATGGAAATCTGGACCTAGGGAAGGGAAATAAATTCCCTAAAGTCACACAACCCGTGTGGCTATTTCGGAAAGAAATATAGTTCTAAAGTGCATGGATAAGAGGGTTTCTAAGAAAGAAATGGAGGAACTGAATTGCCCAATGACCATCACACAGTAGGAGGCTGACCACCTTCCAACTTCTCTCCATCTCTGTCCTCACTCTTTCTGCCAAATGAATTTATACTGTGCCTGCCATGGACAGGATGAGACCATTACTTTGTGAGAACCCTGAACACGTCTTGTTAGGCACTTGATAGGAAAGCTATTTATACATAGAACGTCACACAGTCTCTTATTAAAAGGCCTGGTATAATGATCATAAAGAAGATTTCCACTTAAATCATTTATTATAACTGGCACGAACTTTTATTCCCATGTGAGAATGGCACAGTTGACCTCTGAACTTATGGCATGTAGCTCATGATTTTCTCAACGTCCAAATTTTCCTATTGCTTGAAAGTAAATTTTGATGTGTCCTAAATGAAAACTTCCATTCTTGTGACCTCCTGAGCCTCCATTTCTTTAATGAACCTTGTCTGGATGGGGGCAATTTTACAGGAAGTGAAATTATACAAATACAGACATGTTTTCCGGAAATAAAAACTTCTCTGTGCGAAGTATTTTTTTCTGAAAATAAAAGCATAGTCACATATTCCTCTGGTCTTTTCACTTCAATTTTCTCAATATCAAGATGTTAGCAACTCTCAATACAAAAAGAGAGTGTCTTCCTCCACTATCCAATCTTGTATTTATAACTGTGGATAGGGAGAGAAACAGCTCTCTCAACCCTCCTCACTCACTACAATATTTTTCTTTTCCAACCTAATACAAGGGTTGGCAAACTATGGCCGGTGGGCCAATCTGAGCCACTTACCTGCTGTTAGATTTTTAAATGGTTGAAAAATTCAAAAGAAGACTATTTTGTTGTACATAATAACTATATGAAATTCAAATGTCAGTGCCCTTGGGTAAGTTTTATTGGAACACAGTCACACTCCTTCATTTAAGCACCATCATGGTTATTTCTGCTCTTCAACAGCAGAGGTGAGGAGCTACTTCAAAGACCACAGACACCACAGGCTCACAAAGGCTGATATAGTTACCAGAAAAAGTCTGCTGCTCCCTGCACCCAGCTTTTATTAACCAGAGGCATGCCACGCTGAATCTATGGAAGCTGATCATTTCACCAGCTTGTTCTGTCTTTAGAGACAAGATACAGGAGAAATGAAAGGCGATATACTGACTAGAATGGGGCTATTGTTTTGAGACATCTGACTATTACCTTCCCCATGGGAGACAGTGTTTCCTAAAAACAGGTGGCAGCACAAGTAAACAATACAGCATTCCTTACAGACTAACAAAGGGACTGAGAGATATGACTTCATACCATCAGACACCGCATTATACCAGATGCTGTCACAGGGACACAGTACCAGAGTTTAAGGAAAAACAGACACCTTAAAATGGAGCACAGACAGTTTGTGGGCTGAGTGATTAATACTAAATAGAAGAATGAAGCACCCACTTAAACATGGGGTAACTTTCATGGGGCCAGCAAAAGGAAAGTTAAAATGTCATACAAAACACTAAAATCTTTCAAATTCTTGGTTTTTCTATCACTGAAGTTAAGAAAACATACCTATTAAGGATAAGAATGCATGGTCATGGACTTCCCATTGTGGCTCATTGGATTAAGAACCTGACTAGTATCCACCAGGATGCAGGTTCAATTTCTGGCCTCGCTCAGTGGGTTGAGGACTGGCATTGCCCAAGCTATGGTGTAGGTCACAGATGCAGCTTAGATCTGGTATTGCTGTGGCTGTTTCATAAGCCAGCAGCTGCAGCTCCAATTCAACCCCTAGCCTGGGAACTTCCACATGCCCAGGTATGGCCCTAAAAAGAAAAAAAAAAGTAGTTATATTTATCCTAAAAAATGAACTTCCATGTGCCCTGGGTACAGCTGTAAAAAGAGAAAGAAAAAAAAAAGAGAATGTAAGCTCATCCACTTAAAGTCATGAGAACACCTAACTAAACAAGTCATGAAGATGATGAAACCAGCATCCTTGGGAAAGTCTGTCTGGTAGTAAGACTTGTGCTGGCCCAATAAGGAGATGTTTTAATAGCTCCCCACTGAGTCAGAAGAATGAATGTTGCCTATTCCCAAACTTCTTTGCTTTACAGCACCTACCTCAAGTATTTGGAAAGCCTGACTAATAACCAGAGTGTTGAAAACAAATATAAACACCTCAGGCTGAGATTGCTCCAAGGTAATGTTTTTGCTAATCTTCTTGTACATTGCTTTTAATGAATATTAGCTTAGAAATACACTAATAAGTAAGAAAAAGTGTGCCTTCACTAAATCTCAGGATAAGCAGGACGATGTCTTTAAAGGTCGTCTTCATTGGGGCTCTCACCCATTCTACAATTCTACAGCAGCTAGTGAGTATCTCTGTTTAGTAATCCCCATCTTCTCTTTTACCACCACACCCACGAAGAAGCCATTCATGTGTAGACCTAGGGCAGGTGCCCACAGGTGCACTCAGGGTGTGTGTGACTCTGAGCATGCTGGCTGGCACTTGACTACTCCCTCTGCCATTTGAGATAGACCACTTGAATCTAATAAGACTGACGTTATTTAATTTTAGTATATGTGCTGCCGAAGCGAGCACGACTGACGTTATTTAAAATGGCACTATTCGTAACAAACTACTTACCACACAACTCAAAGGAGATGACAACTAACGAATGTGCTTCACCCAGAATGTGGGAACCATGGGTTTAGCCTCTGTTTAAACATGGGCAGGGATGGGGAAGTCACTAATTCCCAAGGCTCTTTTTTATTTAAAAAGTTCTGACAGCAAAAATTCTTTCTTATATTGAACCTGAATCTATTTCCCCAGAGCTTCTACTCCTTAATTCTAGTCTACCACTGGCATTAAATAGGAGGATCTAGCCTCTCTCCACCCAATGAGTATATGGAGATAATGACCATGGACATTCTCTTATAGAGCATCCCCCACAGCTGGCTCTACAAAAAATCCACTCTTTCTCACTCTCATGCAGAACAGCATTCTTCCCACTCTCAACATATGCTTGTCTTGAATCTTGAGGCTGCCTCTGCTGAAAAATTTCCACTTTCATTAAAGCGGTCTACAGCCATGTTTTCAACCAGAAGACTCCTCGTTTTAACAGCAGAGATTTCCCATGATACTTTTAAAACTGCAAGAAGAGACACTCTACCCCTTGGTGTGGATTACTCATGAACACAGAAACTGGAGAAAGTTTCAGGCTATAGCTCAGCTGCCCCCTACTCTAGGAAGCATCCACCGATCTACCTAGCCTGAGTTAGGTCCTCCATGAAAATCCTTCCCAAGACACCAAGCACCATGTCCTACGAGACACTGAATTATGTACCAATTCCTCCCTTCAAAAATGGAAGCTCTTTGTATTCCTGGTGCTCAGCATGATGCCTGCCACACAAAGGGATTTACAGATATTCCTTGTGAACTAATGAACATAACTACATGTGCACGTGTGTGCGCACACACACACACAATCACAGTGGCAAATGATGGAAATTTGTGAATAAACCAAAAGTCCCTCAAATTCTGGAACTTTCTCTTGACCAAAAAAAAAAAAGAAAATCTGCAGCTGTTCAAAGAAAAAATCCACGCAATGTCTGTATTATAGTAAGAAATGTAGTCTCTGTTTGATAAAGCTTGTAAGCAACAGTTACCATTTAAAATCAACACAAAAACAATTCTATGCAAGGCACTTAAGAGGATAGAAATGATTGTGGGCAGGGTTCCTGCAGAGACAACACAGCCGCAGGATTCCACCCAATCAGCTCTGGGAGGGGAAGGCTACAAGGGCTAAGAGACACACAGGGTAATTTTACTGCATCTCAGCAGGAGAGTGGATGGTGTGGCTGACTGGGGAAACAGTCTCTAGGAATACCCACTTCTCTCTCCCAGCAGAGCTGCTAGATGCAAACCTCTAATTTATCTCATTTTATTGCCTAATTGCACCTCTGAGAACAGAGCTGAACAAAGGTCTCTCTACTCTAAATGCCTGATGATCAGAAAACCAACCACGGAAAGGTAATTCCTCTGCAGGCTTGGAAACACTGAGCTGAACTATTTTCGTGAGTAAGAAACATATCAACAGAGAAAAGATTTGAGATTCTAAATTTTTATAAAGCACATGTTTTCTAACTATCACAGAAATCTCTACCTTTACTGAAGAGAGAGCACACAACTTGCCATGGAGCCACAGATAAGACAAAAGATGTGTGGACTAAAATGGAATAAAACAATTTCCACACTGCACTGAAATCTAAATCTCTCGATATACTCAGGTATAAACTCAAATACAAAACCACAGGTGTGAGCTTCAATCAGCAAAATTTTAGTACAGGAGTATCTAGATTTTGGAATAAAAGTTTCAGAAACTCATTATTTTCTAGCAAATAGGGGAAATGAACCTTACCTTCAGACTCAGAGGGATGTCTATGGGTCTTTGCCTGAGTAAAATACTTTTATTTTATTTTCTTTTATTTCAATTGTTTTGCAAGGTTGGCACGGATTCAAAAAGCTTAATTAGCTGTTCAGTTATAAACTCTATTCTGTTCTCCAAATTTCTTATTCTTTTTAGACTCATTTAAGAAACAGAAAGTTGGAGTTCCTTTGTGGCTCAGCAGGTTAAGAATTTGACATAGTATCCCTGAGGATATGGGCTTGATCCCTGGCCTCACTCAGTGGGCTAAGGATCCGGCATTGCCGTGAGCTGTGGTATAGGTCGCAAATGCAGCTCAGATCTGGTGTTGCTGTGTCTGTGGCCTAGCCTGGGGGTCAAATATGCTTCCATGTGCTACAGGTGTGGCCTTAAAAAGAAAAAAAAAAAAAAAAAAAAAAAAAGAAACAGAAATTCAGTCTCTGCTTAGGCTGTGAGCTACCTAGCTTTATTATCTTGTGTCCTGGCAGAGGCTGAAAGCAGGACTCAATTCTGATTCCTTAGTTCTAAATTCCTAAATATGTGCCTAGTCTGTCATCAACAAACAGGCAGCGGCAGAGTGGCATATTACATATTCCCTCTGGGGCAGTGGTGGGAGGGAGACATCAAAAGATAGAAGAAACAAAGGAAGACTGGGTGTAGACAGAGACTGGGGCCAACTAACAGGCCTATGGGGCTGCTCACAATGAGGGGTGTGGAGCTCCATTACTATGGGGAATAGAGTAGTCAAAGCCCAGGTGTCTGAGGAGATGTGTCAGGGGCTGCAGACTCAGATGCTATAAAAGGACAGGTAGAATACTATTTCCAGAAGAAAGTGAAGATCAGTGGCTAGCAGCTTGCTTGAAGATCAAGTGGTATTTAGAACTTCCCAGAGATGAGAAATAAGGACCAATGGAGACTGCAGTCCAGTGAGGGAAAAGTGGCTGCCGGGCATCCAGAGCTGCAGGCTGGCTTCCCAGACTTCTCACTGGGACTCTGGGCTCTCATATTAAATCTGCTCTCCAGCAGGTACCTAACCTATCAGTAAGATTCACCTCAAGAACTCTGTACAAAGTCTAAGACTTAGTCTCAAAGTGAAAGAACAGCACAAGAGAAAATACAAATATGGCATCTGTCATGAGAAAATGAAAAGGCATATTTCATTCACCACTTCCTCTCTTACTTGTTGCAAACCTGCTATCTTTTAAGGGTGAATGCTAAATGATTTATATTATTTTTAATCCTAAATAAAATTCTCTGAAGAAAGAGTATTCTCCTTTTACATATATGAAACTACAAAGGCTCAGAGCAATATACAGCCTTCTGCAACAAGGAGCAGAAGTGGAGCTGGGCCAAGGTCAGACAGGCTTACAACTGCATTCTCGCCACTACACCTGCTGCCTCTAGCTGGCACAATCCTGTCAGGAAAGTTCTCAAAAGCCAGAAAGTGACTCAAACTTTCCTCAAAACATGTGGAACATCATTCCCTACCTTCTCCTCTTTTCTTCCCACTTCACCCCAATTCAAACATCAGCTCCAAATTGTCTCTATTTGGAAAAGTGATGCTAAAACCTGTTTTGACATTTTACCTTCATGGAGGCTTTGTTCACAGGAGAGTAAGAATAAAGAGATACTGTACAGATTCTGTTTTAAAATATACATGAAAAAGAGAATACTTTTAAGAAAAACATAATGTCTTCTTAGGTGCTGTTGAAGAACAGTTTCCCCTTTCCTTCTCCCTTCTTCATGCAACATGCTAGGCAACTGCAGGTCAAGGGAATTCCAAGTGATAAAGACTCACCCTCTCCATCTCTCTGAAGTCATCATCTAGCTTGGTTCCTTCAGCTCCTCCAACCTTCTCACTCACTTTCTGCAGAGAATAGCCAAAAAAAGGGAATTATTATACATTTTCTTCTAAAAATGTGTTACAGGTTTTAAGCATTTTGACAAAACATCATCTCATACAATCTCACAGCTATTCTCTGGCATAGGTGGGCTGTCTCATTTTCCTAAGAGGAGGCTATGGCTTAGAGGGTAACAACAACTTACTGAAAACCATGCACCTGGAAGGGAACAAACCAAGAACTGAAACTTCTATATTCTCATTTCAACCCTAGGGCTCTTTTTTCTATTACATAAATTATCATAAAGCTATCATATCACTAATGTTTCCCTTTTGAAAGTTCGGAGGGACAAGAGCATCATACAATAATCACTTCCCTCTGATAATGGATCTAAAATGCTACCTAAGTAGAAAAGTGCTACATCTTCAATCTGTTCCTCAATGGGCTATTGAACAGATAATCACAAGCATCTATCAAACTGGTATGAAAAAAATCAACCCAACTGAGCTTCAGATAAAAAGATTAAAACAGTAGTCTTCTAAAGCTCCCTGTAGCTGCCTACATCCTTATATACATAAGATAAACTATGTGGAAAGATATTGAGAGTATTTCTTTGCCATCCAATCAATTCCTGTTATCATACATTTCATATTCATTGATTTACATATGCAAATGTTCAATTTCCACATGTAGAATTCATGTTCATAAAGAAATTATATATCAAATTCTGTTCTGAAATACTCAAGTCTAATAAAATTTATGAAACGATCACAAGAAAAATATTTTGACTTCATCAAAGACAGGAATACTAAATCCTAATGACAGCAGAATTTCATTCCTCTTAAAATAATTGTAAAGGTAGTTACATGCTTTCACTAAGACATGTCAAATAAAGTTATCACACCCAGATATTGAAGTGTAATTTTTCCTTTCCTTTAATAGCCACTGGGTTGAGGGTCTTTATAGAGCTTCCCCACCATGGTCGTACCTGCAGAAACCTCAGTAAGAATCTGGGTCATCCCAGTGAGCTTGTCTCACCTCCTCTAAAAGGGACCCAAGATACATGGATCCACATTCTGGACATGGAAACTCTCATAACCCCTTGTTGGGGGCTGAGATATATTCCTTACCCTTTTTCTCTCTTTCACTCCTGCTTTCTTCCATAAGGAAAACCTTTAAAAGAGATCACTGTTGGGAAAGCCAAATGTCTGAGTTCTATCACCACTTTGGCTTAGATGTCAATCATTTCACCCCATCAGCAGTAACAGAAGGAATACGCTGTGATGGAAGGGCATGGCATGGACTGATTTCTCTGCTCTTTGCTAGCACACAGAATTGTTATTCAAATTAAATGGCATAATGAATATAAGAACCCATGTCTGAACCTATGAGACATGCAATATATCTTAATTCCCTCTCTTACCAATAAATTGTATATCTGCTTAAGTACCCTGGTCTTTTCCATCAATTTCTTTAATTGTTGTTTTACACTTGAGAAGAATCTAGCAATTTTCATTAACATAATATAATATTAGGTAGAAAAAGTTCAATGATTAAAAATGAAACATTAATAAAAACAGTATTCACATCTTTAATTTGTACAAACGATGCATACTTTCACTTGCAATTTATCATCTAGTATGTGTACAAGAACATGGAGCATATTATTCTTTTGCTGAATGATAAAACTGAGAGTCAGAGAAATTAAACTGTCTGTCCATGGTAGGAATCTTTAGTTAGGAAGCGGAAGAACCAGGACCTGTAAGGCAATTTTCCCAAGCTGAACCCTAGGTAGCTTTGTGTTTGCACCACAGCACTGAAGAGCTGTCCGTGGTGCTGGCTGTTACTGTCAGAAGTTCCTTTATATTCAAATTGTAAGATAGCCAGAGTTCGATTCACTGGTTTAATTCCCGGTGGTCCTTGACATCAGCCCTCTCTCTCACTTAAGCCATATGCTGAGTGATGCTGGCTCCAATTACTGCAACAGTCTGCACAGATCTAGGCTTTGTCTAGCATCACAATCACCTAACCTAAAGCCTGTCTCAGCTGTGATCTGGCCCAGCAATCAGCTTCTTTTTTCCGCTTTCTTAAAGATGTTTACCAAGCCAGAAATGGGGGTCTGAAGGCCCTAGAATTCAGTTTGGAACCTCCAAGTGGGATTCCAAGTACCAGTAATTTAACCTACATGTTCAGGTTTGAGTTACAGAAAATCAGGCATGGAAGGGAACATAAAGGTAAGTAATATCAACTTTTCCCTAGCATCAAACAACTTTTTACTATAATTTTTACACTGATTCCCTCCCTTTCACTTTGCTAAGTGATGGCAGTTACAGCATATTTAAGCCCTTCTTGTTCTTCTTGAAGTATGTGGGGTTTTTTGTACAATTTGGGCAGGAAAACTAATTTTGTTGAACTCACACACAATAAAAACATAGGCTACAGAATGTCTTTGATGTCAGGGAGCTCACTATATGCCAAAGACCAATTTTGGTCAAAGACAATCTACATATACCCTTTCCATGACCCATAAATGAGATATTTAATTTTCATTTGCAAAAGTGTCACAAAAATCAAATAGCTGAGAAATGTCTCTATTTACAATAACAGAGAATCCTGGTAACCTTGGGTTATTTACATTTTGACCATCTCTAAGGAATAAAATATGACCTTCACCAGGGTTTATATTATATTTTCAATCTCATATTGCTCAACTAAGTAATTTTAATTCCCCTGCCTTTTGCATCCATCGACAAGCTAGTACCACAGTTGCTGGCTCACTGTATCAAATGGGATACCAAATAGGATCACAGCGGCCATTAGTAATTTAGAACTAGTCCTGGTAGCTCACATAGAGACCAAGTCATAATTCCATTGGCTTTAACTATTTGGCTTAAGTACTTGAGGTGGGGAGGGGAGGAAGAGGGAGAGAGAGGGGAAGGCAGGGAGAAAGAGAAAACATGAATCTTTCTATTCTCCACAAAAGCTGACATGTGAGCTGCTCTGAGAGAAACAGTTCATCAAATACACTGAATGAGGCTAATAGTTAGATACTGGTCATGGTCTGATTATTTGGTTGATATAAAATTTTCTTATCTAATTAGATTCATCAGAAAAAAAAAGAATATTTATTTATTTATTTTATTTATTATTTATTTATTTATTTATTTATTTATTTTGCTATTTCTTGGGCCGCTCCCGCGGCATATGGAGGTTCCCAGGCTAGGGGTTGAATTGGAGCTGTAGCCACCGGCCTATGCCAGAGCCACAGCAACTCGGGATCCGAGCCGCGTCTGCAATCTACACCACAGCTCACAGCAACGCCAGATCCTTAACCCACTGAGCAAGGCCAGGGACCGAACCCGCAACCTCATGTTTCCTAGTCGGATTCGTTAACCACTGCGCAACGACGGGAACTCCGAAAAAAAGAATATTTAAAATGATGTCCACATTTTAAATACTAGGCTATTTTTTTCAAGTCACAAAGGATCTATCAAGGCAGTGAATTAAACAATGTGCTAAATAACAACCTTCTCTTTCCTTAGGAATTTGGCAAACATTTTCTCCTTCCGTTCTTTAAATAACATTACTAAAACTGCTATTGTTTTTGTGTATGCGTCGAGCTGAGGAGGACAGGCTTTCTGAGATCATCTGGCCAACAAGAAGATTTATCTTCCTTAACTAGTACCATTTATTTAAGAATAGTTTTGCCCTACTATTTTACAGTGAGGTGGTTCCTAAAACCAAGATTTCATAGTATGACTGTTTTCTGATGTTGTTTACTGTACTTTAGTTAATATGCCTGCTTTCTGAGAAATTTATTTAAATAAACATCAGCAAAAGTTAAAACAGTATAAATGAGTCAATATGTCTGCCTGTTCCATCTAAAAACAATCCCTCTGTTCAAAATCCCCGATTGTACCCATGAAGCACAACACTGACAGCAAATGCTTCTAATTTTACTTTCTATTACACTCTCCACATAGTCTTGTCTAACTTAACCCAGAAATCTCACCTTCCTCTATCTTATTCTTTATTGTATTCCTCACAACAAGAACTCAGTGAAGATTTGTGCACTGAAGTACAATATAATTTTGTAAATATTAATGTTAAGACGGCTGAACAGAGACATTAAGTAATGCAAACAAGGCTGGTTACCTCACTCAGGGATGGTTTTTCAAAAGGCACAACTTTAAAAAAGAAAAGAATATAATCAAGTCATATTTTAAATTAAAATCCTTAATTCTTAGTCTGCAGTAGTGTGTCTCATGATGGACTTTTTTTATATGCCAAATAAGAAAAATGTCAAGGGAACAAGCAGCAGGAGATGGCTTAAATAAATGACCACTGTTCCCAGCCCAAAGGATGCGGCACATTTTCCAACAATGACTCATCCTCCCCCGCATTAACTGTCACCTCTAGGCAAAAGACATTCCATCCTCTAGCTGCAGCTCTGATTTTTCCCTGCGCTGCATTTCAATCAAACACTAAAGATCCAACTACTGTATCTACAAATGCCTTTTCTAAAGGTGTCCTTGAAAATCATCAGACTTGCAAAGTTATTTCCCACCTAATGTCCTCATTTTTGTTCAGCTTTGTCTCATCATTCATTATACAAAGCTAGGTTTCCTTGCCATCCTCCAAATACGCTGTGTTAATTCCTTCTGCCTTATACCTGGACCCACTTCTCTCTTCTCATTTTCAAATCCTACCAATTATCCAAGATGCCCACCCAGATTTCACCTTCTCTATCTTCATCCTGATTGCCCACTCTAGCTGGAAGTTACTAGATCTCCTTTGCATTCATAATGAAACACATTCTCTGCTGGACTCCTTGGAACTAGACAGTTGATAAGGCAAATTGCTGAGAACTTTCACTCATCTGAATTGTAAGATGCAAAAGATGGGAATCACATTACATATTTCTTTGCTTGAAAACCTCTGAGAGTGCAGTACCTAACATAGTGCTTGCAGAGCAGACAACTGTCAATTGAAAAAAAAGTACTTCAATGAATTATTCTAAGACCAAAATAAAGGAGGACCCTTAACTGGTTCTGTATCTCCTCTCTAAACATCTTATATCCCCTGTAAAGTATCCTATCTTTTTTTCTGTCAACAGGCATAAATAAATAAATAAATAAATAAATAAATAAAAATACTGTGTTCCCAATATTTGTAGAAATATATCACATATGCTATTAAATGAAAGCATCCCATATTCTGTCTCTTTAAGAAAGTTGTTTAATTATTATTCATTAGTAAGGCACTAAAGGGTAAAATGATAATACTGGATGGCATACTCAATATCTAGAAGGAAATAGAAAGGTCAAAATTACAGCAGTATTTTCTTGGTATCTGGCTGAATACAAATAGATCTTGTTTTTCCAGATGGTGGTATTCCCATGTATGAAAGACAGGGTGGATTCACTTTATGGGATATAGGTTTCACACTAGATTTTCTCAGCTGTCATTAAATTGGAATGCTTAAATGCCAAGATGTTTTGAAAGTGAATTTCAAAAAAAAATTATATTTATTTTCCCACCCAGAAACTTCATATTTTTTTTAGAAAATGAGTAAAGGCATTTTTAATCTGTCTAAATTGAGTTAATTGAGCTAACTACACTAACTCTATTTCTCACTATCAAGTAGAACTTATATAGTGAAGAAAAATTAAAGGTTCCTCTTACATAATACAAAAACTACTGATTCCTACCCACCTACCTACCCCTGGCACACACACACACAAGAATTCACCAGGATGAAGACTGATTTTCTTTGAATATCTGAAGCCAAACCTTTAAAATGAGTTTAGGTGAGTGAAGCCCTTCTCCCAGCTTTCAGTCCCTCTTATTCCTTGTCAAATGCTATAGAGAAAATGCTAATGTTGTTCTAAGTTTCCAAGCATGATGTTCTAAGTTTCCAAGCTTAGTGTGGTTTTCTGGGGTTAAAAGTAATAATTTTCTAAGCCCCATTTGCCATAGTGAGAACTTCCCATGGACTATGTGGCTCATGACTCACATACACCCCCCGAGGGGAGGTGGGAGGATTTATTACAGAGGGATCATGCACAGGTTCAGTCCCTCCCTGGAAAGATCATTTATACCATCAACTATAGAAAAAAATTCTGGAGTTCCCATCGTGGCTCAGCGGTTGACGAATCCGACTAGGAATGATGGGGTTGTGGGTTTGGTCCCTGCCCTTGCTCAGTGGGTTGGGGATCTGGCGTTGCCGTGAGCTGTGTCTGGTGTAGGTCACAGACGCAGGTCGGATCCCACGGTGCTGTGGCTCTGGCGTAGGCTGGTGGCTACAGCTCCGATTCAACCCCTAGCCTGGGAACCTCCATGTGCCACGGGAGCAGCCCAAGAAAACGGCAAAAAGACCAAAAAATAAAAAATAAAAAAAATTTAAGTATGTAAAATACGTAAAATAAAACTCAACAAGCACTTATCTATTTTTCCACTCCCACAAATAATCCAGTGCCCCATCACTAGTAAGAGGTTATTTAGTGGAGGGTTAACAACAGGGGATAATATTTCCATAAAGTTTCCCATCTCTGACAAGAGGAAAAAAATGTATACACTTTCAGAGTCCACTGCAATAGGCCACCAAAATGTAACAAAATATAAAAAGACAGTGTCTGCTAAAAATAGACTCAGACTTGGGGCTAGAAATATGTCATGTAGTATTTTTTTACATTCTATTTAAAGTTCAGTCATAAAATTCCTTGAGAAAAAACCAGAACTCAAAAAGAGAAAAAAAAAGGGGGGGGAGGGTTCATTTGGGATTTCAGTCCTGGTTAAAGAATGGCTTAGAATCTAATGCCTGATGACTCAGCTAACGAGGCAAGAGAAAGAAGCCCTAGGCTTTCACTCAAGACAAAATGCTGGGAAGCCCTTTTCTCTTTTGTAAACTGAAATCACAAATTTATCTGGGCCTCTGTTTCCTCATCCACAAAATGGGGCACAGGGAGGGTATATAACCAGGGGAACTCTTGAATTTATTTTTTTAATATTTTATTTTTTATGAAAGTATAGTTGATTTACAGTATTGTGTCAATTTCTGCTGTACAGCAAAGTGACCCAATATTATTATATTATATTATATTATATTATATTATATATTATATTATATATATCATTATTTTTCTCATACTATCTTCCATCATGTTCTATCCCAAGAGATTGGATATAGTTTCCTATGCTATACAGTAGGACCTCATTGCTTATCCATTGTAGATGTAATAGTTTGCATCTACCAACCCCAAACTCCCGGTCTATCCCATTTCCTCCCAGCCCCTTGGCAACGACAAGTCTGCTCTCTATGTCTAAGAGTCTGTTTCTGTTTTGTAGAGAGGTTCATTTGAGCCACATTTTGGGTTCCATATATAAGTGATATAATACCATATTTGCCTTTCTCTTTCAGACTTACTTCACTTAGTATGTGACTCTCTAATTGCATCTCTAACTGCAAATGCAACATTATTTCATTCTTTTTATGGCTGAGGAGTATTCCACTCCATGTATGCACCACATCTTAATCCATTCATCTGTTGATGGACATTTAGGTTGTTTCCATGTCTTGGAATTTTTGAATAGTGCTGCAATGAACATCAGGGTGCATGTATTTTCTGAATTACAGTTTTGTCTATTTGATGTCTGTTTTTATTATAGGTAATTTGATGAGTCAATTCAGCTAGGGTGTAGTAACCAGTTATTCAATCAAACACTAATCTCAGTGTTGCTACGAAGATATTCATTTTGTAGATGTAGTTAATTCAACTATCAGTTGAGTTTAAGCAAAGGAGATTATCCTTGAAAATGTCGTGAGTTTTATCCAATCGACTTAAAAGGTGCTAAGAACAACACTGAGATTCCTTTGAGGAAGGAAAAATTCTGCCTCCATATCCTACTGGTTTTGTTTCTCTGAAGAACCCTAACTGATGCAATTTCTGTCTGCTGGAGTGCTATTTATAGTTTACCGATAAGATAACAATAAGGAAAGGAAGGAAGAGAGAAAATACCATGCAAAATGTTTGAAGAGAAAATGCTATGAAAGCTTTGCACCCCCATATTCTCAGATTAGGGTTGTTCTGATGCTAATCCCCTTTTAAAATAAAATTTTTAAAAAATGACAACAAATAATCTTTAGCAGGAGATGCCCAAGAAAAGTAGTTAACTGACAGTTGCTGGGTCCCAGCTGTGGGGCAGGCAGCTCAGAATATGCTCCATTTCTATCACTAGTGCTTAGACTGCCTTCATCCATCCATTCAAGGTAGACACTTCAGTTTTGCAGAAAGCAAAAAGGGACAAAGTGAAAGTCAAATGGGTATTTGAAGACACTTGAGACTTCCTACAAGTATTTCACACATCAATACAGCTCTCTATATAGCATTTTATGTCATCATGTGTGGCAGCCAAGCTCTATCCTGAGGTAAACGCTCTTCTCTTCCTAAGCCAAAGGAAGCTAGCATTGTGCTCTACACTGCAAAAATAAATCATAAACTTCACCTTAAATAACAATAAGGAGGAGACCTAGAGACAGGCATGACAGTGAATAGACAACCACTTGGCATTCAATGAAAAGGTACCAGACCCATCATCTTACACAGTAAATCTCTGACCCACTGAGAGGAATTAAACTGGGAACAAAGAATAAGAACACAAAACTCAGAACAATGGATTCCTGTATGAGATATCAAGTTTGATAACTCATATCTATAGAAATTCTATCATTTGAACTAAAAATGTTAAAAGCACTTTGGTGACAAGGCAGATACAGATGTAGATTTCATTTACAACCTGGGCAGAATTTCCTGAATGCTAAGCATCCCATCACCGCCTGAGAAGGCTGAGCACTGACAGCTGCATCCCTGTTCCACCCCAAGCTTCAAGGTCAGCTGCCCACACTGCAGCGGGGTCTGGAGACTCACATCTTCCAGGCTCTGGCTGAAGTGAGAGAAGAAGTGAAGAAGGCTCTCCTCCCTCCCAACTATACAAATTCCTGGTTTGCTTTTTACCCACCACTTCTAGTATTAGTGCTGCAGGGCATATGTAACAGGCAAGGCTGCTCTAACAGCTAGAGCACAATACAGCTAGAGTATTCAGTCATGTCACTACATCCTGTACCTCAGGGCTAATCTGGCTCCTTCCTTCCTGATATTCTTTCAAGGTGGGAAAAAAGCTACTTACTTTATTGTCCCTTTTCCTACTGCCTCAGTCAATTTTGTACCAACAGTTACATTTCTCACACACACACACACACAAAATACTTATATAAACACAAATATATATATGGGAAAATATTTGGCATTTCTATAGGGTTAGCATTTCTAAGGTTGTACATCAAGTTGGGGACAGGCTCTAAATACTATCCAGCATTCCAAACTGGCACTAACGGCTTCCTTTCAAGTTTCTGCTCAGTGCCTTTCAAATATGTGGGAGACTTACTCTTGGATGAGTTGACTGCTTAAAGCTCTAATGAAAAAATGCCAAAAAATAAACTATGGGAAGAACGCAGGAAAGACTATTGTCTTCTGAATGTTTCTCAGGCTTATTAATGTGCTGATGGCAGCTAGTGATTAGTAGGTGCTAGACACAGGGACTCTGAGTGGCTGTCCTCTTATTTATTCAATTTAGACATAACAGGAAGAGATGGAGGAATATTTAGAAGTAACAGACTGTTAAGAAGAAGCTAGGCACCTCTTTTCATGACAGAGAAAAGTGAAGCCAAATATATATCAAGTCAGGGACTTGGTGGTAGTTGTTTGAAAGTTACTTTCCTTAAGCTCCAAGGTTTAGAGGAAAGAAAAATGAACTAAAAATTCAACAACTTTAGTGAGATACAATTTACATTTCACAAAGTTCACTCATTTAAAATATACAGTTCATATGGTTTTTTACTTTTCTTTTGTTAATGTGGTGTACGACATTGATTTGCGTATGTTGAGCCATCCTTGTGAACCTGGTATGAATCCCACCTGGTCATGGTGTATGATCTTTTTGATATGTTGTTGGATTCAGTTGGCTAAAATTTTGTTGAGAATTTTTGCATCTGTATTCATCAAAGACATGGGGTGATAGTTTTCTTTTTTGGTGGTATCTTTGTCTGGTTTTGGAATTAGGGAGATGGTGGCATCATAGAATGTCTTTGGGAGTGTTCCTTCTTCAACCTTTTGAAAAAGTTTAAGGAGAATGGGTATAAGTTCCCCTTTGAATGTTTGGTAGAATTTGCCTGTGAAGCCATCTGGTCCTGGACTTTTATTTGTAGGGAGTGTTTTTATGATGTATTCAAATTCATTTCTAGTGATTAGTCTGTTCAGTTGGTCTATTTCTTCCTGATTCAGTTTTGGCAGGCTCTAAGTCTCTAGAAAGTTGTCCATTTCTTCCAGATTGTCAAATTTGTTGGCATCTAATTATTCAGAGTATTCTCTCATTTTTTTTGTATTTCTGCAGTATCCATTGTGATTTCTCCTTTTTCATTTCTAATTTTGTTTATTTGGTACTTTCTCTCCTCTTCTTAGTGAGTCTAGCCAGAGGTTTGCATCATATCAATAGATGCATAAAAAAACATTTGACAAAGTCCAACATCCATTCATGATAAAAACTCTCACAAAAGTGGGTATAGAGGGAACATTCCTTAACATAATCAAAGCCATTTATGACAAAACCACAGCAAATATAATACTCATTGGAGAAAAGCTGAAAGCCTTCCCACTAAAATCTGGAACAAGACAGGGATGCCCACTCTCACCACTGTTATTCAACATAGTATTGGAAGTCCTAGCCACAGCAATCAGATAAACAAAAGAAATAAAAGGCATCCAAAGAGGAAGAGAAAAGATAAAACTGTCACTGTATGCAGATGACATGATAATATACACAGAAAACCATAAGGACGCCGCACAAAAACTACTTGAACTGATCAACAAATTCAGAAAAGTAGCAGGATATAAGATTAACATTCAGAAATCAGTTGCATTTCTCTATACTAACAATGAAATATTAGAAAAGGAATACAGAAATACAATGTCGTTTAAAATTGCACCAGAGAAAATCAAATGTCTGGGAATACTCCTGTCCAAGGAAGTAAAGGACTTATACCCTGAGAAGTATAAAACATTAATCAAAGAAATTAAAGATGTAAAGAAATGGAAAAATATTTCATGCTCCTGGATTGGAAAAATTAATATTGTAAAAATGGCCATACTACCAAAACCAATCTACAGAGTCAGTGCAATCCCTATCAAATTACCCATGACATTTTTCACAGAACTAGAACAAACAATCCAAAAATTTATATGGAACCACGGAAGACCCAGAATTGCCAAAGCAATCCTGAGAAACAAAAACCAAGCAGGAGGCATAACTCTCCCAGACTTTAAGCAATATTACAAAGCCACAGTCATCAAGACAGTGTGGTACTGGTACCAACACACACAGACAGACCAATGGAACAGAACAGAGAACCCAGAAATAAACCCAGACACCTATGATCAATTAACCTTTGACAAAGGAGGCAAGAACATAAAAATAGGAAAAAGAAAATCTATTCACAAGCATTGCTGGGATACCTGGACAGCTGCATGCAAAGCAATGAAACTCTAACACACCCTCACACCATGCACAAAAATAAGCTCAAATGGCTGAAAGACTTAAATATAAGACAAGACACCATCAAATTCCTGGAAGAGAACACAGGCAAAGCATTCTCTGACATCCACCTTACAAATGTTTTCTTAGGTCAGTCTCCCAAAGCAACAGAAAGAAAAGCAAAAATACACCAAGGGGACCTAATCAAACTGACAAGTTTTGCACAGCAAAGGAAACCAAAAAGAAAACAAACAAACAAAAAAGAAAACTTACAGAATGGGAGAAAATAGATGCAAATGATACAATGGACAAGGGCTTAATCTCTAGAATATATAAGCAACTTATACAACTCAACAGCAAAAAAGCCAATACTCCAATGGAAAAATGGGCAAAGGACCTGAATAGACATTTTTCCAAGGAAGATGTACAGATGGCCAACAAGCTCATGAAAAAATGCTC
This sequence comes from Sus scrofa, assembly GCF_054392235.1. Classification (NCBI taxonomy): domain Eukaryota; kingdom Metazoa; phylum Chordata; class Mammalia; order Artiodactyla; family Suidae; genus Sus; species Sus scrofa. The sequence goes on from NC_139383.1 coordinate 215,934,926, forward strand.
AACATCACTGATTATTAGAGAACTGCAAATCAAAACTACCATGAGATACCACCTCACACCAGTCAGAATGGCCATCATTAATAAGTCCACAAATAACAAGTGCTGGAGGGGGTGTGGAGAAAAGGGAACCCTCCTGCAATGTTGGTGGGAATGCAAGCTGGTACAGCTGCTATGGAGAAGAGTATGTAGGTACCTTAGAAATCTATTCATAGAACTACCATATGATCCAGCAATCCCACTCTTGGGCATATATCCAGACAAAACTTTCCTTAAAAAGACACGTGCACCCGCATGTTCATTGCAGCACTATTCACAATAGCCAAGACATGGGAACAACCCAAATGTCCATCGACAGTCAATTAGATTAGGAAGACATGGTATATATACACAATAGAATACTACTCAGCCATAAAAAAGAATGAAATAATGCCATTTGCAGCAACATGTATGGAACTAGAGACTCTCACTGTGAGTGAAGTAAGTCAGAAAGAGAAAGACAAATACCATATGATATCACTCATATCTGGTATATAATATACAGCACAAACCTTTCCACAAAAAAGAAAATCACGGACTTGGAGAATAGACTTGTGTTTGCCCCGGGGGGAGGGGGAGGGAGTGGGAGGGATTGGGAGCTTGGGGTCAACGGAAGCAAACTATTGCTCTTGGAACGGATTTACAATGAGATTCTGCTGTGAAGCACTGAGAACTACATCTAGATACTTATAACACAGCTCGACAATGGGAGCAAAGATTATGTATACATGCATGTGTAACTGGGTCCCCATGCTGTACAGTGGGGGAAAAAAAAGGTGTTGGGGGAGATAACAATAAAAAATAAAAATAATAAAAATAAATTAAAAAGTAAAAATTAAATAAGTAAAATATACAATTCAGTGACTTTTAGTATATTTGCAGGGTTGTGTGATCATCACAATAATCAAATTTTTAACAATTTTATCACACCGAAAAAGAAACCTTGCACCAATCAGCAGTCACTCCTCAGCCCCTTCCCCCAACTCAGGCCAATGTCCCACCCCCTTGTAGCCACTAATGTACTTTCTCCCTCTATGGATTTACCTATTTTGGACATTTCATGTAAATGGAATCATAGAATTTTGTGGTCTTTCGTTTCTGGCTTCTTTTAGTTAGCATAATATTTCCCAGGTTCATCCATGTTGTGGTATGTGCCTCTTTCCTTTTATGGCTGAATAATTGTTCATTGCATGACCCTACCACACTTTGTTTACCCATCCATAAGCTGATGGACATTTTGCGTTATTTTCTAGGTTGATAATCCTGGGTAAATCATTTTACCTCTCAAGTTTTCTGACATGTGGATAATTCAAAGCCACCTCACAGGGCAGTTGTGAGGATTAGATAAGGTAACCGAGCACGTGCTTTGTCAACTGCAAAGCAATTCATCAGTGCAAAGGACTAGGGCCATTACTCTATAAGCACCACCACATGACCCTGTTACCCAAGAGTAATATGGGGACATCATGGACATGGCAACTGTAAGATGGAGGCTTCCAAAATACTTCGATCCAGGACTAACTTACGGTAGAAGGAAGATACAAACACTTACCAAATACAGGCCAAATAAAAGTGTGAGGGTCCTTAATATATATATGACATCATTCCACATGAGGACCTTTAAAAGGCAAAATGTGCCTGTAAGCACTCATTACTAGGTAATTTCTGAATGCAATGCCATACTGAGAATGCATTTTTCAAAATGATCTCTTTAAGTTTTCTTATCAAATCAGCTCATGGAGATTTGTGGTATAATGGTTCAGGGAGTTATTAGCCAGTTGAGGTTAAACAGGAGAATGTGAGAGGAAAGTGAATGGTTTCATGACCCTATGAACTACAGTTTTTTGTTTGGGGATCTTCTGGCAAAATGAAGGATTCCAGCTCCAATTTAGGATGAGGGTTGTAGATAAGAGGCAGTCAGGTCACCCATCAGAAGAGAAGCACTGCAGGAGTAAACTTGTGTTTGGATGGGAATACACCATCCCATAGGTACCTGTGTGTGCTAGAGGGAAGGCTGAAGAGTGGGATGGGATCCACTGAGGATGTGGGGCTAGATGAACAGATGTGTTATGGTCAGACAGCCAGGTCATACAAGAGAAAGGACTGAAACCCCAGGTCCCCTGAATCCCACACTCAATTAAAATCCTGTTTTCCAAGAGAGGGTCTACTTGGGTTAGCTATAATCAATACATACCCATCTGAAGCACCAGTGGATATTTTAAAGTGTGAAAAATTCTTTAAAAAATTTAACTTGCTTTTCACAACTGTTTCCATTGCTAAAAAAAAAAAAAAAAATCATTGATAAACATTTTCTTGGTAACTAACAAGAATTACTTTCAATTAGGTTTTACTGTCTTTTGCTAATAAATCTATAACTTCCTTCCTTGGCCTATATGCCTGCTAAATCAAATCATCACCAGGTTAATTGTACCGTCCCCTGTAAAGATGTCCAAATTCCTCTGTGCTTGCACAGCCCCTGCTGAAACTGAGCAAGATCCTGCAGGCCCATCCCAGGGACAGACTCAAGCTTGTGTCCTCTACCTGATTCTTGTTTGTAGAAACCTTTTGCCTCCTGGGCCTTCCCCAAGTTCCAAAGAACAAATTTAATCAGAAAAATGAGAAAATGCAGATACAAAATAGTCAATCAAGACAAAATAATATTAAGTTATAGAGCTCCCTGGTGGCATAGCAGGTTAAGGATTTGGTATTGTTACTTCTGTGGCCTGGGAACTTCCACATGATCTGGGCATGGCTAATAATAATAATAATAATAATAATAATAATAATAAATAATCGGTTAGCCATAAAACAAAGTCAAGAACTCTTAGTCCTTCCTCAAATACCCTGAGCTATAATCTTGGATTATTTTGCAGAAACTAAAACCTCTACCTGGTGGAAGAAGTTAACTACATGATGTCCATAATTATCATAGCCCCCAGACTGGCTGGAGCCTTAGGACTGATAATGCTCACCCCTGTGACCCCACATGGTTACCCACCCTCTGATCAGAGAACTGTACACAAGCTAATCATATAACCTAGGCCCTCTCCCTCACTTTGTCTTTAAAAACCCTTCTCTAAGAACATTCTTTTAAGTATGAGCTACCCATTCTCCTTGCTTGGCCCTGCAAGAAACGCTGTACTTCCTTCACCACAACCTGGTAATAAATTGTCTTTGCCGCACATCTGGCAAACAGACCCAAGTTTGGTTTAGTAACACTGGGTCTAACTCTATTCAGCACCTGTTAGCTTGTATTTTGTACTAACATCATCTACTTGAATGCCTCTTCAAAATTTTAGAGTTCCTAGAAGGGCACAGATCTTGGTCTTGTTCATCTCTGTTCCCCTGTGCCCAGCACTGTCCTGGCATGTGGTTTGCCTGTAACATATGAGCTAATAAGAAGGCAGTGGAACAGTACACCAACCTATGCATTAATTTGGTCTGCTTATTTTATTCCTATTTCAATTCTATTTGATGTCATTCCCCTGAACAATCACTGGATTTATCTGTTCTTCTTTCCTTCAAAATACTCCTCTAGTGGTATTTTGAAATCTGAAGGTTAGAAAGTGGATAAAGGCACAGCACCTCTGGATACATTCTTGACCAGCAGTACCTTAAACAGCATCATCATTATTATTATTGCTATAATATGGCAGCATGATTGTTGATATCAATATGGAGAAAATAAGAAAGTAAGGTGAAAGCAAGAGTTGGCCTACTCAATACACATTTAAAACATTGGCGATTAGACAAGACAGTCAAAAGTGGTGCCTTTTTATAGCCTGTTGCCCACCACAACATTTCCTCTTTCACCACCTAGAATCTGCCTACTTTATAATATCTATCATTCATTCATCTGGAAAATATTTACTGAATGCTTTTTATATGCCAAGCACTGAAGAAACCATGAGGGAGATGTGCAAAGGCCCTGGGGTACACTGGATAAGCATGGCTCCCTCAGGAGCCCAGTGTGAATGAAGATTAGAGAAGGAAGGAAAAAGTGCCCAAAACAAAGTTGGAGCTGCTGGCAGGAGTCAAACCCTGCACGCCCTTTTGAAACAAATGAAGGCCTTCATCTTAAGAGCAATAAGGGTAAAAGGAAAGGATTGACGATTTTAAAACCTCATGCTAGATATACTTAGCACAAAGCCACTCAGCCAAAGGAGAACTGGGCATCTCAAAAGGATGCTACTCTAAGAAGAGGTTTCATCCCTGCTCTGAGGGCTACACAACATTTTTCTTTCATTTGCCAGACCACAGAATCGTGACTGTCACAATTGTGGCATGTACCAAAGAACATATGGCTTCTCTTTGAAAGAAGTCTTGCCTGCATCAAGTCCCAAATTTGCTAATACAAACATCTTGCTCTCTAAGGAGGCTTAGAGAACACAATTGTGTTCTTATTGTTGTCCTTTGGTTTCAGTTCACGTCACTACACAGTGCATGGAAACCCACAGGAGGACTTAATTTTCTGGAAACTAAAAGACATGTTCCTAATGAGTTATTTGATAATTTCCTGCAAATTGTGTTTCTCTGGAGTGAATTACCATCTACTCTTACATAATACTTCCTGACTTCAAGCATGTTCCACCTGTCATCTAGAGCTTAGCAGAAGTTTTCCACATCACTGTTATTGGAGGAAAAAGTTATCCTATGAAGTACTGGGGGGAAAATGAAGGGAAAGTCTCTTTCAATTTAATTACTCTGATGTATATTCTCTACTACTTAAATATAGATGTCCTTCTTTCATTTATCTAATGAATAAATTTCACTCAAAAAGGTATGATGAATATGCCAAGGTAGAAGTTGGATTTTAAGCACCACAAGAAACAGGTTCCTGAAGAAAAACTGAAAGAGGAAGACTATTTTCACCAAGAAACCAAGTTTATTACTTCAAACTCCAAAATGTAAAAACATCTGTACATGACTCTGTTTTTAAAAAGCTAACCTTTTGCCCTATTTATTATAGAAACTTATAAATAACTAACATGTAAAAATATAATTAAGGCTCCTTTTCTGCATCCCCCTGCTGCACCCCCCGTCCCACAATGTCACTCTCCTTCTAATGGTAGTTTTCTTCTCTTATGCACCAGGACCACATATCTGCCTTAGTTTTTTTTTTTTTTTTTTTTTTGTCTTTTTAGCTATTTCTTGGGCCGCTCCTGCGGCATATGGAGGTTCCCAGGCTAGGGGTCGAATTGGAGCTGTAGCCACCGGCCTACACCAGAGCCACAGCAACGTGGGATCCGAGCCGTGTCTGCAACCTACACCACAGCTCACGGCAACGCCGGATCGTTAACCCACTGAGCAAGGGCAGGGACCGAACCCGCAACCTCATGGTTCCTAGTCGGATTCGTTAACCACTGCGCCACAACAGGAACTCCTGCCTTAGTTTTGAAGCTTCCCAAAGTAGAGCCTGGGTCATGGAAGAAAGGGGAGCACTTTATTTGGATAGCGGTTCTAGCAAGCATAATGAGAGAGCAGGAAGAGTGAGATGGGGAAAGGCAAGGCCAAGAAGACTGTGTGCTGAAGTCAGCTGCCATTAGGTAATGTGGCTGGATCCTGCCAGGGTGCCTGTGAGGAACTGTGTAGAATACATCTCGGTATTGTTCCTTGGATGGGTGGGAAACTGTGCAATCATCTGATTCATATTTCCACTGGTGGAAAGCTGCCTCCAGATAGGCCAGGCAATATTCAGGAAAAGCTATTCCAAAACACAGGAGAAACTCCAGGACAGAAAGGCTGGAGGTGGGGTGGTAGAGCTGTGACTCTAGTTAAAGGCTGGAGGTGGGCTGAGAGGTTGTGACTCTAGTTAAGTAGGGGGCAGCAGACTTGTTTAGTGAAGTGGCAAGTAGACCTAGGTCAGGACTAGATGGTCAGTGCTATATAGACTGTATGTTTTCTTCCTTCCGAATTCTTATGTTTACATCTTTTTTTTTTTTTTTTTTTGGTCTTTTTGTCTTTTTAGGGAAGCACCTGCAGCATATGAAAGTTCCCAGGCGGGGGGTTAAATCAGAACTGCAGCTGCCTGCCTACGCCACAGCCACAACAATGCCAGATCCGAGCCACATCTTCAAACTATGCTGCAACTTGCAGCATTGCTAGATTCTTAATCCACTGAATGAGGCCAGGGATCAATCCCACATCTTCAGGATACTAGTCAGGTTCTGAACCCACTGACCCACAACAGGAACTCCCCTATGTTGAAATCTTAATCCCCAATGTGATAGTATTAGTAGGCAGGGCCTTCCATGATTAGATCATATGTGATGGTATTATTAGGCAGGGCCTTCCATGATTAGATCTTCATGGAAGGCCCTGCCTACTAATTAGTGCCCTTATAAAAGAAACCCCAGAGAGCCCCTTCTGCAATAGGGGACACAGTGAGAAGATGGTCATCTATGAACCAGGAGGAAGATCCTCCCCAGACTCCAAATTTTGGACTGCCTGCCTCCGTAACTGTGAGAAATAAATGTGGGTTATTTATAAGTTACCCAGTTTGTGGTATTTTGTTATAGCAGCCTAAATGGACTAAGACAATCCGATACATTCCTTGTCTCGTATTCTTTTTTTTTTTTAATTAAAGCGCTCTCCCTTTTATACAGTAAATTTTCTTTCAGAGTTCAAAGCTTCCCTTAGAGTGTCTATCTGACCTGTTAATGGAGAAAAGCCATAGCTTGCTTGCTTTTGTCTGTTTGTTTTCTAGAATACCTTGAAAATGTAAACATCATTCTTAGCTTGTCGGTTGTTGTAACACAGACCAGCATCACATTTGGCCTACAGACCACAGTTTGCTGATATTTGTGCTATAAGATGCTAAACAATATAAAGACTACCATTTTTTAACATATATAAATGGCATCAACCTGCACACACCATTCCATAACTTATTACATGTTAAACTCACACATGTTGCTAGAGTCTACATAGAGGCAGACCATTCATTTTTTAAAATTTTTTTATAATGATTTTTATTTTTTCTATTATAGCTGGTTTACAGTGTTCTGTCAATTTTCTACTGTACAGCAAGGTGACCCAGTTACACATACATGTATACATTCTTCATTTTATTTGCTGTAAAGCATCCCACTGTAAGACTATAACAAAATTTGTTTATCCTTTTAGTGATGTATACTTGGGTTGTTTTACATTATTCACTACTATAAACAGTACAGCAACAAACATCTCTGAGTGTCTCCTGTTGCATGAGAAAGAGTTTTCTCTAGGATGTATGCCTTAAAGTAAAACTGCTGTGTCATAAGGATACTGAAATCTTCAGCTTCTTTAGTTTCTCCCACATTACTCTCTTGAGTAGTTATACTAATTTACAGCCCCACTTGCAGTGTACCAAAATTCCAATTTCTCCACATCTTCCTCAGTATTTAGTTTTGTCAGACTTAATTTTTGCAAATCTGATGGTTATGAATTTACATTACAACACTGTATTAATTTCCATGTTCCTGCTTACTAGAGAAGGTGAACATCCTTTCACACTAAATGATCTTCTGGGATACCTATTCCATGGACTGTCTGTGCCTACCAAGTGCCTATTTTTTTGTTGTTATTGTGGTTGCTATTGACATTGATTCTGTTATTGGGTTGCCTTTTCTTACTCACGTGTCATATGGTAGTTCTTCATACTCCTTTTATTTTTAAAAACTCTGGCTGACTGTGACTGGGTTGGGTCAGCAGAGGGGAGACCTATTTCCAGACCAAGCAGAGCTCCCAAGCAGCCAAAGCCATCCTGTATATATCACCCCAAGTAAAAATAAACACATCACTTGAAAAATATGGTATTCATCCACTCATTCTTTCACAGACATTTACTGAGTAGTCACTATGAAGTGGCATTTGAGGTACTAGCAACAGGAATATAAAGATGTAAGAAACCACAACCTAGGAAGAAGCACATTTAGCTACAATGGATTAACTGCCAGATGAGCTAAATGTCACTTAGCCTGGAGCAAAGCCTTGAAAAATCAGAAAAGAAGAGGTGATGGAAGCTCTAGTCTGAGTATACACAGTGAAGAACAGGGTTTCCCCTCTTCCCAGCTCCTGGTCTAGGGTTTCACCCGAGAGGAGCAAGTGTGGCTGCCAATGCTTCTTCCTCCACCTCTATCCCTGCACTGAAGAAGCACAAATCTGGGCAAGTGCTGCAGAGAGGACTACATCCTTTCCCCATTCCCTTTCCACTTGCAGGGTAGGACTCTGCCCCAGGAGAAACAGGCTGAGAAAACACTGGGGCTCCAATCATCATGTGAGCCATCCTAGCTCACTCATCAGGCAGATTCCACCCTGAGAGGAACAAGCTAAGACACCACACAATGTCTACTTAGGGAGAGGGGTTGTCACTTAGGGACAAGTGGGCAACTGTCCCCACCCAAAGCTCTGACGTAATGGCACAGTGGTCCCACCCAGGAAAACAGGCAGGCCCTACTGACAGAGAGCTCTACCATACTGCCTGAATAGACTGGTTTTATTTTGGACATAGTAAAGAGAAATTCATGCCTAAGGACATTGTCAAAAACAATACAGACTATAGCAGCAAGCAAATAATTACACAGGGGCTAGTAGCTCATGATATAAGTAGCATAAAATTCAATGACAGACTAGCTGTAAGCCTAACAGAGTCTAAGAGACATCCAAAAAGAGTGCTCCTGGAATCACACTCAACCCTGAGGGTCCTAAAGCCTGAAAGCATACTTTAGGCTACACTCTCTCCTGGTTACATCCAGGAGTAACCAGAGTGGGACATAGGGAAGACATGAAAAAAAAAATTCCATGTCATACAGCAATCCATCAGCAAAATATGGAAGCCTTACTGACCCAAAAGCTTAGTCACAATCTTTGACCTAACACTGGCTAAACAACAAGCCACCCTAAAACTAGGAGAAGTCAGTAAGGTAGGCTTAAAAATAAAATCATATTCATCCCTCAAGGTCTGGAGAACTTTGTGCCTAACCAGTGCTGCATGCTCCCAGTAGAGAATGGAGAGGAGACATCTGAACTACTAGACCCTGGATAAAAGTAATCAGAGGTGCTAAATATTTTACCTAAAATGTGCACTTTTCAAAAAAAAAAAAAAAAGACAAAACCCAGAAAAGTATGACCACACACAGGAAAAAAAAAAAAAGGCAATAAAAACTTACAGGTGCCCAGAATAACACTTGAAAGCAGCCATCATAAATATGTTCAAAGAGCAAAGGAAACCATGCTTACAGAAGTGAAGGAAGGTATGATGACAATGTCTTAACAAATAAAGAATATCAATAAAGAGAGAAAAATTGCAAAAAAAAAAAAAAAAAAGAACCACACAGAAACTCTGAGATTAAAAAGTACAGTAACTAAAATGAAGAATTCACAACAGTGGTACAGTAGATTTGAATTGGCATAAGGACACTTGTTAACAGATAAATAGAAACTATGTAATCTAAAGAACAGAAAGGAAAAAAGAGAAAAAAATAAAAAGAACTTCAGGAAAGATGGGACACCATTAGCTACAGAACATGTGCACATTTTAAGTACCAGAAGGAAAGGAGAGAAAACAGAACAAAAATATATTCAAAGAAATAATGGCTGAAAACTCCAAATTTAAAAACAACACAAAATGCACACATCTATACTTCTAAGAAGCTCCATGAACTCAAGTAGGATGAATTCAAAGAGAGCCACAGCCAGACTCACCAAAATGTTGAAAGCCAAAGATAAAGATAAACTGTTGAAATCACCACAAGAGAAAAACAATTTGTTTCAATGTGGAACTACAATAAAATTAACACCTGACTTCTCATCAAAAACAGTGGAGGCCAGAGCACTGAAAAAAATCAGGAAAAGATATAGAAATGTTGATTGTGGGAGAGAGAGTCTCAAAAAAATACATTTGAGAAGGGTCTTCATAGGTAGCAGGAATCCTTAGGAAAATATAGGAGGAATGGAGAAGAATTATCTCACTAGAGTAATGCCGAGAGAAAACAAGAAGAAAACACTGATCTCATGTGTTAAAAAGAGCTTACCTAAAACCTACCTTATCATGAAAGTCAAACTTTTAAAAACCTCTCATCTACATGTTTTGAAAGTTTATGAGAAGTTAAAATCCTTTTCGTCTCACAGACTGCTGAGATACATTTGTCAACCAGACTTGCCAGTGAGGCATTCTGTATTTAAGATGATATATTAAAGATATATATTCATTTGTTAATATCCAGAAAAAAGTCATTAATTATTAACTGCTTATAAACATGCACCCTGTGGGTGATATTAAAGGCAAAAGTTAGCTGAGATTAATCATATGAGACAACCAGAGAATTTACTCATTGCTATTTAAAAATGTAATATTTCAGTGTTTGTAAAAAATATGATTTATTAAAAATTAAAAATATAAGATTAAAATTAAAAATATAAGATTTCAGTGTTTGTAAAAAAAAAAAAAGTAAGCAGAGTCAGTAGAAATGCTAGAAGGCTCCTGGGATACTGATTATTAATCTACACAAGAAGATAAGAAATGTTTAAGGTGGGACTTCGAAGGTACCTTATGAAAATTGTGGTATAGAAATAATGCAAATGAAATCCACAAAGACCATTTATTTATACCACAGCAGTAAGCTCACTCTGGCTGTCAGAAAACACTGGGGGTGTGTGTGTGTGTGTGTGTGTGTGTGTGTGTGTGTGTGTGTGTGTGTGTGTGTGTTCCTGTGTGTTCTGTGTATTTTAAACACACTTTTACTGTAGAATACTGTTGATCTTTTACAAATGAAGCAAATTTACTAATCAGGTACTGGTGATTTGGATGGATAAAGACACCTCTAAGGAAAAAAAGGACAAGGAGTACCATGAAGCTGAGATAATGAGCTCACTCAAGAACTCAGTAATTAGATCCAGAGTGCCTAGGATACACCTACACCTACCGCTTGCTACTGGAAGCTTAGTTGTTATCATCAGATTTGGACATAAATTATGGACAGAAGAGAAATGGCTAATTTACAAAGAAAATAAGTGGCAGTGGCAGCTGCCACATAACCGAAGGGAAGTAACCCAGAGGTGTGTAAACTCTGATGAGTCATTTGGTAGCAGGACGAACTTTTGGAAGCCAACATTTTAAGGCACACTCCAAAGCCAAAGAGTTAAACTACAAATAGAAAACAAAACAGATGTATTTTCAACAGGAAATGAATGCTCATGATGACACGGATAAAATGTTCTCTCTTGAATAATGGATATTAACCATATTCCACAAGCTCTAGTTTGGCTTAGGGAGAATAAGAGCTACACATCTAAGAGAACCTTCAAGTTGGTACTGCATACAGGAAAAACTGTCATTTGCTAAAAGTGGAAACTAAAAAATCTCACCGAATAGAAGATTTTCATAATCACATCTGCCTTGTCGTGGCAGGTACAGAACAGGTCTGAGATTAACTTAAATAGATAAAGGAAGCCTGAAAAGCCACACATTCTGAGTTTTATCCTTCCACTTCCTAGTTGGATCATCTTAGGCAAAGGTTTCACCTTCTCAATACTCTCAGATTTCTCATCTGAAAAAAGATTACAAGTGGATGTGGAAACTGGGAGAGTATGAATCCTTGGCTGTAATTACAAATATTCTACATGCATCTTGGGGCTACATTTCATTTGACCAGAGGTAAGAGATTCACTGACTACGAACTCCTTGCAGACCATCCGTTCATTTGTACTTTACTTTTTCCCCCCTTTTGAAAGGGTCAGAATTCCTGGTCCATCTTAATTAGAGCATTTTAAAATAAGTATTATTAAAGTATTTATATTTTCCAGTGCTTTTTCTAGTTGCTGCCTCTACTGCTTTCTTCCCTTGATGGGCTCACTGCAGCAACAATTAGTACATCAAAGATGCATCAGTGCAGATAAGTCACCAACTTCTGCAGTGCTGCTCACCATCCCTCTTCAAGAGATTTTTTTTTTTTTTGTCTTTTTAGGCCCACACCTGCTGCATAAGGAAGTTCCCAGGCGTCCTCATGGATACTAGATGGGTTCTTACCACTGAGCCATGATGGGAACCCCTCAAGAGGCCTACAACTTTCATAATGTAGACTTTTAAAGAAGATAAAATTTGTTCTTTTTCCCAGTTAAGTATGAACTACATTTTTGTAATATGAAATATCCTCTTTAAGGCTGTATTTGAGGGGGCATGCCCTCCATAGGATGGTGGTAAAGATTAAGTTTCCAGGTGTGAAGCACTCAATGAGTGCTTTAAGTGTTAGTTAAAATTGTAATCATAGTGCTAACCTTTATTAGTCATGCAGACAGGCAGAGAGATGGGTTCCTGGTTCTACCTCACTCAGCCCACAGAGTTCATGATCTATGATCACACAGGCAGAAGGTCCCAGCATTACTACTGATATCAGCACCAGGTTCTCTGTAAAGCCCCTAGTTCATTGTCCCAATTTTCCTACTAGTAGTCAAAGCCACAAATACACGGTGAAGAACATGTATATAAGTGCACACATGTGTAATCCCACATGAAAATACACTTTTTTTCTTTACTTGAATTAGAGCAGTACTGGGAAATGTAAGAGAAACTTTCCTAACAACTAAGGGAAAAAAATTACAGACTGGTTAAGTAAAACATTATGCCTTTATTTAATGGAACACAGAGCAACCATTTAAAATGATAGAAAAGATATTCATTACTATGTTGTAAAGTGAAAACAAGGCAGGCTTATAACCGTATGATACTAATTCTTACAAATATATGTACAGAAAAAGATTGGAAGAGAAGATTAAGTTCTCAAAATATTAAAACAATCTCAAGTTTTGAGAAGTAGAAAATAACACATTAAAATTTTCTTTTGTTTATATTTTTCAGAATGAATATGTATTACTTTTGAACCCTAAAAGAAACGAGGAAATTGTCTAGTTTCATGGAAACCAGTGTATGTGGCTATTTTAATGCTAATTTCCTAAGTCAAATAAGAGGTTGGCCTCAAGGGGCCAAAACCAAAAGTCACACAGTCTAACCAAAGTGACAACCTCAGCTAGTGGAAGGGAGGTGCAGAATGCAAGGTAGCACGAAAAAGAGCTAAAGGATTCAGAAAGGCAGAGCCAATGTGGCCTGAGACACAGATCTGGTTTTGTTACCAGTGTGATCTGCAATGAAACTTCCCATCTCCTATTTGCCACAGCTAGACCCTGCTCAGTAACACACTGCCACTCAATCTCGCCAAAATGTTTCTTCTAAAAGACAATGCAGCAATTATTGATCACATTTTGATGGATTATCTATGAAGGGTCATGCTACAAATGGACACTATGACTCATAGATTAAGAGCTACCAGTGTAGGGGTTCCCGACGTAGCTCAGCACTAACAAATCTGACCAGTATCCATGAGGATGCAGGTTCAATCCTTGGCCTTGCTCAGTGGGTTAAGGATCTGGCATTGCCATGAGCTGTGGTATAGGTCACAGACGCGGCTCAGATCCTGCATTGCTATGGCTGTGGGATAGGTGGGCAGCTGCAGCTCCTATGTGACCCTTTGCCTGGGAACCTCCATATGCTGCCAGTGTGAACCTAAAAAGACAAAAAGACAAAAAAAAAAAAAAAAAAAAAAAAAAAAAAAAAAAGAACTACCAGTTTAGATAGCTTTATATCTTTACTCAAGTTCTTTCTTTTTTAAGTTTAATTTAGAAAACTAAATATTAACTCCTTTGTCTATTTCTCACATTTCCTCATATCTCATTTTACCTCAAGTATCAAAAGAATGCTAAAAAGGTAATTTCTTGTTTCTTGGGTTCTCTCCCCACTCTGAAGAGACAGGAGATCATGCAGTTAGTTCATTTTCAAGATATCCTCTCTGCTATGCTGTCCTCGCACAAGTAAATTTTTTTTGTGAGAAGAGATGCTAAAAATAATTTCAGAGCCAAGCAGAGCAAACCAAAACATTTTTCCTTCTACTGATAAACTACAAATTCATATCTACCTTGTCTATGATAACTTGGTTTGTTTCAGACATCAACAACTTTAGAAATAGGATACTAAATATATTAAAAAATATGGAGGTTTTTGCAAGTAAGTAACAGAAATAAAAAGAAATTCTTATTAAAACTCATTAAAAAGATATATGGTTCATAGTTTATTGTATGCTGGTGAAATAAGAAATAAAGAATTCTTTTTAGGATTCTTTACATAGTATTATACTTCAAATATTAATAAGCGCAAGGGCATTAAAATTTTCAGATATTCTGGGAACAACATGTATCTGACCCCAACAGCTTAACCTTATATTCCAGGTAAATGCTTGTTCCTTATGAGTATTTGTAATTTGCCCTAAGTCTGACAGGTCATAAAAACACTGATTGGAAATAGTTAATACCATCTAGAAGTAATTAACTCACATATATAATATTTTAACTCTAGCGTCTAGAATCTTATTTAGATTAGCCACTTTGGAAAGCACATTTAATGTGGGCAGGGTAAAATAACATTTCCTAAGACTGTGGGAAGTCATCTGATTTTCAACTGGTTTTCCCAACAATCCTGAAGAGGAGGCAGAATGTATTATCTAGATTACATTCAGTAAGCTTCAAAGTAACCCACTGGAAGTCATGTAGCTACTAAACCAGGGTCTACGGGCATCTTTAAGACTATACTGAAGTCCTGATGCATAGCACTGAGAACTATGTCTAGTCACTTATGATGGGAGCATGATAATATGAGAAAAAAGAATGTATACATGTTTGTGTAACTGGGTCACCTTGCTGTGCAGTAGAAAATTCACAGAACACTGTAGATCAGCTATAATGGAAAAAATAAAAATTGTTAAAAATAAGATAATAAATTACAAACTTTATCCAGATTTTTAAAAAAGACTATACTGAAGACCCTTAGAGAACAGAAACGAAGTAACTCATTTTTTGACTCTTCATGATATAAATTCCTGATAAAAACTAGATCCTCCAAAGCTGGTGGAGACAGTGATGGAAGAACAAGTACAGAGGCAGAGGCAGAACAAGCTTTACTGTCCTTATATCACAGGCTCACTTCCCTACCAATGTTTCTCCAAGCAGGATCCAGAATTATCCAGAAACTGATTTCAAGTACACTGCTGCAGCTCTTCCCCTCCCCAACACCCACCAAATAGCTAAATCAGAATATTTGGAGGTGGGGTCTGGGAATCTGCATTTTTAACACACTCCTCAAATTTAAGAAATGCTGTCATATTGTGGCAAACCATGACTTCAGCATCATGTCACATCAATACATAGTTCTTACTTCCATTTATTATATTGCTGGCAAAGTAATGAGATGCTTGAAAAATCACGATGAGAAGTTCTAACACCCTGTGGGGGAGGCAAAAAGTGGCCCTATGATACAAAATCATGATATCTGAATTCTGCCACTGCTTTCTTCTCAAAGTTGTTTTCTGTGTCTCCATGTGGAAAAACTCCACCTGGAGTTTTAAAGTGTTCAACAGCAAAGCATCAGTAGAGATTTACAGTGTCCTTAGCTTATGAGATCTGTATTCACATAAAAGTTCACTGAGTACAACTGTCTTTTGCAAGCCCTGAACCCAAATATCCTGCAATGGCAGGAGAAAAAATAAAGTTATTAGCATGTTTCTATCCGCTGTGGGAGCCATCAAATATTCATACTCATTAATTATGTGGAACCCAGAGGTTTCAAACAGAACCTTCACACTGAAAAGGTCAGAAGCATAACAGGCTTTGGGAAAAAATAATGGGGACAGATCAGCTTTTGGTACATCTTTGACCACTACTACTAATACCAAACACATGTAGAGTCTTTCAGAGTGTAGACTCTATACTTCAGATATCTTAACTAATTTGATCTTCTCTAAAATGCTATCAAGGGCTCAGCACACTACACACACTTCTATTAGGAGGCATTTTTGCCTCTCTCTGCACGGTCTGATTTCTCTTCCCCAGTCAGTTTCTGGGAGGCAGAGACAGTATATTCTCTTCTGTATCCTTAGCATCTAGCATGTTGCCTCATTCATTAAAGAGGGCACTTAAAGATAGAGAAAGCCTTTTTTCAAATACGACATTTTCAAGATGAGACAACTTCAACTCAGAGAAATGGAGATATTTATCCTGGAGAGATGAGCTGGGAAGACAGCAGGCAATAAGCCATCCAACATGAGGGGGCTGTTGTGTGGAAAAGGGATTTGACAAATTTCACATAACTTTACTAAACAAATCTAGATGGAAATTAGTGAGAGACAGATATCAGCTCATATCAGTAAGAAGTTTCTAACCATCAAAATAGGAAAGGTATTCTTAAGAAAAGAGAGTTGCCCAACATAGAAGTATAGGAGAGACTTACAGAAAGGGTTTTATGCATCACTTGGAGGATCAAGCACATAATATGCAGCATTCTATCCAACTGGGAGACTCCATGAGTCTAACCACTGAGAAAACTTACACATGTGGTCACTGCTAGGAAGCATGAGGTTCTCAGGCTCATATTGCCATTCCAATTGGACCACAATGGATGCCACTGAAAAACATTTAGCTAACAAGTTCTGATGATTCAGAAAGTGTCTATCAGACTTCAGCTCCAGTGCAAAATGAAGTAAGGACTGATTTATCTTCCTATTTGAAACCAACCAACCAACCATATGATACGTACGCATGCTTGTGTGCATAGGTGTGTGTTTATGTGGGCATGTGTTTAAGAAACAACAGCTTTTAAGACCTGGCATCAGGAAATGAAAGACAGTGATTCCCGATTGGCAGGAAACAAGTGAGATGAGCCCTAAAACTGTCCCAACTTCCTGCTTTGAGGGATTTTACAGGCCACAATGCAAGGAGGGAAAACACAGTCTCAGAGACCCCAGTCTGAGGAGAGCAGGGAGGCTAAATTTGTAGGGCAGAGTCCTGGAGTGAAGAGAGCTGCATAGATGCACAGAGAGAGAACCAACAGAGGTCTGCAGAGGGTCCCCTTGACTATTGCAGAGGACTGATGAGCACAAGCATGCAAGGAAGCTAACCAAGACTGCTGAAAGAACCATCCTCACATGGAGCCAGGA
Organism: Sus scrofa; assembly: GCF_054392235.1. Classification (NCBI taxonomy): domain Eukaryota; kingdom Metazoa; phylum Chordata; class Mammalia; order Artiodactyla; family Suidae; genus Sus; species Sus scrofa. Next base: position 215,951,977 of record NC_139383.1, read on the forward strand.
ACATGTTTCTATTCCCATCAGAAACAATGGGAAACCATACCTGACCCAGCATCGAGTAGAGAACTCAGAGACTTCTTGCCTCAGGAGCATGAATTAAGAACTCAAAAGAAAATTATGGACTTGGAGAATAGACTTGTGGTTGCCAAGGGGGAGGGGGAGGGAGTGGGATGAATTGGGAGCTTTGGGTTAAAAGATGCAAACTATTGTCTTTGGAATGGATTACCAATGAGATCCTGCTGTGTAGCGCTGAGAATTATGTCTAGTCACTTATGACGGTGCATGATAATGGGAGAAAAAAGAATGTACACGTGTATGTGTAACTGGGTTACCATGTCGTACAGTAGAAAAAAAAATTGTATTGGGGAAATAAAAATTAAAAAATTAAAAAAAAAACTCTTCCTCCCCAGGAAATCCTAAAAGACAGACTCAAAAGATCAGAACTATTTCCAAGTTAATTTAACTGTGCCTCAGAACTGAGCACAAGAAATTTTATAGTAATATAAAGACATCCAGTAAGTTAAAATTCACAAAATCTCACCAAAAAATATGAATGATAAAGAAAAAAAAATCCAAAATGAGAAAACCCAATTAATTAAATCTAACTCAGAACTGACATAAATTATACAATTAGTTGGAAGAGCATTGAAATAGTTTTAATTGCATTGTGTATGTTCAAAAAGCTAAACAGATACAGAAGAAAGGTAGGTAGGTAGATAGACAGATAGGATATGCAAATCAAATGACCAAGAGACAAAATGTACAATATCTGAGACGAAGAATATTCTGCATGGTATTAACGGGAAATATTGCAGGAAATTACTAAATTTAAAGTATAGCCATAGAAACAACTTTCCTTTTCATCTAAGCCTAAGGAAAAAAAGACATGCTAAATACAGAGGACTAAGGGAATAAAAATTCTAGTTGATGGCATAAATAATACAAAACAAAAAATTATGTGGCAACAACTTTAAAGTATTAAAAGAAAAAACTGCCATCCAAAAATACTATATTCAATGAAAAGACCTTTCAAAGCAAAGGCAACATAAAAACATATTCGTACATACAAAAACTGAAATAATTTATCACCATACTAGAAGAAACATTAAAGGAAGTTTTTCAGGGAAAAGAAAAATGTTACCAGATGGAAATCTAGATCACCATGAAAAATGAAGAGTACACAAAATGTTACATGGTTAAATATATGATACATACACACACACACACACACACACAGAGTGTATGTGTCTATACATACATACATACATACATATATATATATATAAGTTCAAAACAAATATCAATGAAATAAAAAGCAGGAAAATAAGAGAAAAATCAATAAAAAAGCAGTTTCTTTGAGACAATCAGTAAAATTGATACATATCTAGGCAGGTTGATCAGGAAAAAATAAAAACACAAATTAGCAATATTAGAAATAGGAGAGGTGACATCACTACAGATTTTACAATATTTAAAGGACTATTAAGTTTATCCCGGGAACACAGGGTATGCTATAAAACAGGGATGTTATGATCACTGTACGACTATAAATTTAATAAAATTGAGTAATTAAAAAAAGGAATCATCCAAAATAACTTTAAAAAAATAGATTAACTTTCAAAAGAATCCATCAACCAAAGCAATCCTGAGGAAAAAGAACAAAGCAGGAGGCATAATCCTCTCAGACTTCAGACAATACTGCAAAGCTATAGTAATCAAAATCACCTGGTATTGTGCTAAAACACACATGTGGATCAATGGAACGGAATAGAGACCAGGAATAAATCCACATACCTACAGTCAATTAATCTTAGACAAAGGAGGCAAGAATACAAAATGAAGAAAAGACAGTCTCTTCAGCAAGTGATGCTGGGAAAGGTGGACAGCTACATGTTAATCAAGGAAGTTAGAACGTTCCCTCGCATCAAACACAAAAATAAACCTAAAATTGTTTAAAGAATTAAATATAAGACAGGATATTATTAAACTCCTAGAGGACAACATAGTCAAAACATTTTCTGACATGAATCACAGCAAGTTTTCTTAGGTCAGTCTCCCAAGGCAACAGAAATAAAAGCAAAAATAAGCAAACAGGACCTAATCAAGCTTTTGCACAGTAAAGGAAATCATCAACAAAATGAAAAAACAACCTACAAATGGAAGAAAGTATTTGCAAATGACAGACAAATGCTTAATCCCCACAAATACACAAAACAGCTCATATAACTCAGTAACAAAAAGCCAAACAACCTAATCAAAAAATGGGCAGAAGACCCAAAGAGACATTTCTTCAAAGAAAACATATATATGGCCAATAGGCACATGAAAAGATGCTCAACGTCACTAATTATTAGAGAAATGCAAATCAAAACTACAAAGAGATGCTACCTCACACTGGTAAGAATGAATATTAAGGAAAGGTCTACAAATAAATGCTGGAGAGGGTGTGGAGAAAGGGGAACCCTTTCACACTGTTGGAGGGAATATAAATTAACACAGCCACTGTGGAAAACAGTACAGTGGCTAAAAACTAAAAATAGAGTTGTAACGTGAATCAGCAATCCCATTCCTGGGCATATATCTAGATAATATTATAATTCAAAAAGATACATGGACCTCAATATTCACAGCAACACTATTTACAATACACAAGACATGGAAGCAACCTAAATGGTCATCAGAAGATATATAAAGAAGATGTAGTGCATATGTGTATATACACATCACACATACATATACATACAAACATACACACACAGACTCACACACACACACACAGGAGTATTACTCACCCATAAGAAAGAATGAAATAATGCCATCTGCAGCAACATGAATGAACTAAGAGATTATCAGACACTGTGAAGTACATCAGACAGAGAAAGACAGATACCATGTGATGTCACATATATATGACATCTAAAATATAATATAAATGAACGAAACAGAAAAAGACTCATGGACAGAAAGCAAACTTGTGGTTACCAAATGAGAAAGGGAAGAAGGGATAAATTAGGAGCTTGGGATTAGTAAATACTACTATATATAAAATAAATAACAAAGTCCTACTGTATAGCACGGGGAACCATATTCAATATCCTATAATAAACCACAATGAAAATGTACATGTATATGTGTGTATGTGTGTGTATATATACACATATATATATGTATTTATATATACATATGCATATGTATATAACTGAATCATTTTCCTATACACCAAAAACTAATATAACACTGTAAATCAACTATACTTCAATAAAAAACAAAAAATAATCAATCACCATATAAGGAACTGAAGAAGCAAGATCATATAATCATCTGAATAGATGCAGAAAAATCATTCGACAAAATTTAACATCCAAAAACTCTCAGCAATTTAGGAGTAGGAAAGAATGTCCGTAAATTAAAATGGACGTCTACAAGCAGTATCACACTTAACGGTAAAGTAAAAAAAAAAAAAAAAAAATGGAGTTTTTCCTGCCATGATCAGGAACAAAGTAAGAATGTTCACAAGGATATTTATTCTTAATATTTCTATTCAACACTGTAACAAAGCTTTTAGCCACTGAAAGTATTTATTATTATGATGTAATAAAACCAGAAAGAGAAATAAGAAAACTCAAAGAAGAAAACAATTGGCACCATTCTCTCTGCAGAAAATGCAATGTAATCTACCAAAAAGGCTACTAGAACTAGTAAGTGAGTTTATCAGTGTTTTAGGATATATAAAAATCAATTGTATTTCTATTTAATAACAATCAGAAATTGAAATGAAAATACTATTTTAAATAAAGGCATCAAAAACATAACATATTGGGAAATAAATGTGAAAAAATGAAGCAAGATTTGTGCAGTGGAAAGTATAACACTGCTGCTGAAAGAAAATTTTAAAAGATCTAAATAAATGGAGAGATATACCTTGTTCATGGGTCAGAGGACTCTGTATCGTTCAGATCTCTTTCTCCATTCTTATCCACAGATTGAACACAATCTCAATCAAAATTCTAACAGTCTTTTGGGTATGTGGAGAGAGTGACAAACAGATTCTAAAATCCAAACAGATATATGAAGAAAATAAAAAGCTAAAACACTTAGAAAAAAAGAAAAAAAGTTGAAGGAGTAACACTTCTAATTTCAAGATTTATTATAAAGTTACAATAATCAAGACATTGTTGCACTGACATCAAATAGACAAATCAGTATAACAGAGCAGAGTCCAGGAATTAACCCAGATATACAGGACTGGTTGTTTTCTTTAAACACAGATGAAGAGACAATTCAGTGAAGAAAGAATAATTTTCAACCAATGGTAATATAACAATTTTATATCCATGTCCACAAACAAAACAAAACACTTCAATCCTCATCTTCCACCATGCACAAAAAAAATTAACTCCAACTGTTCATAAATTTAACTCTAATACCTAAAACAATAAAACTTCTAAAAGTAAGCACAGGACAAAAGCTTTGTAATATTGGATTAGGCAAATATTTTTTAGATATAACATCAGGAGTTCCCGATGTGGCTCAGTGGTTAACGAATCTGACTAGGAACCATGAGGTTGTGGGTTCGATCCCTGGCCTTGCTCAGTGGGTTAAGGATCCAGCGTTGCTGTGAGCTGTGGTGTAGGTTGCAGACGCGGCTCAGATCCTGCGTTGCTGTGGCTCTGGCGTAGGCCGGTGGCTACAGCTCCAATTAGACCCCTAGCCTGGGACCCTCCATATGCCCCAGGAGTGGTCCTAGAAAAGGCGAAAAGACAAAAAATAAAAAAATAAAAAATAAAAAAAATATAAAAGTATATATATATAACATCAAAATCATGAATTTTAAAAGAAAAAAATTATGAATTAGACCTTCATCAAAATTAAAATCTTTTGCTCCTCCAAAGACAGTGTTAGGAAAATGAAAAGTCAAGCCATACACTGGAACCAAATATTTACCGAGCATCTATCTGATGAAGAACTTATATCCACAGTATATAACAATTCCAGAACTCAGTAAGAAAATAACCCAATAAATGGGCAAAAGATGTGATATTATGTATCATCAAAGAAAATGCAGGAATGGCAAATAAACATTAAAACATGCTCAGCATTATTAGTCAATATACACACAAATTAAAACCACAATAAAATACCAATGTATACCTATCAAAGTGGCTAAAATTAAAAACCCTACTCACAATAGTAGGATAGGATATATCATATTAATCTTGCTTCTCTGACTTTGATGGGATGTCTTATTTTTAACAGCTTTATTGAGACACAGTTGACATGCAATGACTGTACCTATCTGAAGTATAGTTTGCAAAGGTTTAACATACGCAAAGGTTTAACACATACGTTCATGAAACTATTCATGAATTCCAGAAAGTAAGTACCCAAATTTTTCTCAGGCCCCTCCATAGTCATTCTCTGTTACACCTGTCTTCCCAGGCAAACACTGATATTCTTTCTCTTATTCTAGATTAATTTGCATTTTCTACAATTTTATATAAATACAATTATACAGTATGTACTCTATTTTTAATGCACTTCAATCAACATAATTATTTTGGGATTCATCCATATTTACATACATATAAATAGCTCATTTCTTTATATTGCCAAATAGTATTCCATTGTATGGATATATGGGTTTGTTCGTCATGTACACCTGTTGACGGGTATTTGGATAGTTTCCAGTTTTGTGGTATTACAAATAAAGACTCTCTGAATATTCATATACACATTTTTATATGGACAAGTGCTTCCTTTTCTCTTGGGTAAGTCAAGGAGTGTCATGGATGGATCTTATACTAGTTTTACACTTAGGTTTTTAGGGAACTCACAAACCATTTTACAAAGTTGTTGTTCCGTTCTATATCCCAATGACAGTTTATGAGAGATTTTGTTGCTCTAAATACTCACCAACACTTACTATGGCAAGCTTTTTAATTTTGGCCACTCTGATAGGTAATAGGAGTAATAATACTAGCAGCAAAAGCAGCAGCAGAAGCTAATATGAGGAGTTATGTAGCAGGTGGGCATCCTTTGAAGCATTTTTCCTTTTTTTAAAGTTTTACTGAAGTGTAGTTGATTTACAATGTTGTCATAATTTCTTCTATACAACAAAGTGATTCAGTTATACATGTACACACATTCATTCTCTTTCAGATTCTTTTCCTGCATAGCTTATCACAAAATATTAGGTAAAGTTCTTTGTGCTATACAGCAGGTTCCCTTTGGCCAATCATTCCATATACCACAGTTTAGACAAATTAATTCGCTAATTATGCAGGACCATCCAGATGTTTTATGAAACAGGTGCTACTATCACATTCACAGATGACGATTGGTTTATTTCACTTAGCATAACATCTTCAAGGTGCATCCACGTTGTAGCATTGTCAGAATTTCCTTCCTTTTTAAGGCTGAATAATATTCTATCATATCCATATGCCACATTTTGTTCATCCATCCATCTATTTGCCATGGACCTCGGGATTGTTTCTATCCTTTGGCTATTGTGAATTATACTGCTGTGAATATGGTGTACTCAACTTTCAATTCTTTGGAGCATTTACTCAGAAGAGGACTTAATGGATCACATGGTAATTCCATGTTGAATTTTTTGAGGAGGAACTTTATCCCCTCATTCTTAAATTGTAGTCCACAGAGTGAACTTCCTAGAGGGCAAATCTGGCCGTGGCAGTCCAAGGCTTAAAATTCATTAATGGTTCCCTAATTGACTTTAGGGTGAAACTGAGATTTCTCAACATAGGGGGTCCTTCCCAGACAATTCCATGTTACCCTGAGTCCTCCTATCCCAAGGACTTTGCTCCTTCTTCCAAGGTTCCAAAGCACCTTGTACATATAGTAGCTATTAGCACTTCCCCAAATCTATAATTAATGGTTTTATATCCCTCAGGAGGCTCTAAGCTACTTGATATCAAGATTCATAGTTATTCATCTTTATCTTCAATACACTTCCATAGTGCCTAGAACATAGTAGAAATTTGATACATATTTGAATTAATGACAGCTCTGCTGCCCAGAGGATAAAAATATTGCCCTATTGTGAAATACACAACGTAACAGAGGAGACAGAATATAAGTTAAATGTACGTGTGTGTGTGTAATGTACACGAAGTAGACATATATATATATATATATATATATATGTAATGAGAAAACCTCTTTTCTTTACATGTAACTTGTAGTTATTCATATCTTACTTTACATTTTCATTCTTAAGTTCCTTATGATGCAGTCTGGGAGCCCTGCTAATGAGCACAGCAAAGGAAAAGAGACCAATGTCACACAATTCACTCAAAGGATAGTTGTAGTACCAGAAACAGACTAGTATTTAGCATGCATCCTCATGAATATGGAGGCTTTATCATGCATCTGTGTATGGATTGGGCCTTTGATTTTATACACACACGCCATACTGGAAATATGTTCTTGCCTCTGAGAGTAGGAATCTGGTATGACTTCTTGATTAGAGGTTTAACAAGCTTCTGTTTTACACTCAAACACAGAGCAAAAATGGTTTCACCATCTAATAAGAAGATATCAGAAGAGTACTTCAGCATGCAGCTAAACCTGATAAAAGATTAGGGATAATGGTTTTTCTGAAACAGCAATTCAAACTTAGATAAATTACAGTTTCCAACCATGCACACTAGATGACTGCTTGATTTAAAAAAAAAAAATCCATCAATCTTTCCGTTGAAGAAAAATGTCAGATTTTCCAATAATTTATGCTTCTGGCTTTCCATACTACATTGCCATAGGAGAAAAAGTCACAGACCACACTATTGGGCTTTCTATTGATAAGCCGGGTCTAAAAGGGGAGTGTTGCCCTTGGCCCATGCCAGGTCACTGTAAAGGAGTGCTCACTCTCACAACTAAGACTCAAGTAAACAAAACAAGCCTCTTCTTCCAGGCCAAGCGCATTCTCCATGGACTATAAATGAGCAAGGCTTGGGAAACACTTCAACCTGCTCAATTAGGAACATTATAGATTAGCAGAATCCCTGGGCTGAACACTTTATCTACATTAGGAACAAGTGTTTTGACAGGAGTAAGAATCATGACACAGGAAGTAATCTGATAAAAGTATATCAAGGCTACAGAATCAACTTCTGAATATGGAGAAAAATTACAGCCTGGTCAGTTAGGACTCAGAATTAAAGAAGATCCACTGGTATCAGAAGCAGACTTCTTGCATAAAACTTTAAAAATCAAAAATTCAGTTTTTCAATTCCAGTAAAATCTAAGACCTATGGTAGCGAAGAACCTCAAATGCACTTCGAATTTGCTTAGACCTGAATCTTGTAATCAGGTTGGATTTGCATAGCCTAATTTCTTAAATGGGGCCATGCAGACAGACTTTAAATAGCACTTTTAAAACTGAGCTCAGAAGTGGACGTCCTTCACATAGCAAAGTGGAAGCACAACAAGGGGCATTTACGATCTGAGCTACATGAGAGTAACTAAAGTGGTCTGTTCAAGCCACTAGAGAGACGGGACCATGGTGCTTGTGGTTAGGGAACACTGAATTTATGAGTGCAATGTAACATAATCATATGTATTTGCTGACTGTATATTTGAAGAGTTTCTAAGAAAGCCAAGATCTAACACATCCACCCTCAAATTTTACATGTTTAAAAGCTCATCAGTTCCAAACTGGAACTGTTCTACTTCAGGGCTCCTCAATTCCTCAAGGTAAAATTTCTCTACAAAGAAACAGCTGACATGAAACAGGGCCAAGACTCCAGTCCAAAAAATAAAAAATATAAATGTATGAAATGTGACAAGCGGTTAAGCTGAAGCAAAATGCAGCATCACTTATTATGAGAAAAAAACTAAAGTATAAGGGAAATTGTAGAAAAACCATAAAGGGGAGTTCCCGTTGTGGCGCAGTGGTTAACGAATCCGACTAGGAACCATGAGGTTGCGGGTTCGGTCCCTGCCCTTGCTCAGTGGGTTAATGATCTGGCGTTGCCGTGAGCTGTGGTGTAGGTTGCAGATATGGCTCGGATACCGCATAGGCCGGAGGTTACAGCTCCGATTCGACCCCTAGCCTGGGAACCTCCACATGCCGCAGGAGCGGCCCTAGAAATGGCAAAAAGACAAAAAAAGAAAAACCATAAAGGAAGAAGTAAGGCCTGGAGGTGATAATAATAATGTTGAGAAGCAGGCACAGCACCTGGAAAAAGTGAAGATGACTACGAGAGGAGGAAAGAGGATAAGATAACATGAAGAGTTCAGATTTCAGGGACAGACCATCCCAGACCCACTTCAGAGGTGCTGAGGGCAGCGCTGAGTCACAGAACACTCAAAACGGAGGTGCCCAGACAGAAAGATCTGCTGAATTCTCTCTGAACACTCTATTTATTATAATGGGCAGGATGCATAAAATCCACATGCTTCTGAAAGGATAAATGTGAAAATCTGCCTCTCTAGGTCTCACCCTGTATGAGGGGCAGGGGAATGTACAGAGTAAGCACATGTGATGAGTATGTGTGACATCATGTATGTCTGTGGGGTTGCTTTAATACCTATTTGTGTTGGGACAAGATTTTGATTATCAATAGCAAGTGAAACAGACTTATGTATAGGCTGTGCTATCTTAAAGATAAGAATTTAGGGGTAAGCTCTAAAACCTATAAAGTAAATGTTTGGTACTAATGATAACTCTCACTTTATGGTTGAAACATATGTATATATTCTCCAAAAAGTGAGTAATTATACACATCAATGGATGACTAAAATGAAACATTTAAATTTAAGTTGAGCTTCTGTTTATAAACACACTAAGTTCACAAATGAGACTATGGAGCATAAACTCAAAATAATGTAGCGAGGTACAAGCAGATCACAGAGAATGCTATATGGTGCCACCAGCTAACCAATGTTCTGCCTGCATCTGCCCATTAATTACACAGCTTTCAAATACACAAAGGACAATAAACAGCCCTAGAGAGAATGGAGATCTGAAACTAAATGCCCCTAGAGGACACGTACTGCAATTACAAGCATTTTTGCATAGCCCCGAGAGGTAGACTTGAAACCAAGAGATGAGAACTAGAAAATGCCTTCAGCTCAGCTTCAAAGTACTGAATAAGGTGATGGACTAGTTGAGAATAATAGTTATTGCAATCTCACTGAATTCTCACAACAGTCTAATGAGATTACAATAAAGACATCAAGGATCACAAAGGTGAGGATCTTGCCCAAGGTAACAGAGCACACATTGCACTCAGGATACAGATCTACAAAAAGCCAAGTGTTGGGCTGTACCCTGCAGGCCTGCAAGCCCTGTACTTGCCCATCCTTGAAACCGAAGAAAGAGCCAGCAGTCAGCAACAGAGACATTAATGGTTTAATGGGTGGGAAATCTTACATATCTGAAGCAAGGTCCTAGAACAACATCCCATCATGTGTAGCTGTCAGTGGAGCAGGACATGGCAGTAGCCTTCACTCCTGGGGTCAGGTGGTGGGGGGGAGGCTTTACCAGTTATGGGGGAAGTGAAGGTAGGTTGGCTCATCTGTTAACAAGGAAACTAGCAGAGGGGCATGCCTCTCATCACCTCTCTGATAAGCTAAGCTATCACGGTGGAAAGGTTCTGATCTAGTGCTAGAGCAACCACTGGCTGGGGTGGGGGGTATGTATATAGGAAGATCAGTCATGTGAGCAGGGTCCAGGTGAGGCAGGCACTGGTTCAACAGGGGACACACAGAGAGCAAGGGAATAGCCATTCTGGATGGTCTGATCATACACCAAGGCTCCTTCTGTCATTCTAGCTGTCCTCCTAAGTTTCTGGTCTCTGGTCAAACCCCCACTGGGTCAGCAGTGCAGGGTCCTTACATGTCAAGTGGTTGTACAAAGATATTGTGTATAAGTCCCTTTTTACCCTGAGAGGCTACATGTCTCTTAGCAAACACATTGCTGATTTTTTTGAGGCAAAACCCTACAGCAGCTTTCTCTGGCCTTTTCTGGCTCTTAATTAAGTCTCGCCTGTATGGGAAGCAGAATGCTATTTTTTAAATGGCATTATTCATCTTAAGAGTATAGATTAGCCTTGGACATCAGAAGGGAGGGACAAATGAGGAAGAGCCCAGTAATTTGCTCACCTATGAGACATCTGAAGCTGAGTGGGGGTGGGGAGGAGATGCAGATCTTCCTTCATAAATAAAACCTTTCCATGCACACAAAAGAAATAAGAATGAAGACAAACCATGTGGATAATGTAACTGAACACAGGAAAGACTCAACACACTGCATTTATTCATTTTTTTTGACAGAGATAAATGACCACAAAAGTTTATCAGGGTTAAGAAAAGACAAAAATAAAGGGAGCTATGGGTTTCTTTAGGAATAGCAACTGCTCCTGATGCATCTGACAGCAATTTAGAGCCTAGTAAGTTCATTAAATGGTGCTAGCATCACAGGTGATGTGGAGGAAAAGTTTAAACTAAGAGACCATAAAAATACATTCATGTCTATTGTGTCCTACCGAAAACTTCAGCAGGCACTCTAAGGAAATGAAAGTAACTAATTTAAAGGTGTGAAAAGAAGCATAATTCTGCAGAAAGGGGACAGCCATGGGGACTGGGAGACCTGGAATCCAGGCCCTCCTGAGTGACCCTAAGAGAGTCCCTTAGCTACTTAGGGGGAAAAAAAAGGATAAATTCTCAAATATTACAATTCTATGTTTTAATTAAAATCCAAAGTCTATTTACAAATTGGACGAAACTGGCACATGTTATTCCAAACAGTCACACTCATTTTAAAAGTCAAATGTATTATTCTGATTATCAAGATTCAACTTCAATCAATCTCCCAGTTAGGTGGGCTCACAGCACCTTAAATATCCTCATGAAAAGAGACTCCCTTAGTCTAATTGTTTAAAAAAATAATACTTTTATTGTTTATTTTTCTGAGACACAAAGTCCTTAAAATATTTCCCTACTCATAGAATGTAGCTGATTTTCATTTGGGTCAGAAATTCTGGAGGCACCCAGACTGCCTCCACATCTCATCTGGGTTGAGGCCTCTTTCAAGAAATGGAGGTTCCTGCCTATGTCTAGTGTGTAGACACCTTGAAGGATTTAGTAGACTGATGTGTTGTCATCTGTCACAGTCCTAAGAGATTTCTAAGGGCAGGATAAAGCAACTAGCTTCATTCACGTCAGAGCAAGATCCAGGATTAACAAAAGGATAATCAGGTGACACAACCATCTGACTGCAAGGCATTAACAGATTCAAGAACATGTGGAACACATTGCAAGAGGGAAGTGTCTAAATTTAGTTTAATAGGAATTTCTGCAGCATATTCCCTCTCATGTTATTTTTTAATATTTTCAAGGTCAAAGAATATGTCATATATATACATATACACATATATACATACATTCACACATGTGGATATGTATTTATGTGATTATTAATATAAGAAAATTCATTTTCCTACTCAAACATAATCACAGATACTAAAGAATCATTAATTTTTTTGTTGTGATATGGTATTTCACTGTGTTTTTAGAAAGGTCTTTTATATACACAGAAACACACATACATACATACATATTTTGAGGGCGAAGTTATATGACACCAAAAATTAGTTTCAAAATAAATAAGATTAGACAAAAGACAAAAAAAAAATAAGATTAGACATGAGTTGATAATGGTTAAAATTAGGGGTGGGTGCATAAGAGCTGATTATGTTTTTTTCCTTACTCTTCCAAGTGTTTAAATTTAGCCAAGACATGGAAACAATCTAAATATCCACTAACAGACCATTAGATTAGGAAGGTGTGGTATATATACACAGTGGAATACTACTCAGCCATAAAAAAGAATGAAATAATGCCCTTTGCAGCAACATGGATGGAACTAGAGACTCTCATACTGAGTGAAGTCAGAAAGAGAAAGATAAATACCATATGGTATCACTTATATCTGGAATCTAATATACAGCACAAACGAACCTTTCCACAGAAAAGAAAATCATGGACTTGGAGAACAGACCTGTGGTTGCCAAGGGGGAGGGAGTGGGATGGATTGGGAGTTTGGGGTTAACAGATGCAAACTATTGCCTTTATAATGGATTAGCGATGCGATCCGGCTATGTAGCACTGGGAACTACGTCTGGTTACTTATGATGGAGCATGTTAATGTGAGAAAATATAATGTGTACATGTATGTGTAATTGGGTTGCCATGCTGTACAGTAGGAAAAAAAATTGTATTGGGGAAATAACAATTAAAAAAAAAAGAAAAAAGAAAATAGATTTTTCTATGACCCTGCTATGGAGTTTTTGCCAGGAACCATGATTTCTTTTTAGGTAGATATGTTAGTTCTTTCTTTTATAGCTTCTGGGTTTGGAGTCATAATTAGAAAGGCTTTCACCAAGCCAAGATTATTGTTTAAATTCCTCCATGGCTTCTAGTACTTTTTATGGTTTTATTTATAAGCATTTAAATTTTTATTCTACTAGTTATGTGTCCTGGTATAAGATATGAGCTATGAATCCAACCTGTATACCAAGAGGACTATCCATTTGTCCCAATAACATTTATTGAAATATTTATCCTGTATTCACTGATTTGAAATGCTACCTGTATCTTATATTAAATCCCCATATGCACTGGGTCATTATTCTAGTCTACAGATCTGTTTCTTCATGAACCAGTAACCCACTGTTTTGAATACTAAAGAATTTTAAATGTGTTTTAGTATCTGTCAGGGATGGTTCTACCTTATGATCCTTCTTGATATTTTCTAAAGCTACACTTGATTATTTCTCCATAAAATTTATGATAATTTTACAATAGCATTTTTTACAAGTGTCACATTACATTAATAGTGTAATTTAGGTAAAACTAATACTTTTATGATGCTGAGACTCCTCATCCAAAAAAAGAACATGGTATGTTTTTCTTTTTCTTATTCCTTCTTCTAAGGAAGAACTTTATTTTTTTTAACTTTAAGATAAAAAATTTATTCTTAGTCACTTTATCATTTTTTGATGCAACTGCAAATGGAGTATTTTCTTTCACTATATTTTCCAACCAGTAGTTGTTTGTATGTAAATATGCTAATATTTCTGTATGTTAAAATGACTGTGCTTATTGTTTTTCATTTTTTCTATTTGTTTTTTAAGTAATTTTATTGGAGTATGGTTGACTTACAATGTTGTATTAGTTCCTATATGTATATACATATAAACCACTATTTTTTTTCCATATAGGTCATGTTTTTCTATTTAATCCTGTTAAGTTTTCTATGTATATCATATGTAATCATATCATCCAATACTAATGATGATTTTATTCTCTCTACCAATTTCTATACTCTGACTCCTTTTTCTCTTGCTGAAATGTGTCAAAAACAAAGAATCTCCAGAAGTTCACGTCGTGGTGCAGCAGAAACGAACCCAACTAGGAACCATGAGGTTGAGGGTTACAGCGTTGCCATGAGCTGTGGTGTAGGTCGCAGCAGACACAGCTCAGATCTGGTGTTGCTGCGGCTCTGGAGTAGGCCCACAGCAACACCTCCAAACGGACCCCTAGCCTGGGAACCTCCATATGCTGCGGGTACAGCCTAAAAGGGCAAAAGACAAAAAAAAGAAAAAGAAAAAAAACTATCTCCAGAATAAAGTTAAGCAACAGTGCTATTTCTGACTCTAATGGGAATATTTTAATATTTTGGCAGATGATGGTTTGTAAGACTGAGATTAAGAAAGCATTAATCGTTTCCATCACTGCTCAGTAGAGATGAATCTGACTAGTTTCCATGAGGATGCATGTTCAATTCCTGGCCTCGCTCAATGGGTTAAGGTTCTGGTGTTGCAGTGAGCTGTGGTGTAGTTCACAGAGGCAGCTCGGATCTGGCATTGCTGTGGCTGTGGTATAGGCCGGCAGCTGTAGATCCAATGCGACTCCTAGCCTGGGAACCTCCACAGGCCTTGGGTGTGGCCCTAAAAAAAGACACCCCCCTAAAAAAAGTATTAATCTATTCCTATTAAGAATTACTGGTATGGTACTGAGTTGTATCAAATGCCTTTATCACTTCTAGAAATAAATATATATGTTTTCTCATACCTAATCTGGCAAAATGTATTAGCAGCCTCCCTAATATTAAGCCATCATCAAGCTGGAATAAGATCTTGAATAAGACCAACTTGATTTCTCCACCATTGTGTTATTTAAAAAAACTGAAAATAACACTACAAGGATCATCCATAAATATATTTTAACAATTTTGCATATTTTCTTTACGTGTATACATATTATAAACATATATACATATATATATCACTTAACTATGTAAAAGCAAATTCCGACTTCTTAATACTTCATCCCCAAATATTTTACTAAGCATCTCCTAAGAATAAGTACCTTGTCTCAAATAACCACACAAGAATACAGCACTTAAAAAAAATAATTCCCTAATATCATCCGTACCTCATCCATATGTGATTTGCTTAGATATCCTCAAAACATCTTTTAAACTCATTTTTCCAGAATATCAGTCATGGCTCATGCATGACATATAGTTTTTGACATCTTTCTAGTCCTTTAATTCTGAAATGTTTCCTTCAGCCCTTCTTTTGCTTTCCTCCACGACACTGATTTTTTTCAACAGACCCGGCCAACTGTTTTGGAGAATGTTACACACTTCAGATTCACCTAATTGTTTTCTGATGGTGTCATTTAACTTGTTCCTCTGTCTCTGCATTTTTTGAAATCTCAAAATTAGGTACAAAGGCTTAGATTCAGGTATTATTTTTCTGAACACTGCTTCCTAGCTGATGATATGTGCTTCATATTACACCATATCAGGAGGCAAACACATCAGGCTGTCCCACTATTATCAATGCTCAGTTTGATCACTTGGTTAAAGGGGTCACCTCTCCAGGTTTCTCCATAATAAAGTTAAATTTCTACCTTTTCAATTGGGAAGAATTTTGGGGGGTGACAACCTAGTCCCATACAAATATATTAATGGTTCTAACACTATTTAGTGGTCCTTACCAGAATCATTCCCCCCTCCCATTGGGAGTTACAAACGTGATTTTCTTTTTTTTAATGACCTTTTGCATTTTATTGTACAAACGGTGGCAGAGGATAAATCTAGGAACATCTTTGATTACAGCATGAAAGACACCTGGCTACTCGTATTAGCAAAAACTTGTGTTTTACCTTTCTCTTTTTTGTGTGATTATCTATCATACCTTATACATTTACTAGGTATCATTCTTCTGTAAAAAAGTAAGTCATTCTTTACTCTATTTCTGACATTCTACCCTTAATTTAATTTTGTCTCATAGTAGGTTCAAAATCCTGCCCTTTTGAAATATTTTGGTCTGCCTTGACTTGCTAGTTCATAGACGATGTAATAAAATTAAAATGAGGTTACATATTACAGTGGAGCCTCAATCCAACATCACTGAAGTTCTTATAAAAACGTAAGAGACAAGGAAACAGACACACAGGGAAAATGCCTTCTGTTGACAGGGACGGAGGTTCAGTGTGTCTATAAGACAGGGAACATCAAGGAATGCCAGTAGAATGAGAGGCTAGGAAAAAGATGGAACAGATTCTCCCCTAGCGCCTTTAGACAGAGCAGGGCACCACCAACATCTTGATTTTGGATAGCTAATCTCCAGGACTGTGAGAGGAAAAATGTACATTTCTTTAAGCCACCTAGTTTGCAGTTAATTGTTGCAGCAGCCATAGGATATAAATTGGTTTAGGTCTCAATTCTGTCATAGTTTAGGTAATATTTTGTTTTTAAGTGTTTACATTTTTTTCAACACTTGAATATTTTTCTTTGTATTATCAGGATACATATATCCAAATTTAAAAATTTGAGTGTCCTAAGTTTATGGGAGGGTGGACTCACTTCCAACTTCTCAAAGAGAAGATAAAACTCAAGCCCCACCCTCACTCCCTACCTCCTATGGTCT
This sequence comes from Sus scrofa, assembly GCF_054392235.1. Lineage (NCBI taxonomy): Eukaryota > Metazoa > Chordata > Mammalia > Artiodactyla > Suidae > Sus > Sus scrofa. The sequence goes on from NC_139383.1 coordinate 215,968,941, forward strand.
CACCCTTCCCCACCCAGACAGTTCCCAGGACAGCTCAGGTCTTCAGTTCCTGCTCCATATTTGGTCCCTGATAGTTCCTTTACTTTCCAGTTATCCCTAATATTCATTAAAACTTATGGCTATTATATTTTTCTCAGGATTTATAGGTTTTAAAGCAAGAGCATTTTTCGGCTCTTCTATTCTGTCTTATTCCTCTCAGAAGACTCTGTTTGTAGATTTCTTCTGCATACAGATTGTGTTCCTTCAGACCTCAGAAGGAATCTTCCTTGCTGGATTGGAGACTCTATTTTCACTGCCTCCCTCTCTGCTTCTGTGGACCCACTTCAAAGAGAGGGGTTATGAACTGATGGAAGGTTACAGCTCATTTTCCCCATGAGAAATGAAGGCCCAGTAGGAAAAGACTTGCCCCCAGGGCAGGCGCACTCCACATTAGCACAATGAGACCCAGCTGAAAGCTCCATCCATCTTTAAAGCAAGCCTTGGAGATGAGTTCATCTGCCACTCTGTTGGATATGGTTCTAATATTAAAAACCATTTGCCTAGCATCTTTATACCATATGTTTAAATCCTCAGAGTTTGGTTCAAAATATCAGAGTAAGTGTTTTCTTTAGTCTGTGGAGCATCTAAGAAACCATATGGGCCTACTGCTGACAAAATTTTAACATGGGCCTTTCTAAGATTTAGGAGATTTTTTGAATCAAAAGCATAGAATATAGAAAAATTTCCAAAGGAGAAGGTAATAAAACAAAGGGAAAAGATGAAAAAATCAGAATGGCAAGTGAATGTAGCTAAAGAACAAAAGGTAGATAATAATTGGTAATCTTCAGAAAAACAACAAAGACAGGCTCAGAAATTAGTATTGACTCATCTAACCTAACCATCAGGAAACCACAAAAAAAGAAAGTCAAGGGAGAAAGCTCTAACAATTTAACAGTTCTGTCGAGTTTTCAGCTCACAGCTGGGTTTTAGGATATTGCTTTAGGAAATTTTAATTGGAGTTCCTGAACTTAAATTTATTCTACTGGGTAAGTCAAATGTATGTTGGGGTAGGGGGAACACAGTAAGAAAAGGCATACATATCCAGAAGGCTGACAGAAATCTGGCCCCATCTTTAAATATGATGGAAGAATATGAGATAAACAGCCCATCCTCTGAATCCAAGTAGACTGACACCGTCAATTCAAGACAAACTAATAAAATAATAAATGAAAGAAAAACAATACATCTCCAACAGATGGACCCTGAGCACACAGAGGACCTAAAGTTCTCTAAATATAATTTTGCCTATGTATGTGGCCATATGTTCTCCTTTGGAGATTGTGGTAGCCAGAACTATTTTCTTCTTTCACAAGAACACCAGGAAGTGTGACAAGGCAGGGCCCTCACACATACATTCTCACTGGGAGAGTAAATTGATGCATCTATTCTAGAATGCAAATTTGTGGTATGGGTCAAAATTTAGCAGGTATTTTTTTAAATCATTTTTAATCCAGCAACATGATCCCTGGGTATTAAGTCTAGAGAAACAACTCAATAGGGCATTCCTCATGACATAATTTTAGCAAATACTGACAATGACCTAAATGTTCACCATTAGATGATTAGCTAAACAAGCAATGGACCATGATAAATGAATGGGACACTGAATCAGCGGAGCTGCCCTTGTTCAAAGACCCACACAGTCTTCAATGGGAATTTAAGTTCAGGACACAACACAGTAAAGTATGCAAACACCTCTGGGTAGCAAAATGGTGCCAGTGTTGAGCATGGTCAGCAGGGTAAAGGGCAGGGGTGGCAGTAGGAGATAGACTAAGGTTCTTCCTGTTTGAATTTCCTCTTTGGACTGTGGGAACTTGAGGTGGGGAAGACAGGAGAAAATATCCCTGGAGAGTAATACTGAAATCCCTGCCAATCTGGCAAGTATAAATTTCAGCTGGTTTCAATTTAGTTTGGAAAAATATAAGATGTGACCACTTGTTTCCTTCACCTTGAAACCGTTTGTGCTGATTGCACAGCAGTCTAATAATATCTCCACCAAATGACTGACAGTGAATCAATCACGGTTATATAGGTGGAAATATTTTAGGGAATTTTGGCTTTTTTCCCACATGCCTTTCTCTATTTTCTTTTCTTTACAATTTGCACTTACTATACCTTTAGGAAAAGAACAAAAACTGAAAGCAAAAAATTGATGAGACATCTACCTTCTCATCAAGGTCAGAAACATCTTCCACTGTACTTGTGACCTACACAGAACAGGAGCTTAAAGTACATTTTGATCCAACCTCTCTACATATCTGGAAACAGATAGCCAGAGAGTTCCTTAAATGACCTGCCCAATAGCATTTTATCCAACAAGTTTAACCTCTTCTTTCCTTTTTTTCTTTCTCAGTTATTTTAATACTGACCGACTTTGGCTGATGTAATTTTACCACTTGATACTATGTCCTATTAAAGTATAAACAAAAATTTTTCAAGAACTTCCTGCTGGTTCTCCAAGGCTTCCTATCCAGAAGTTCATTAAAGTACATAATATTCATCTTTCAGTTCATCCAGGATCCTCTATGGGAGCACCTGGTCAAATGCATTTAAGGCTGACGACAGAACCCTACACATCAGATAAGGGAGGAGATTAGGGTGAATAAAATGTAAGCACAGAGAGAAAGAATGCAGATATTAACATGCTTTCTAGATTTCTAGCCCATTTCCAGATCCCGAAGAGTCAATGCTAATCTGGTATTAGCTCTTCTTTTCAGGCAACATTATGAGAACAAGCAATGAGAAAACAAGAAAAATGCAGAGAAGCAACTCAGGCCATATAGTGAGGAGACGTGGATTACAACTCCTAGCATTTAGCTCTATCGACAAAACTATGGGATATTTAAAGCCTCCTTGATTCATTCCAAGCTCAAAAAAGCTACTTGGGAAGCAATGATGGTGATTCCCTGATGAAGTCATTGAAAGAAATTATGCAGCAGGGGATTTCTAATGAAGTTGCTAATACAGGAAACGTGTATGCCAGATGACTGACAATGTTGCTTTGAATTCCTCAGGTTATATTATGAACACAAAAGCTGGGACTGGCCACTACTCTGATTGGAGTTTACACAGAAATTCATCTGATGATTAGTCTAAATTGAACATGGAAAACCAGCTATGAACATGGGAGAGAATGAATAGACTGTCTGTGCACAACTGGCAGTGTTTCTGCTCACCCCTCACTGTCTACATCCCAGCTCCCACAATTCACATGGACTCTGGTACCTGTGTGGGATCGAGGATCCCTGAGAAGAAGCCGTTAGCCTGTGACAGTATCAAAATTCCACCTGGACTTATTCTATCCCCCCAAAAGTCCATGCCTTGCACATATGTACATATGTATATACATATACATTTTTTAATCAACTACTGCATCTGTAAGAGACACTGAGGCTTCTGTATATTCTGCCTCTTAAAACCACCCTAAAATGAGCACAAGTCCAAGAAAGTAAAGTAGGATAAGAGGATCACTGAGATACCATGCAAAGATATGTAGAGGTCAATTTTAGTATCCATACAAAAGATATAGGGGATAAGAAAAAGGAAAAAAAAAAAAAAAAAAAAAAAGCAGATGAGAACCCACATCCCTGAGAGTCAAGTGATCTTTTTTCTGCTATAATACATGCAACTATTCTTTCTTTTTCCCTCTGTTTAGAAAATTGTTTTCTTCAGAATTAGCTTCAGGGCACAAACATAAATCTGAAATCATCATAAAATACAAATGTAACGGCAACTCAAAAATCCTTCTTTGACTTACAAATATAACTTTAAAAGATGTCCTCTTTGGAAAAAAAAAAAAAAATGTCTTCTAATTTCACTAACATAGGCCTCTTGAGTCCTCAAGCTGCCCTAATTAGGACAGCAAGCTTCGGAACTGAGAGGGCCTTGGGATTACACAGGGCTTCATGAAAGGGAAGAAGTCATGCGATTCAGACCAGCCTGCTAAACAACTGAGACCACAACACGACGGAGACTGGAACCAGTGGGTGTGCCTCCTTCTGATCTAGTGTCACCCCCCCAACCCCAAAACCCCAATATGTCAAGATGCCTTTTAAAAATGCACCATCAATACAAAAAATGTCCCTATCACTTACATAGGTCAGATCTAAGAAACGACTCTGATATTCTCCACCAATTTCTTCAGATAAAATACCATTCTCCAATTTTACAGTCATTGAGATACTTTGTTTTTCATAATGTTTCCATTTTAAAAAAAATCAAAACAGCCTTTCCTTTGCTTATTCTTGCAGAGGAGCAATCCCCTCCCAGCTCTCTGAATAAAAGCCAACCTGACTGGAAGAGGGACTGTGATTATGTAACTGCCATTTGACCCACCACCACCGGGAGCATCAGTACAGAAAGGGCTTTTTGCAGAAAAGGTCAAAAGCTCCAGGCAAGCACACGGGGAGTGCAGCTACCTCCTGGTTACAGAAAGTTTCCATCTGCAGGAGTGTACTGAGACCCAAACAATTGCATTTCTTTCACTGATATTGAGTGAAACCTTACTAAACCTTTACTAAAAACCTTACTGACTCAGTGAAAATAATCCAATTACTCTTTATGTGTGCAGAGGAGAGGAGGTATGTAAAGTTTCTAACCTCTTGGAAATAAAAACCTCCAGTATTTATTGACACCTCAGGCATCTAATCTACTGTGTATCAAGCAGCAAAACAAACTCATGGGGGTTCCCTTAATTCTGCTCCCATTCTTCATCATATGCCTATCACCCTAAGAAGGCAGAGGGATTGCATTTCATTATGAGAAAATGGAAAGATGTTGATAAAATGTTGGGCTAAGAGATACTACTGAATATTCCAGAGCTTTCACCCACTGAATAAAGCTCCAGAAAACAGCCAGGGGAGAGAATAAGAAGACATTTCTTATTACCTGTTTTCTCTTTATTTTCTTTCTCTGTACTCCCCCAAGCAGTTTTTGCTTCCTTCCCTTGTGCAATCTCTGGCTGTTTTTCTATTTCTTTCTTTCTTATTTATTTGATAGCATTCTATAACTTTATTGGATTACCTCAAAATTCAGCATCATGATTGCTATGAAAAATCTCATGAGGTACGAGGTGCTGCCTCCCTTACTCCTTTTTCTCAAAAAAAAAAAAAAAAGAGTCCAATCCATAACCCCTATTTGCAAACATTTTAGTGGTTTCTATGAATATGAAGTTTGGCCTTTAATCCAATTACTTTACTACCTCAGAGCAAGTCCTTAGGGAAATCCTCATTCTCATATTACCAGCATATAGAAATCTGAAAAGACTATGCTCACTATGCCTAGAGATGGATATTTTCATTTTCACCTGTCACACACTTATAACATTCAAATATTTTTTTTCCTCTCCCGTCTTCAGCCATACTATCTCAGTCGACAGAAAGAAAAAAAAAGTGACATTTTATAAACTGAATTCTGAAGGCTAAATGACAGTCACATCATGCCTAATATATAGAAAATCCAGCATTATGGTATATAAAAGCAACAGTTACATTTATTTATTTATTTACTTACTTATTTATTTTTGCTTTTTAGGGCCACAGGTGCACAACATGGAAGTTTCCAGGCTAGGGGTCGAACTGGAGCTACAGCTGCTGTCCTATGCAACAGCAACACAGGATTTGAGCCACGTCTTCGACCAATACCGCAGCTCAGGGCAACACTGGCTCCTTAATCCACTGAGTGAGGCCAGGGATCAAACCTACATCCTCATGTATACTAGTTGGGTTCGTTACCACTAAGCTACAATGGGAATTCCAACAGTTGCTTTTAGAATAAAACATTTGAGAAATCCCCCAGAAAAAAAAGAACTAATGTTTTCTTATTAGCATAAAAAGTGGGCAGTCACTATCAGACTCTTAGAATATTCCAAGATCTGCTCCTGTCTCCAACTTCCTTAGCTGGATTTTTCCTTACTGAATAATATGAAGGTTTTTGACTAAATAAAGAGAGAAATTACCAGTGAAAATCTTGAGAAACAGTAGGTACAGAAGAAAGTAGTTAAATGAAAGCAAACATATACTTCACATAAATTCAGATGATTAATAAGCATCCTAAATTCCCATTCTTTCAATAATAAACTCTTCTTTCGACAGAAATTGTTACCATGAAAATCCAAACCAAGATATAAGTATTTCATATTATTCCAAATATAATGATGATGATGTTCAGTGTCTGTCCTAAGAGCCAAATGAGATCCTTCTCACATCAATGACTTTTCCATGCTTGTTTCATCCAGCAGGGAATGCATCAAGTCCTTAGCAACTTCAACTTAATTCTTGCAAAACAATACTAGAAAATTATAAATTTTAGCATGGCAATTCTGCTATTCTTTCACACGTGTCTGGAAAGGCTCTTATCCAAAATGGTTGAAGGAAAAGCAGTCTTTCATTTGGTTTCTTTGAGGAGCCTTTATACCACTGACACTATACAAAACAAAATAAAAATATTATCTCTATCCACATTTTACAAAGAGACAAGGGCAACTCCAAAAGTAAAAATATATGCATTTAAGTTCATCTCTTTTTTTTTTTTTTTTTTTTCATTTATCCAAAAGAGTATTCAATAGGTTTCTTACTGTTTGGATTTCTGTCCCAATAAACAGACCTCAGGGGCTTGTCAAAAGATAAAAGATCGCAAGTAATCAAAAATCTCAAAAAGAGGGAGTTTCCATCGTGGCGCAGCAGAAACAAATCCAACTAGGAACCATGAAGTTTCGGGTTCAATTCCTGGCCTCACTCAGCGGGTTAAGGATCTGGTGTTTCGGTGAGCAGTGGTGTAGGTCACAGATGCGGTGCAGATCTTGCATTGCTGTGGCTGTGGCATAGGCCAGCAGCTACAGCTCTGATTCAACCACTAGCCTGGGAACCTCCATACACCATGGGAGCAGCCCTAAAAAGCAAAACAACAGCAACAACAACAAAAAATCTCAAAAGGGGGACCTCAATCCAAAGGAGAAACATCACCTTTTCTTTACTTATAGAGACATCCAGCAAATTTACAAAACTCATTATCAATAAGTAAGGTCCAATGTGGCCAAGACTTTTTTCAAAACTTTTTAAATTTTTTATTAAAGTATAGTTGATTTACAATGTTGTGCCAATTTCTGCAATACAGCAAAATGACTCAGTCATACACATATACACACACCACAACCAAGCGTGATTTATCTTAGGTATACGAGGCTAGTTCAACATTCAAAAATCAATTAATGTAATACATCGCATGAACAGGCCAAAGAAGAAAAAGCACATGTTCATATCAATGGATGCACATAAAACACGTGATAAAATGCAACACCCACTGAAAACTCTCAGCATACTAGGAATGGAGGGGGGCTTCTTTGACTGGATAAAATACATCCACAAAAAAAAGGAAAGAAAACTACAGTTAACACCATACTAAAGCTGAGGAACTAGAAGCTCTTCCACTAAAATCAAGTACAAAGAAGGATGCCCCACTCACTACTCCTTTTCAACAATGTACAGGAAGTCCTACCTAAGACCAAAAGGACCAAAACAAGGAAATAAAAGGTATATAGATCAGGAAGGAGAAAAATAAAACCGTTTCTGTTGCAGACAACATGATTGTCTTTGTAGAAAATCTAGAAGACTCAACAAAGAGACTTTTGCAACTAATAAGTATATCAAGGTTATAGGATGCAAGGTTATTACACAAAAATCAATTACTTTCCAATTTACCAGCCATGAACAACTGGATTTTTGAAATTAAATACACAATGCCACTTACTTTAGCCCCCTCAAAAAAGAAATACTTGGGTATAATTATTACAAAATATGTGGAAGATCTTTATAAGAAAACTACAAAAATCTGATAAAAAGAAATCATGAAGGACTAAATAAATGAAGAGATAATCCTAAATAAAGAAGACTCAATATTGTCGAAATGTCAATTCTCCACAACTTGATTGACAGATTCAATGCAATCCCAATCAAAACCCCAGGAAGTTATTTTGTGGCTATCAACAAACTGGTTCTAAAGTTTAAATGAAGAGGCAAAATCCCCAGAACAGCTAGCCCAGGACTGAAGGAGAGGAACAAAGAGATGCACACTCCCCAAAGTCAAGACTTACTATAAAGGTAAACAGCACAGTGCTATACTTGTAAAAGAAGAAACAAGATCAATGGAATGAAATAGCGGGCCCAGAAGTAGACCCACATAAACAGAGTCAGTCATCTAATCTTTGATAAAGGAACAAAGACAAGCAAATGCAGTAAAAACAGTTTTTTCAACAAATGGTGAGGGAACAACTAGACAACTACATGCAAAAAAAAAAAAAAAACAAAAACAAAGAAAGAAAAAAAGATTTTCAACACAGATCTTATACCCTTCACAGAAATCACCTCAAATGAATCGCAAACCTGAATATAAAATGCAAAACTATAAAACTCCCAGATGGTAACACTGGAGATATTCTAGATAACCTTGAGTACAGCAATGACTTTTATGTATTAGTTGTTTTGAGACCGATACAGGACTGTGAGTATGTTAATGTGATAAATTAAGAGTGAGACCTTAGATAAGGAATTTGGTAATGTCTATGGGAAAACATCACTGGAACAGAAAGAGCAAACAATAGAGACAAGACCCTGAGGAGTGTGACCATTTACACCTTGGTCTCCTTAAAGTGAGAATACTGAGCCAGGGGACTTGGAGGCTCCATGCTGCTGGGAGCTGTTCCAGGGACACTGCCAGCAGCTCAGTGGGAACAGAAGGCGACCTCCCACTCACACTTGTCGAGAGAACCACTGCTGGACCAGGGATTGCCACTCACACTGAGATGCCTCCTTTCCGGTCTTCTAGGAGTCATTTGTTATCCTCTTTTCTATTTTTACTACTTTGACTAACTTGTGTTGTGTGGTAATTGTGTGGAATAAACCTAGTGATTCGTGATTTGAATGTTGGCTTCATTTCATGAATCTCCAATCTCATGATTCTTACCCAGAACACTGCAACAGAACCACTAGCCCTCTTACATAAAAGCTATCATACTAGGAGTATTCCCCCTTGCTTTCTTCCTTATCAACACACAGCAAGCCCCTCTCCTTTTCTTTTTTAATTAATTTATTTTTAATACAGTGATTTTTTTCCATTATAGCTGGTTTACAGTGTTCTGTCAATTTTCTACTGTACAGCATGATGACCTAGTTACACATACATGTACACATTCTTTTTTCTCACATTATCAGGCTCCATCATAAGTGACCAGACATAGTTCCCAGTGCTATACAGCACAATCTGATTGCTAATCCATTCCAAAGGCAATAGTCTGCTTCTATTCACCCCAAGCATTCCATTCATCCCACTTCCTCCCCCTCCCCTTGGTAACCACAAGTCTGTTCTCCAAGTCCATGATCTTTTCTGTGGAAAGGTTCATTTGTGCCATATATTAGATTCCAGATATAAGTGATATCATATGGTATTTGTCTTTCTCTTTCTGACTTACTTCACCCCTCTCCTTTTTTTTTAACACCTGCACAGTATTTCATTATTGATGCACCATCATCTATTCCCTATTAATATACACTTATATGGTCTCTTTCCAATACTTTGCCATTTCAAAAATGTAACTGAAAAAATGTAACTGAGAAAATGTAAATTCTGAGAAAATGATTGCATTTGTAATTTTGATAGGTATTTCCTAATTGGCATTTCTTCTAATGACTGAAATAAACAACTCTTCAGTACATACCCTCAAAGAACATAAGGCAATATATATGTGGTATGTAGTACTTTATAGTAACTGTCAAAAACATTAAAAATCATTAATTTTAATATTGACAAGATGATAAATGGTGTTCAGGGAAAAAAAAAACGTCTAAATAACATTCAAGAATGAAAAATATCTTGGGCATTCCTGTCAAGGCTCAGGGGAAATGAATCTGACTAGGATGCATGAGGATTCAGCTTCTATCCCTGGCCTTGCTCAGTGGGTTAAGGATCCAGCATTGCCAGGAACCGTGGTGTAGGTTGCAGACATGGCTCAGATACTGTGTTGCTGTGTCTCTGGCATAGGCCAGAAACTGTAGCTCCGATTCAACCCCTCCTGGGAACTTCCATATGCCGCTAGTACAGCTGTAAAAGAGAGAGAGAGAAGAAGAACAAAAAGAAAAAAATCTACAATCCACAAAGTTACTGAATAGCACAAGTCTGTTTTCTTAATAAAATACCAACTATGTTAGTGTGAATCTTCTGTAACAACAAATCCCATCAATTTTTGTCTGAAAGCAAGAACTGCAATTGAGGAAGAAAGCAACTCAGTTTATGTGTAGGTATAAACAAATTCAGCCATGTTTCATATGTTCAATAACCGAAGTACTTTCGGCTCTATATGTGGAAATAATATGCAAACAAATTCAGGTTTAAAATGTTATAAACTGACGGAAACCAACTGTAAAAGGGGATCATTTGTAAACCACCCTGAAAAATCAAAGTTACTAAGAAACGCACTAAGGACTCACTAACTGTATCACTAATTGTATTATCATCTGTCCAAGAAGTAAATAAAATGTCCTGAACATTTTTTACTAACAATGATGATATAGTTTTCTGACTGACAAGGTCTATCACTAGTGGGCTTAGGGTTAGAAAGGAAGTAAAAGGACAATTTAGGTCTCAAAGGAAAGATTCAAGACTGGTAAATATAAATATAAAAAGCAACTTCTAAAACAAAGAATAAGGACAACTGAAAAAATTCCCAAACATGATTCTACTATCAAAGGCTTAACAATCCATAGTTCCAGTCAATGGAGGGTGTAGAGCAGAACAATTAATATCAAGGTGAAAAACTACTGGGGAAGAAGGGGAACAGCATCAGTCTTAGGCCAGAATATGAAGACCTTGAAGGCCTTCTCCTGGAATTATCCTCTTCTCAAAAACACCTCTTCTGGTGCTTAAGTTCCAAGAGGTCTAAGAGTTTTCTTCATGGCATATGTTCAAGCAATTCAGAACAGTACCTGGCATATAGCAGGCAGCCCTAATTGCTGAATGAACAACTCAATCCTCTTAGAATATCCAGGCTGCTCTTGCTGATCTTTCTCCACACACATTACTCCACAGCCCCAAGTTATAGTTTTGTGTTCTCCCACATTGGAACTTCACCACATCACTGCCCAGTCAGTGCAGATAATAAACCTGAACAATTCATGCAAAAATGCAAATAGACTACTAGCAGTTTAAAGTCTCGTCCCTACGTACTCAAATAAGGATGTTCGTAAAACCTAGAAAATACAATTCAAAAACTGAATTTCAATATTTCAATTCAAATATATTTCAATTACCTGGAAGCAAACTGTAGGGATGGAGGGACAAAAAAAAAAAAAAAGTCTATTTTGACGTACCTACCCAAAGAGCCTTCAATTGTGTCTTAAAGAAGACAGACTATACATTTGTTAAGCTCTGTATCTATTTTGCTCTAAGTTACCACAAGAAAAGAGCTTCATCATTAACTGAATGTGAATAGAAGAAATGAGAAATGTGACAAAAGGAAAAGGAGTTTTATTTCTTTGCTAAAGACAGGAGAGGAGAAACTGCTTTCTTTTCGAGATTGAATTTGCCACCTCTACACTTTGTATAAAGAATTTAGTCCATGAGCAATTAAGAAATGAGACTATAAACTGGTAATAAGTATTCCAACAATGAAATAATTCAGGAAAGGAATTAACTGAAGAGAATCTAAGGCCCTGCCACAGTCATAATTCTCTGCTTTAAAAAAATGCAATTACTGGGAGTTCCCATCGTGGCTCAGTGGTAACAAACCCAACTAGGATCCGCAAGGATGTGGGTTCGATCTCTGGCCTTGCTCAGTGGGTTAAGGACCCAACACTGCCATGAGCTGTGATGTAAGTCACAGATGCAGGATCTGGCATTGCTGTGGCTGTGGAATAGGCTGGCAGCTGTAGCTCCGATTTGAGCACTAGCCTGGGAACTTCCATATGCCACAGGTGCAGCCCTAAAAAGCAAAAAAAAAAAAAAAAAAAAAAAGAGCGGCTATGTTCAAGTTCACCAGGTTTTCAAGACTGCAAAACCTACTCTGAATCAACCATGACACCTGACAGTTATAAAAAACAGTCTTAAAACACAGGCATGGCTTTAACTATAGAGACTTTCTTATTCCAAGATCACCTAACAAACTGTTCTCTGTAACCCCTAGATCCTAAAGTTATGAAAAACATAAAATTTAAGATTATTCAAACTCTGGAATGAGACTCCTTAGGGAAATGCTTTCTGAAGTAGAGAAGATAAATGCATAGAAATCTTAGTCATTTAGTCACTATTCTCTTGGAAACCTAAAAAAAAAATACACACACACACACACATTTCTTGGCAATGTAAGGTGAAAACAAAAATGCAAATATTACAAATGTAAATGGTGGAAATCCAGCATGTGGTACCTACAAGGGACAGGTCCATCAGTGACTGTAACTAATATGCTAAGACTCTGGTTATGAACTACTGCAAAAGTCTCCACTCTGCAAAACATGCCCCTTTCTTCATAGGAGGAGCTTATTTAAAAGTATAATATTTGCCACTGCTTTGGGAGCAAGTTTTGGGAGGCTACAATGTAGAACTCTGTTTGCATCTAGCTAATCATTATGCCTACAATTCACTCATGGACCCTCCACTAGGTGGATAGGGGTCCTGGCTTAAGTTTTACAAACAAATGACCTGGCTTTCCACAGATGTAATGAATCAGCTATATGAAGATCATTAATTTGTATTTTAAGTTCTTCAAAGTCTTTGTATTTTGTTAACCTAGGTGCCCCCCAGTATGTGGTATTTTGCCTGTCATTCTTAATAAATGTGCGGGGCTGGGAAAGCAATAGGGAGGGAGTCAATCTCCCATCAGGCAGACTGCCTTATGCAACACAGGAAACATTCACAGTGTTGACTTTCCTCCCCAGACAGATGCCCTGACACCTGTTTAGGGCTTTAACTGGCCACAGCAGCCAGGTGCCTCATAACCTCAGTTACTGGGCAAGATGAGAGGGCATCCTCCAGGATTTCTACACCAGGGCCTTGGTAAAATATTATAGTGATGTCTCCAATTCTAAAGGGCACATGTGATGCGAGGGAAACCAAGATCAAAGTCAAACAGGTCAAAAATCCATGGAGCTGAAGCATGGAGAAATTCAGAATAACAGCAGGGATGTAAGATGTCAAGTCCCTAAGCAAAGCAGATGCATCCAACTTTTATGCAGTGCCTGCAGCATCCCACTGGGCTTTGCTGAAGGCAATTCTAAGACAGATGCAAAGCAGACACAAATATTTATCCCATAAATAGCTATTGAATAGTAATTTCCTGCCAGGCCCCCAAGCTAGATATCATGGGGATAAGGAGATAAATCAGAAATACACAACTGCTGTAGGACAGCAATCTAGAAGGGAAACAATGTCTCACACATACAAAACTGTAATGCACACCAGAGCATGACTGTTATGAGAGGCATGGAGAATGTGGTGTAAGCATTAACCAAAAAGGAAAGATAAGAATTAGAGAATTCTTTCATTCACCTAATATTTACTAGGTGCCTACCTACTGTGTACCAAGGGCTGGTCTAGCTGCTATATAGATGTGGGGTAAATATAACTAAGTCCCTGACTTCATGTGACCTAAGTTTTAGTGGGGTGGATAGAAAAGTTTAAAAATAAATAAATTTCAGGAAACACTGAGTACCGTGAAGAAAAAGAAAAAGAACACAAATTTTGTAGTTACGGACTGCAGAAGACAAAACTTTAAGTAGGATGGTCAGAAAAGAGCTTTCCAGTGAGATGGTATTCACCAAAAAGACCAGAATGTGATAAAAAGTATAACAAATTTCAGGCAGAGGAAACGGTCAATGAAAGTTACTGGGCAAGATGAGAGGGCATCCTCCAGGATTCAAAGGCTCTATGGCAGGAAGAAACTTGATGTGTTCGAAAAAGACCAACAAGGCCAATGCAGGTGGAGGGCTAAAGAGGGCAGTGCTAAGACCTGGAACTGAAAAGGGAAGGCCAGATCAGGCTGTGGTCAGGACAGTCTAAAGAAGAGGCCAGATGCCTTCTATTTGTCTCCTGTTATTAGCACCTTACATTAGCATGGCACATTTGTTACAATTAATGAACTAACACTATTGTTAACTAGAGTACATAGTTTATCCAGACTTCCTTCCTTTTTAAAACTAGTAACACAGAATCCTATCCAGGACATCACATAGTCAACATTAGTTTTCACATCCTCTAAGGCTCTCTGTGGCTATGACAGTTTCTCAGATTTTTCTTTGGTTGTGGTGTCCCTGATGGTTTTAAGGATTGCTAGTCATGCATATTATAGAATGCTATCGAATATTATAGAATGCTACATGAATATTATAGAATGCCCCACTACTGGAATGAGTCTGTTTTTCTCATGATTAGACTGCGTTTGTGGGCGTACCAAGATTTTATCACATATTATCAAGGGTACATACCACCAATGTGATATGTTACTATTAATGAGAACCTTGATCACTTGGCTCAAACAAGGTTTGTCAGGCTTACCCACTGCAGAGTTACTCTTCTCCACACAATCCTTTACTATAATGTGGCCTTTGAAAGGAAGCTCTGTGAGCAGCCCACACTTACAAAGTGGGGGGTAACACACCCCCTCCTTTAGGGCAGAGTACACAAATTATGTGGAATTCTTCTCTGCATTTGTTTCTTCTCCCCTGTTTATTAAAGCATTGAATCATTTACTTATATTAGTATGGAATCATTAATATTTAATTTGTGTTATGATCTAATACAACTTTTTTGTTATTATTCGATTTATTCTACCCTTAGGCACTGGGAGATCTCTGCATTAGCTCCTGTGTTCCTCTGACATAATCCCATCAAATTACTTGTTTGTTTGTTTTATATGAAAACATCCTTACTCTCTGGTACAACAAAACACTCCAGGCTCATCCTGTGTGATTCTTGCCCCAGTTCTAGAAATCAGCTGTGTCTCCAAACCGTCCTGATTCCTCTTATTGGAGAACAATATTAGAAATCAGATCTGGGCACTAAATATGCTCGTGATCGCTGCTATACTTTAACATTGGATCTTATTTTCCTTTGTCTTCTGCTTATAAGTACTGTTTCACTTGTTGAAAAATACATTCCTTCACCTCTAGTATCCAATTATTCTTTTACCCAGTTTCCACCTCAAACTGTATTTTTCAACTGCTGGTCAAAGCAAGCTATATGAAATACTGTACACAACAGAAAAACCACAATGCAAAAGACAATTCCACTGGTTGTAAAACAGAACCAAAAATGCTGCCATGCTGTGCTGTTGAGTCTCCCTACAAAACTGTACTCAATGGACAGAACTGGATAAACCCGGTGCCACTTTATATTGGGCAGATACACATCTCATTAGCACAACAAGTTCAAAACAAGTTTAGAGGTATTTGAATTTTTCAGGTAGACTAACACTGGAACTGTGGATTTTGGTGAGCACACAGAGCAGAAGGTTAATAATTCACGTACACTAGAAAAGCTGTTACTCCCACAATGAACTGTGCAATACAATCTGTGTCCCTATCCTTTTTTCCTTTTTTTTTTTTTTTTTTGAAGCAACAGATTTTACTTCAGGAAAATTTAATACATTTCAAAACGTTGTAACTCTAATATTAACACAAAAAATTACCTCCTAACATTTCACTTAAAAACTTTTTCAGCCAAAGATTCCTATTTTTGAATTACTGCACTGCAAGGCATATACAGAACTCACCTCCTTCCATACATATTTTAAATCTGCAGACAATTAGAAATACTACGGAGTTAGCAACTTGTAGGTAAAAATGTTGCTCCTACAGAATCATGCATCTTAAAATCAATTTAGCATATATGTGTAAATAATTCTTTTTAAAAACATTTGTACTTGAAATGCAGATACAGTGATCCTTTAACTACTATAGAATTTCAAAAATATTTATCAGCCATCTCTTAGAGGAATTTTGTTACATAACAGAACTAGCTATAGGCAGGAACCTTCCTTTATTCCCATCTAATTGCCAAAGTCTTCAAATATAAAAATTACTTTCTAGGGAGTTCCCGGCGTGGCGCAGTGGTTAACGAATCCGACTAGGAACCATGAGGTTGCGGGTTCGGTCCCTGCCCTTGCTCAGTGGGTTAACGATCCGGCGTTGCCATGAGCTGTGGTGTAGGTTGCAGACGCGGCTCGGATCCCGCGTTGCTGTGGCTCTGGCGTAGGCCGGTGGCTATAGCTCCGATTCGACCCCTAGCCTGGGAACCTCCATATGCCGCAGGAGCGGCCCAAGAAATAGCAACAACAACAACAAAAAGACAAAAAAAAAAAAAATTACTTTCTAGATTATAGATCTTGATAAAAAATAACCTTTGAGTTCCCATTGTGGCTCAATGGGTTAAGAATCTGACTAGTATCCATGAGGATGCAGGTTCAATCCCTGGCCTCATTCAGTGGGTTATGGATCTGGCATTGCCACAAACTGTGGTATAGGTCACAGATGTGGCTCAGATCCAGTGCTGCTGTGGCTGTGGTACAGGCCAGCAGCTGTAGCTCCAATTCGACCCCTGGCCTGAGAACTGCCATATCCCACAGGTACAGGCGTAATAAGAAAAAAAAAAGTACTTTTTATGATTCCTTCCTCATAAAGTCTTAAGATACCTGTCATCATTTCTCTCTAGTTTAGTAATTACAAAATATGCTAACCATAATAACGATAATAATGGTTTCTGGGCCACAAATCAATCTTTATTTTAGAATTTCTGTATCACAAGAATAGAGAAATACCAATATTTTCTAGAGGGAATATGATCTTCAGTATAATTCTATGTGTGTAATAGTTTGCTTGTAACAATCTGATTTTTATCCTTAGGACTTCAAGTCTATGTTATTAAGAATTCATTTTTAACTCAGCTACCCTCTACGTAGTACCACAGTAAAAAGCATTAACCTGTAAAACCACGGGACATGATTTTAAATGAAAGGACAAGTTTAAGTTGTAAAACTAGACTGAAAAAACTCAAAATATATTTAAGAGTGATATCAGAGGGAGAATTAGAAGTGAAAGTTATTACAGGGTTTGATGAACTTACGGCACACTACTCCTTGCATTTTTTATATCAGCAATCCCTCCTTAGGCCCTGTATGGGGGAAGCGAAAGGAGAGAGGCCAAGGCTCTGTTGCAGCTCATTCACCTCCTGGTAGGTTATAGCTCAGGATTCCCACATTCACTATACCAAAGCCTGAAAAGTAAATGCTTATTTAAGTCTGTCAAATTTTCAAGATCCATGCGTATGCCAGAAATCGTACGTGGCCTCTGATTCTTGGAGAAGTACCCATTCTATTCACTAACCTGACCATGACTCAGGTCAAGGAGTTTAGAATTTAACCAACTATGATGGCTGTTTTCATCTCAGTTCAATTATTTACACTTCAGGCATCTTAACATTAAGCAAGTGGTACATGGATCTGATGTTCTGTGTTCAGTTGCTTGGAAACCAAGATTTCTCAAATTCCTTCTCTGCTCCCAGTTTTAACTATCACCAAATTAGAAGTTTTCGGGTATCACCTTCACAACAAAATAAGAAAATTCAGTATCTGCATTTTATGTATCTTTAAATAACCATATCTCACATGCCAGAGTATATTTAAGGCAAAACAAAACATCAGGTTTCAGAGGTCAGTTTCCTACTAGGTCTCTTGTGACATACTACACTCTGAAATTAACCAGAGTACCCCAGTCAATTCTACGCTGATTTAAATAGGATTGATTGACTGATGTAGTTTCATTTGAGTCAAGTTATGGTTACAATCTTGGATGAGGTAATACAATCATTATGAGGCAATATAAATACCCAAAGAAACAGTGTTTCAACCAACAGCCATGTTACCTCAAGGTCTTCAAGATGTCATTATCAGTTATGAAGGCCATTAGTAAGTTCGTGAAATTAAATTTCAGCTTTAACTTTCAGCTCCTACAATAAAAGTCAATTATGCACAGAAGAGGCACAGAACCACCACGGTTATTCAAAAGGTCTGGAAGTCAAGGGCTTTTATTTTTTTTTAATGTAGGATCTTGGAAAATACATTTAACTTTTCTTAAATAAAATTCTTCAATATGTAACACAGAAGCCCTTGCACTTTCCAGCAAATATGGTTGAAAGCCAAAAAATCTGATTAATGAATGATCCAATAAACCATGCCTAAATAAAGGTAGACTATCCTATTGCCTTTCAGCACTGAGATTTAAAGGTCTATAAAATATCTTGTCTTTTCAGTAGTACTGACATAGTGCTATCTATCCTATACAATTACTCATATACAGTGTCAATCATAAGATCCTACAGTTTCCTTGAGATACTCCATAAACTGTCCCATTAACATGGACTAGTGGTTCCCAAAATGTGGTCCCTAGAGCAGCAGCGGCAGCATCACCTGACATTAGGGAAATAATCTGACCCCACCGAGACCTACTGAATCAGAATTTCTGGGAGTGGGGCCACAATCTGTGGTTTAACAAGTACTCCAGGTGATTCCAATCCCTGCTCAAGTTTGAGAACCACTGAGCCACAGTGAAGTCCTACTGTTTTGCATAGATAAATGAGGAATAAAAGCTGATTTTAGCACTTTATTTTCCAAGCTAAACTGGACCAAAAATAGAGGTGACATTGGGAAAACAGAGGACATTCTACTTGATGGCCCACTTACTATTAAAAAGCAGGATAAATTTAGGAGTTCCCATTGTGGCAAAGAGGAAATGAATCCAACTAGTATCCATAAGGATGTGGGTTCAATCCCTGGCCTCGCTCAGTGGGTCGGGGATCCAGCATTGAGGTGAGCTATGGCGTAGGTCGCAGACACCAGCTCGGATCCCGTGTTGCTGTGGCTGTGTGACACAGCTTGGATCCTCCATTGCTATGGCTATGGTGTAGGCCGGCAGCTGTAGCTCTGATTAGACCCCTAGCCTGAGATCTTCATGTGCCATGGGTGTGGCCCTAAAAAGCAGGAAAAAAAAAGGATAAATTTGATAAAATCATGTCACTGACATAATACAACTGTTTCTCTCATAACTTAATGATAGGACTGAAAACTGGTACAGCAGTTACAGAGGGGTATTTGGCAACATCTAGCAAAGTTACTTATGTTTTTAGCTTTTAACATAGCAATCTCAATTCCAGGTATCTATCCTAAATATATACCTCCGACGTTATGAAAATATATAAAGTTACCCAACACAGCACTATTTTTGACTGCAAACACTAGAAACAACCCACATGTGAATGTTTAGAAAATTAACCAAATAAACGATGTGCTATCCAGTCAGGATACTAAGCTTCTGTAAAAGATGAGGATGGTCCCTATGAACTGATAGGTAATAATATCCAGAAAATACTGCTAAGTGACAAAGGCAAAGGCCATAAATATATATCATATGTCATCTTGCGTGTATGAAAGGATGGGAAAAGGAAATATACATATAGATACATATTTTTGCAAAATAAATAAAAGAAAGATAAAGCAGAAACTAATCACGCTGGTTTACCACATTTCTTATAGGCACTACAAACTAGGATGTGAACAGGTGGACAAAATTGGACTCCAGACATCCTTGGGTACATTGTTCATTTTCGAAGCCATAGTAATATTTGAATTTTCAAATAAATAAAATCAACATGCATAAATAGAGGGATCCTTAGGTGGAATACAACAGACACACATGACCCAGCTAGGTTTCAAATGAGGAACATGATTACACTGAAGAAAGGAAAAAAATTAGCCCAAGTAACTTTTGAATGCAGTACCTTCATTACATACCCTCAGACTAAGGACAAAAAGAACCATAACAAATACCAAACTTGAGTAATTAGGTTTCCTTTTCATAGCAGTACAGGTTAGAAATTCTAAAAAAATTTTAAAGATTGAGCTAGTAAGTAGGTATATTGAGAATAATGGAAGCCAGCTTTTCCACAGATGGTGAATGAGTTACAAACATGGAAAGGGGCAATGAGAGAAATGCTCTGTGATACTGGCCTGAAAGTCTTGGTATCAGTAAGGATTCTTGATTTTCGATGGACGGATGGACAGATATACGCATATATTATGTATATATGTATACACACAATCATGTGTAACGTGTCTGCACCTAACTTTTTTTCTTTCTAGATCTGACCTTCTTGAGGGCCTAAAAGTTACAATCCGGCAGCAAGGAGCATAGCTTACACCAAGATCTAAATACTGTTCTCCCTTAAAATGAACTAGGAGTTCCTTTGTGGATTGGCTGATTCCAGGACTGAAGCAGAGCAAATACAAAATGAGTTGTAACATCATGTTGTGCCCAAAAGTAAGTAAATCATTCAAATTATGATGAGGATATGTCTAAATGTGAAGGAGCTCCCACTGACCACATTTGGGAGAATTTGAGCATCAGAATTAATACTGGTAGTAAAACAGTTTATAAACCACTAAATAAGAATCATCTGCATTCATAAAAATATAAATGAATAAGTAAATGAATAAACAAATATCTGCATAAAATATGAAGAAATGTCAGACAAACATAAGTTAAAAGTATAATCTAAAAATAATTCGCTTGTACACTTCAAAAATACCAAGGTCATGAAATGACAAATAAGGTTGAGAAATTCAATCAAATTAAAAGAATCTAATGAGACACGAAACTTAAACACTATCCACATAATGCATCCAGTGTATGGGGAAAATGCTACAGAAGTCATTATTGGGTCAGTTGATTAATTTTAAATCACACTGTGGACTGTACTAAATGCATTCATTTTTATTGCTATATTAAGGTTAATGTAAGAAAATGTCCTTGTTTTTAGGAACTACATATTGAAATACGTAAGGGTTAGTCTCCAACTAACTGTCCAACAGTTCAGAAAAAAATTAGTATATACACAAGAGGGAAAGACAAAACAGAAACAGATTCATGGCCTTTGAAAACAAACTTATGGTTACCAAAGGGGAAAGGCAGGGTGGGGCGCTGGCCTGGGGGTTTGGGCCTGGCATATGCACACTACTGTATATGGAATGGATGGTCACTGGAGACCTGCCATATAGAACAGGGAGCTCTACCCTATATTCTGTGATAACCCATATGGAAAAAGAATCTGAAAAAGAATAGATATGTGTAAATGTATAACTGAATCACTTTGTTGTACAGCAGAAGTTATCACAACACTATAAATCAACTATACTTCAATAAAGCTTTTAAAAGATGAAGCACATAGTTAATCCTTGGTGAGTTTGGGTTAAGTGTATATATAGTAGACTTTTTAAGCTAATCATTTACCTTCTCGGTAAGTCTGACATCATTTCAAAATAAAAAGTTACTCAAAAGGTATCAGCTTCTTTAAAATACAATCAAAGCAAAGAAATATAAACATATTTTTTTCAAGCAAAGAAAACAGTAAATCTACCCATGAAATTTCACTGTTCTCCAGACAGTTGAGGGAATTAAAGGGAAAGAAGGGCTATGAAAGAAAGATTATGTATGGGAGTAGTTGGAAAATACTTCCTTATTCTTTCCAAAAAGCACTTCTGAATTTTCTATACAATAATTATCACTTTCCCTTTCTTTGTGAAATAAATTTTCTTATAAATTTGTTAATACATTTCCAGTTATAATGTATTTAAATGCAAAACTTTTTTCAGAGCTCTTGACCACCTCAAGATCATGTAAGTTTAAATTTATTATTATAATTTTTATTTTTAAAAAGCTATAAACTAAAGCAAAGACACAGAGTGTCGTGCATGCATCTCAAGGTCAATAATGGAAGGCAAGCCAAGAACTGAAAATTCCAGAAGCCTGATCCAATGTCCACATCACAACTGCCTTAATTTGATTTTTTTTTTTTCTTTTTGGCATCAGTAGACGTCTGGATACTACATATGGTAAGAGAAAGAGTAACAGGAAGCCCACTTTGCTAACATGTAAATTCATTTTTACTTAAAAGAGATTAGACAAAACAATTTCAATGTTTTAACCAGAGATCTAAGCCTACCAGCATCCCCTACAGCTGCTCCTTAGCATCCTCCGACGACATTCAAGTATACTCAATGAAAGCTTTTGTGTATGACTATAGCGAAGCCAAAACTAAAAACCATTTCCAAAGGACCTAATTTTTTTAAATGATAGCAGTATTTCTGTTTCAGAGTTTTTCCTCCCTCGGCAGTCTTTCATTTAGAACTGCCACAGGTGGTGACAAGAGTCAAGAGATGAGAGTGGGTGGAGTGTCTATTTCCATATCTGAAAATAAAAGTTCATTTCACTAAAGAAATGGTGAATCTTTAATTCATGCTATTCTAATAGATTTTTTTTTTAGTTTCACAAGGGGGTTTATTTTTTGCTTTTGATTTTTGCTGGTATTTTATTTTCTAACTCAAGTTCAGCCACTGGCAGTAACTTCACTTTAATTACAGATGCAGTAACAGTAAGTCTGCACTGCTGGGGCATGGATTAAATTAACTCACTTAAATTTATATCAGCCTTCACATCTCTATCATTCCCCAGAACCTTTAATAACAACATAATTAACAAGTAAATATTAAATGTCAGGCTATAGTCACAGAACAATAACAACAAATCATTTTTCAGAGTTCAGTGCTCATGGTTTTGGATACCAGAATTAATTCCTACTTCCTTGATTCACAACATTGCTAACAGCCAGATTTATTTTTTGTAAAATGAATTAGAGCATATAGGTTTAAACGTAAGCCTAACAGAACTGCGACATGTTTCAAACCAGTGGAGGAAAAATAATGAAAATTTTAATCTGCATAATAAATAGGGGAAAAGCAACAAAAAAGAAAAAGCATTAGTATATAGTTTTTAAAAAAAAGCAAAAGTAAATAAAAAATGGAGGTAAAATTCTGAGGAGATATATCTCAATATAACAGCCATCACAGTCAATGTAACTGTTCTATACAAAAATCACCAGCTAATGGATCAATTTTCAGTCAGATTTATTTTTTAATTCCAGCAATATGCTATTTAAACAGAGACCCATCTACAATATAGTGGCCCTGGTCTACTATGGCAGTACAGCAAACACTGACTTAGTAAATACTGATATTTTAGCAATCACATTCATTTGTCTTTTTTGACACCAACAGCTGCTTAGCTGCTTTAGTTTCTCTTAATCCCAGAGTGGGTGGGGGGAGCTCAAAGATGGTGACAACTTTCTCCAGAAAATGAGGCACAGAGAAACAAAATGTAACTTTAATGAATGGCTGCTTTGTTAAGGTATAAAGCCTGAGGCTGTTTTTTGTCACTTAACATGTAACCTCTTTCTTCTGCCTTAGTATGTATCCTCCCAAGAGGTTTAAGAAAGGATCTGTCCAAAGAACAGGCAGCAAATAATTTTACATGTGCTACTGGGAATTGTGAAAACATGTTACTTCTAGGTGCTAACATGCCCAAAGAGAGGGCCAAATAATTGAATCTGTACCTGACTGTCATTAAAAACTAGAAGAATAACCTATCCATCCAACTCATTTTATAAAGAAGGAGTTGGAGGTTCTGGTGTTCAAGCTTGCACAACAACTAGGAGGGTGACAAAGGCATGATAGTTTTTCTATAAAACTATGGAGCTAATGGTGACAGACTCAATAGTGAATTCATGGGACACCATAAGATGAGAGCATTTATCTCCCACTGTGGTTTCAATGTATTTGCTCAGAAGGGCCACCTCTATTTTCCAGTAAGCAGCCTTGCAAAATATTTGAAGACCTAATATTATGCACACGTTAATGTTTCCCCTCTCTGAGGTGTACCATGCTCACTACTTGGGGCAACAGGCCAGGCACATTACCAAAAAAATCACCTCACTATGGAGACTACAACATTCCACTCTCAGCACGCTAGAACTACTAGATAGAAAATTAGCAGAGACAGGGGAATGCACAACATTCCAACCAACAAAATCTGATTGACATTAATAGAACACACCCTCCAACAACAGCGGCATACACATCCTTATCAAGTGCCCGTGGAATATTCACCAAGACACATCATATTCTGGGCCATAAAACAAATCTCAATTGGTTTAAAAGAACTGAAATTACACAGGGTATATTCTCTGACCATAAGGGTATCACACTAGAAATCAATAGCTGAAAGACAGTAAAAAAAATCTTCTCATCGTAACCATCCCAACATACTTTAGGGAAAAGTATTCTAACATATTTTACATTTAATTAAAATTGAGATGCATACCTACGTAAAGTCATAAGCACTAAGTGTTAAGGCCAAAATTTTGATTCAAGAATATCTGACTCCAACCTCTACAGTTTCCACAATACCGTGTTACCTCTCAACAAGCAGAGCTTCCAATCCAGTGGTTGCCAAACTTGATTACATTCTCCTCTACTTCTTTCTTTTTTTTTAAGCCAGTACTCCAAATGTTTCTATTCATGTATTATCACCCAATTATGTAAGTCAACATACAAGAAACAGATATTCTGAAAAGAGGTTCATCTAAATAAACATGAATGGAAGCCCTAATGTTTTCATCATGTAACATAGTGAATGATGGACACCCCTTTAAGTCTGAACTATATCTAATGAAATAATCAGTAAATCCTGAGGGTAAACTTATTTTTGAGTTTTAGCATCAGTTTCTAACTTGGATTCAAGAGGACATGTAAATACAATAATCTGTGTTGAAAGAACTAAGAGTTCTCTTCCTGAATCTAAGTGTTAGACCCTAAAGATTAACTACTGTATTTTCTGGGTTTTTTGGGGTTTTTTTTGTTTGGTTGGTTGGTTTTTTTTTTTTTTTTGGTCTTTTTTAGGGCCTCACCCCTCATATAGAGGCATATGGAGGTTCCCAGGCTAGGGGTCAAATCAGAGCTGTAGCCACTGGCCTACACCCCAGCCACAGCAATGCCAGATCTGAGCCACGCCTGTGACCTACACCACAGCTCATGGCAATGCCAGATCCTTAACCCACTGAGCGAGGCCAGGGATCAAACCCATGTCCTCATAGGTAATAGTTTCCGCTGAGCCTTGACAGGAACTCCTATGGTATTTTCTTAACCTCTACCCATTCATAAACCTCTCTCCAGCCCAGGGGGGTGTACAGTAGGGTGAAAGCACACATACACACTACATTTACTTCAAGGGCTGCCATCCAGGGACAACTTCTCTATCCCTGTCCCCTGCACCTACCAGGCAACTCCGTAACAGATTTGCTGGCTCCCACCCTACAGCTACAGCACCCACTGCTGAGCCTGTGCATGGGGCTGAGAGTCATTCCTGGAACACACAACAAAGGACCAATGGGAACCAAAGCACTGTCTGAGGGAGGGATCAGAGCCAAGCAGGACTTCCTTCATAACTTGGGGTCCCAATGTAAATATGAGCAAGGCGCCTCAGGCCCTCTTCTCTTTCCCATTCTTCCTCCCCACCCAATTTTTCTCTCCCTAGGTCCCCCATTCTACCTCCAGTTAATTCCTTAGGAACTACCACTAGCAGGAAAACTTCCATCACCATTTCTTCATCTCCCTTAAAAAGTCACTTGAGCACTCACTTCATTCTGCTCCATTCCTGCTCAGAAAAAGATAATTTCATGACTGACTTCTTACTCAATCAATTACTCCTCAAGTACATTTGCATTTTAAGCAGGGCTCCCAAAGATGGGAAGGCTTAATCTAAAGGACTCATTTCTCATGACCGATTTTCTGGTCCCTGGAGAGCACAAGAGGGTTGACCTCAAGGGACAGCTTGGAGGACTTCAGTCATACTCCTCCCCCATAATTTCCTACAGCTCCCTCCCTTTCCTGCAGAGTTCTTATTATGCAAATACAGCTTCAAGTCACCTTTGAATAAACATCCAGTTTAAAAAAAAATTGCTGTGGGGGGCTATCTCACAATGTTCTTAAATGATTTAGAGATGAGATTATATACTAAAATGCCTAACACTGGCTGGTATATATAGTAGACATTTAATAAGCAATGTTGCTTCATACTGTTTTTTAGTGTTATTATAAACCCATTTTCTTTCATATATGCAATATGATGATCCAGTGGAATTCAGATGAAATAAAGCTTTTTGTTAGACATCCCAAGGAGAGGGGAATTAAAATATGCCCAAAGACACAGCAAAGGAAACCATAAAAAAACAAAAACAAAAACTAAAAAACTGAAAAGACAACCTACAGAATGGGAAAAAATAGTTGCAAACAATGCACCTGACAAGGGCCTAATCTCCAAAATATACAAACAATGCGTACGAATCAACAACAACAAAAAAACAACCTAACTGAAAAATTAGTAGAATATCTAAATAGATATTTCCCCAAAGACATACAGATGGCCAATAGGCACGTGAAAAGATGCTCCACATCACTAATTATTAGAGAAATGCAAAGAATGCAAATCAAAACTACTACGAGGTACTACATCACACCAGTCAGAATGAACATCATTAATAAGTCTCCAAAGAACAAACGTTGGAGAGGGTGTGGAGATAAGGGAACCCTCCTACACTGTTGTTGGGGATATAAACTGGTACAACCACTATGGAAAACAGTACGGAGTTTCCTCAGAAAACTATAAATATAAAACTCTATATGATCCAGCAATTCTACTCCTGGGCATGTATCCAGACAAAACTATAATTCAAAAAGATACACACACCCCTATGTTCACTGCAGCCTTATTCACAACAGCCAAGACATGGAAACAACCTAAATGTCCATCAACAGATTAGGAAGATGTGGTACATATATACAATGGAATACTACTCAGACATAAAAAAGAATGAAATAATGTCATCTGCAGCAACATGAATGGACCTAGAGATTATCATACTAAGTGAGGTCATGGAGAACAGACTTGAGGTTGCCAAGGGGGAAAGGCAAAGGAATGGGATGGACTGGGAGTTTGGGGTTGGTAGATGCAAACTTGTACATTTAGAATGGATAAGCAATGAGGTCCTACTATATAGCATAGGTAACTATATCCAATTTCTTGGGACAGACCAAGGTGGAAAATAATATTAAAAAGAGAATGCGTTGACTTCCCACCATAGCTCAGTGGTAACAAATGTGACTAGCATTCATGAGGATGGGTTCAATCCCTGGCCTCACTCAGTGGGTTAAGAAGCAGGCAGTCAGTTGTGGTATAGGTGGCAGACTTGGCTCAGATCTGGCATTGCTGTGGCTGTGGCATACAGCTCCAGTGGATACAGCTCCTATTAGACCCCTAGCCTGAGAACCTCCATTTGCATATTCCTCGGGTGCAGCCCTAAAAAGACAAAAAAAAAAAAATGTGTATGACGGTCACTTTGCTGTACAGCAGAAACTGGCACAACACTGAAATCATCTATACTGTAATATAGTATAAATCAGCTACACTTTTCACCACAAGAAGACATCAAAGGGGAAGCATTATAATTTGCTACTAAAAAAAGAATAGGTATCAGAGACGGCTACTTACTTGCTGTAACTGTCTAAACAAAATAGATCTGGATTTTACTGTTTCCTAGGAAAGGAAAAAGAATCTGGAGAAAGCTGACACCAACCACCAACACTACATAGCCCTCACAAGAAAAGGATGGCATTTCCCTTATAAGTGGCCTGCTGAAGAGACAGTAGCAGACACTCCAGAGTGAAGGTTTTAATTAACAATTTATTAATGATGATTCAAAGGGCAGCATCTTAATCATTGTTCAATAAAACAACTTTCTGAAGCCAGAGTATATGATCTGAATATCAAAGAGTCATTTCCAAACAATTCAGCCTCAAGTGTGAGCTAATATGGAGCACCACATGTTCCTACCTGCAGTTAATAGGTCACTCCAATTCTTGACACTCATCACTAATAGCGATCCAACAACACACAATTTTTATTAAGCCATTATAACTACATAAAGTCCTTATGTTGAGAACACTGTAAAATGAGCAATGCAGAAAAGGTTCCACCAGAATCGCTGAGAGGCAGGGTTAACCTCTTCTATTGCAAGAATAATAATTAAAATAATAACTAATTTTACCATGTACTAGGCACTGTCTTAAGGGATTTACCTATTTTAATTCACTAAATCCTTATGCTTACCCTACATCAAAGAAACTACTATTATTCCCTTTTACACATGATAAATACAAAGTATAGAGAGATAAGTAATTACCCTGAAGTCACAAGCTAAGTGCCAAGAATGTTAACTATTAGCATATTCTGCTTGTTCCCTGTTTACATTATCTCTCTGGTCTTCATAACTGCCTTGTAAGGTCGGTATTTTTACTTCTGTCCCTAATCCATAGATGAAGAAACCAATTTAGCAAGGTAAGTAACTTGCCTAAAGGCACAAGTAGGTAAGGCAGTGACACCAGAAACCAAGTCAGCCTCAACAGCCTACCCACATTTGCCCTATGACAACCCACTGCCAGAGATTTCACCTCTACACAGTGTGACACAGGTGGACCTCAGGGACCATCTTTCCCTCAAATCCCTCTGCTTTCCTGCCCCAGACTGTCCAACTGGTAATGTGTACATAACTTTATCTCAGTGTTTACTGCAGTATATTAAAATGGCCTATTCACCTTTTTTTTTCCCCCTATTAAACAAGAAGCTCCTGGAAGGCAAGATGAGGTGTTATTCATCTCTCAATATACTACTTTTCATTGTAAAATGCCTGGCAACCAGTAGGCACTAAAAAAAAAGATGAACTGAAATACCAATTCAGTGAGCATAACTTTATTAGATCACATTCCTCTTTGAGGTAGATGACTGAACTCTAGTTCATGATCATTCCCTAGGAACAGTCACAGTTATTTATCATTTTAAATGTTTTATGTTTATAAGTACCAGGGAGTACTTCTGTTGAGTCTACACTTCAATTATGTACCACTGAGTGATTTGTTTTTCATTAAATGAAATCAGCTTTTCAATCCTCGCCATAAGTATACTAACTAAATCAATTATTTCTCCTTTTCTATCCTATTTTCCTAACCTAAATTGTGTACTACTTAGCTTGTCAGACAATCACATATATGTCTAATCAAACAACAGAACATCAATTGAAAAGCCTTTTTTGATAAACATAAAAGATGCTCACATTCCTCAAGATTCCTCAAACAGCTATCACTAGTAGTTATTTCTTTTTTACATGCCCAAGAGCATGAACAGAATTAAGTTAGAAGACACTAATCACAGGGACATACTTTAACAATGTGTTTTTTTTATTATTGAGTACTGTGATATGGTAAATATAAAAGATAACTTTCACCTATGTACCATAGACAAGGGTAGCTATGACTTGCAATCTACAAAGCAATGACATGGAATTATTTTTCTAAATTATGAAATTCTCGAGATCCAGTTTCAGTCAAAACCTCAACTTTCAACAAACTGGCTATTTCATAATGATCAATAATTGATGTATTGATCAGTTAGTTAATCCTCTGATAAAATATTGTGTTTTAAATAATATTAAAATTGCCTCTAATATATCTATCCACAGGTAACTTTAGTGCAAACCTGTTCATCAAAATAATTAAAATTTAAAATACTCCAATAGAAATGATTAATGAGATAATATTGTGTACAGCTTTATCCACACAACTTATGTATAAAAGAAATCCCGTTTCTTGCCTAAGTACCAAAAAGAAAAATCATTTCTAGAAAAAGCAATCTAAGGACATAATTCTAAACTAGTCTAGTTCTTTCACATGAAAGAGTGAAACCATACTTCTCATAAACAGCCACCTGTGTCTGCTGAGCTGTTTTGGGGGTGGAGGAGGGAGGAGAACAGCTCTGCATTCTTCCCTGCTTTCCTTCTCCAACTCCTCCACCTACCATTCCATTTGAACTTCTCCAATTTTCTCTTTCAAATACCAAATACCTCTATTTTTGGACACAAAGAAAAATCCCACCCACTTTGAGATCAGTTGGCACTATGTTACCAGCAGATACCAACATTCCATAAAAGTAAACTAGGTTAATGACCATAAAAGCCATGACCAAAGCCTCTGAGTGGAACATAAGAATTGTTTTTCCAAAGAACATAAGTTTTAAACTTTGAGGCATTTTTTATTTTTATCTGAAACAAGAACTTGGTCACAGATTTTCTCTAATCCATTTTCTCCCCTTAAGTTATGGTATAAGCATTATTTCACATTAAGGAACATGTCACTGTAAAATTAACATCATTAGAATTAGTTCCCTTTGTATTGAGCAATCCATTTGCCCATAAAATTAAGGCTAACCCTACCTCAAAGCCACTGCTGAAGTTTAAAGTATTGCTCTGGTGTTTTTACTGCCTCTGAAATTAAGCTGAGCTTATAACTAACAGAGTAGCTGCAGATACCCCAAACCAATTCAAAGTTCTCTATGGGGAATATAAGCATTTTTAGTCCAGGTCAGAGGAGGAACCTATTTTATATATGTCATCGAAGCCAAAACTGTGTCAGGATAGACTGTGTCAGCAGATCACCAGATACCAGCACCTAATGATGGTAAAGTAAAGGCAAGAGCTTCTCCATACACACCCATTCTTCATTCCAAATAGGATTTCAGGGCACAGAGACAGAACTGAGGGGATGAACCAACCCCTAACTTAAAATGTTAGCAGATTAGGCCTTAACAGTACTTTTCCTCAACGTCAAGAATTGCAGGTCTCTGTGCAGGGCAGGCTGGACCCCTCTCTCCCCTTTCTAGGACGCAGGGTGGGGCTGATTGAGGAGGCTCTGACTGAAGGCCAGCACTCAGGAAACTACGGCAACCTGAGCAATGACCACGTGCAGACCACACAAATCAAACATGTTCTGTGAACTAAAAAACATTCATGAGGCTAGAAAGCCAAAGGAGGTAGACCCAGAAGCTAAGACTGCAACCAGGACAACCAATGTGAAAACTAAAGAGCAAGTGCCTCAATTGCCATTTCAAAATACTTAGTTTTTAGTGATATGCTTAGATAAATACGATTTCAGTTTTAAAATATTTTAGGTAATCAAAGTGCTATGTATGCAAAACAAATGTCTCCTTAGATGACTTTTAAAAACTGACAATTCAGACTTAATTTACAAGGTACATCAATCAATCCAGCATATAAAACATATTGTGAAATATTAAGTCATGCTACCCTGTGCTTTATTAGAAAGGACTCAATTTGTATCACCAGCTTCCTGAGCTACAAGACTAGGGAGACAGAGTCAGCTTATAGTAAAACACCCAATCTCCATTGGGTGAACTTGGGGAGAGGGATGGAGAAGAGCCCACAGTGTGTTCCTTGTTGTCCTCTTCCCATCCTTGTTTGAGAGAGGAAGTCCCATGTGAGTTAAGAAAGACTAAACAAAGAAACATCATCCAGGTACTTATTTTATAATAAATCACAGTCTTCTGACCTGCTGGACTGTGAGTTTCCTTCTTCTTCGTTACAACTTTTCTACTCATGGATCCTGGCTCAAAGCTTCGTCAGGGTCCAGCACATTTCCAGAGAAAAAGGAAAATGCATGCAGATCCAGTTCCTCTCTTCATATCCACCCTCTGCTGAGGCGCCTTTCACAGAGAGGCAAAGAACCATCTGACGTGTGAACATCTGCACAACGCTGAACCAAGGTCTCTCCCAGGACCCATTTAATCTTACTGCAGAGCTCCTCTCACACCTTCCCTGACCAGCAGGTCTTTGTCATTAACAGCAACAATTTAGATGGAAAATGTCCACAGATTACCACACCCAGTTTTTTTTTTCATGTTTTGACTATTACCTCATTTTCTCTACTTATTACACTTTTAAAATTACAAGGTGTCATACTTTTGTCACAAAACAATGTGTTCTATCCTTCAGCATCCTCTGTCTTAGTCACGTTAACTACTGGTTAGTACAGTCAGTGGTGATTCGATTCATTTTTACCCACAACTTTATTTTCATAGATGTTTCTCTCTAAACATTTTCTTATTTTCTCTTATGGGATTCCTGGACATGGTACTGTCACAGAGATTAGCACCTGCCATCTGCCTCTTCATGGATTGAATCCTGAGCCGCTGCAGCCGCTGGCCCTCAATACCCCCTGAGGGGAGCTCAGGGTGAAGATCAGGAGTGAGGCACTCTGCTCTGGGAAAACTGGAAGAACAGGTCTTCAGATATTTAGGTGCTTTCAGAAGAAGAGTTTATGAACCCAATTCTTGCATCTCCTCATATCTAGAAAAGTACTAAAATCCTTCATAGAGTCGTCCACTCCTCGCGACTAGCAGCAACCTTCACGAGACTAGCATGTGTAAAATGTATGCTGGTTGCATGTGCCTCCTCCCTTCACCAAAATCACATACTGACATCCCCCCTACCGCTTTGAATCGGTGTTCAGAGCTATCTGAAACGCTGCCTCCCAGGGTATAGTCCTCATTTTGCCCCAAATAAAATTCAACTCTCAACTTTTAGGTTGCACATATTTTTAAGCCAACAGTATATTAAATTCTGTTGATTCTGAGCCCTAATCTACTCTCTTGGACTAGCTGTACAAAGGCAAACTGGCTGAGGGACAGAATTCCCCTATAAATAAATCAAATCCTCTACTGCCTAGCAAAAAAAGACAAGATTCATATTTACTGCTCCATTTTCAATTACTGCTTATCCATTCATTTGCATAACAAAACTCAACCAAACACACAGAAAAAGCACAACACTCTCCCTTCTCTTGGAGTGCAATTATTCAGGGGAAACAGCACAGAAACCCCATCAGAGAAATATGTTACAATCACCAGAGTAAGGTCAGATTATGAATGATGTATAAACAAAGACACAGAAAAGGGAACATTAATTCTTTGGCAGGGCATCAGGGGTTAAAGGGTGGGAGGTGGGAGCAGCTAGCTAAGTATTCACTTTTCCAGCCTGGTTTTCTTTTGACTGGGAAAAAGATTCTCATTTGACTCTCGATTTCCTGCCCTCCCACCACCTGCCAGCTCTCTCCTTGGCTTGACACCTTCTAGCAGCTGGTTGCTAATTAGAGTCAAGGAAAAGTCAAAGCTTAAAATGCAGAATGAATAATGACAGAAGCCTGGCGATGTAAATATACTATACAACTACTTTCCTCGGGATAAAAAAAAAAAATCTTCTAATCCTTTATTTTGTTATGAGTTCCTATGTTTTCTACCTTCTTGAAGCATGGCTATCATGTACCTTCCCTGTCAGCCATCTGTAAAACTCCCCATGAACATTCACCATGGAAACAACCATCCTCTTCTTTTACGGAACTAGACCAATTCAGCTGCCCACCAACTGAACTGCTCTCGCCCTTCTGGCTTCCATGAAAAAGTTAACTTCTGCTGAGCAACAAATCATTTCAACAAATTGATCTTTCCTTAGCCCACCCACACAGCATCACATGCTAGATGCATAATCTCCAGCATTATGACTTTTTCATGCTCCTCTGTTCATGACTGTGTCATCCCACGGTATCTAAAGCTGGTGACTCTCCTTCAGACTCTGCTCCCTTTGCTATTTACCACTTTAGTCAGTTATTCTCTCTAGGGCTATCTGTAAAATGAGAATGGTAGCTACTTATCCCTCAAAGGCATTCTGTTGGAATTAAATTGGAATTCTGTGGGATGGTGCCTGTCACAGAGGTTAATACAAGAAAGAACTCAATTCCTGAGAATTCTTTTGCTTCTTTTTCTTTTTACCTAATCAGAAAACCTAATGCCAAACAAATTGTTACACAACTTGTAAGGTTACACAACTCTTGTTTCAGAGAAAGTCTTAAACTCTCACCTAGAGAAAGGCTTTTCCTTTTTGTTTCCATCAAAGTTTTCTAGTCTTAGCCGGACATCATTACCGATACCAGGGGAATTAGAAGTGATTCCAAAGATTTTAAGGCAGCTGAGGGAATATAAGCACTATGAACGAAAGACAACCATTTATGTCATGTGAGTAAAGAGGTCATGAAACTCTGCAGATAAGTTCATAAGAATACAGAAACGTAAACAGATGGGAGAAAATAGCTGAAACTGTAAACATCAAGAACTTCCAGGAGGTAGACAGTAAGAGTGGGAGATAAGACATCCAGTTGAAAGAGTTTCTACTGGAAGGTAGAAAAAAGGGCCACAGAAGAAAGCAAGCAAGGAGGCAAGCAAAAAAGCAAGCACGATGAAGAGAAAATACAAAATAAGGCGGCATAAATAAGCCAGAGAGAACAGTAATTACAATAGAGTAAATGGATGAAACTTAATACCAAAAAGACTCTTGGAATGACTTTTTAAAAAATCATGACTCAAAAAGTCAACATTAAAAGGTATGGAAAATATATATAAAATGGAAGGCAGCCAATGTAGCAATTTTACTATTAAAATAGAATTTAAAGCCAAAATATCATCAAGGACAAAGAGAGAATCTGCCTACTAATAAAAGGTAAGAAGCAGAAGAGAACTACAATAATAACAGAAATATTATATACCTTAAAATGTGACTGCAAAATATATAAGTAAACAATAGAATAAATAGATAAATCAACTATTTTCATTGGCTACTTCATTATGCACCCCATAGAAACTGACAGAATATTTTAAAAAAATATTAATAATATATTACATATAATAAGAAACCCCTCTCAGAAATGAAAGAGAAAATGTAAATATACTTTTTAATAACAATGCATAGGAGTTCCCGTCATGGCTCAGTGGTTAACAAATCTGACTAGGAACCATGAGGTTGCAGGTTCGATCCCTGGCCTTGCTCAGTGGGTTAAGGATCTGGCGTTGCCGTGAGCTGTGGTGTAGGTTGCAGATGAGGCTCGGATCCCGCATTGCTGTGGCTCTGGCACGGGCCAGTGGCTACAGCTCCGATTCAACCCCTAGCCTGAGAACCTCCATATGCTGCGGGAACGGCCCAAGAAATGGCAAAAAGACAAAAAAAAAAAAAAAAAAAGCATAGAACTTTAGATAGACTACAATGAAATACTCAGAACATTACCAAGATATTCCTCAAAACATTATCAAGAAGTTCAAATTATATTCTTACCTCAATATAATTAAGGTAGATATAAATAATAAAAGGCTAACTAGAAGATATCCTACCTTTCTGAAATACAACATATGTAAAAATAATAACGAAAAATACTGTGTGATTTCAAGAAGAAACAGTAAGGAGAAATAAAAATCCTTAAGACAGAATGACAAGGGAAGAACTCATTCCAAAATTTGTAGACTGTGCCTAAAACAGTTAATAGAAGGAAACTCTGAGCCAATAACTTCATTCATTAAGTAAGACAAAGCCAAGAGCATAAAGCTGGAAGATATGAGCAGAAATCAATGACTAGAAGAAAACAAAAAAACAAAAAAAATAGAGCTGATTAAGCAACAACCAAATGGCTGTTTATTTGTTTTTGTCTGTGCCCACAGCATGTGGAAGCTCTGGGGTAAGGGATCAAACCTACCCATGCCACAGCAGTGACAATGCCAGGTTCCTAACCTGCTGTGCCACAAGGGAACTCCGCAAGCGGCATTTTTTAAAGGCTAATTATTTAGAGTAGCCTCAGGTAAGAGTGACAAAATGAAAGACAAACAAATGGTAAAGATCCCTCTCTCAAGCCATAAGAAAGAAAAATTCAGGGAGTTTAAGGGCAGAATAATAATAATTCAGGGAGTTTAAGGGTAGAGGGAAAATAACTACTAAAATAATAAGTGAGGGAACAGAGAACATAATGTAAAACGGTTAAGTAAAAGCAATATTACTAAAAGACAAGAAAATACTGGAAATATGAAAATGACAACATGAACATGTTGACAGGAAAAATCATCAACCCTCTTAACCCAGCAAAATGTCTTGTGAAATATTTAAGAGGGACAAAAGCCAAAATAAATCATCACCCACAGACCACTAAAAATAAAGAGGTAGGTAGAGGAGAACTAATGCAAGCGTTCTGCAAAATCATGATGTACAAAACCACTATGATAAAATCAGTGATATTACTCTTCACTATAATAATCTATTTGAAAACAGGACAACAAACAACACATAGCAACAAAAAAAAAATGAATCTAGGAATGAACCTAACAAAGATTGGACAAGATTCTCAAGGAGAAAATGTTAAATAAAACTTGAGAGGACATTCAGGAATCTCTGTATAAACAGATGTTCAAGGGCAGGATGTTAACTTTTTTTTTTTTTTTTTTTTAGGGCTGCACCCATAGCATATGGAGGTTTCCAGGCTAGTCGCCCAATCAGAGCTGCAGCCGCCGGCGTACAACAGAGCCACAGCAACGCCAGATCCGTGCTGTGTCTGTGACCTACACCACAGCTCACGGCAATGCCGGATCCTTAACCCACTGAGGGAGGCCAGGGATCGAACCCAAAACCTCATGGTTCCTAGTTGGATTCGTTTCCGCTGCGCCACAACGCTAACTCCTAAGTTAACATTTTCAAAGATATCAAGTTTCTCTAAAATTCACTTACAACCTCGGGGCATTTCTTATAAAATTCCGTCAAGAACTGGAGGGAACTTGAGAAATTAATTCACAAACATATATGAAGGGGAAAAAAAAAGAAAATTAATAGCTAAGACATTTGGGGCAAGAAAATAAAGCAAAAGCTGAAGGAGCTTATCCTGCCAGGTATTAAAATTAATCATATCACAGTAATTGAGAACAGTAAAAGCTAATGGAAAAGAATGAAGAAGCAGAGTCAAAAAACAGAATACCTATTATTCTTTCGATCATGCACACAGAAATAGGGACAAGAAAGGAATCAGTGACAGGGTGTCAGATTTCAAGTTTGGGGAAATTCTATGGCTTTACCATTAGGATATCAAGGTGACCTAAGAAGGGGGAGAAAGAAATCACGTATTCTAGAGAATAAGCAGTAGAGGAAAGGCTCTAGATGCTCTAAAACGGGATTATCATGAGCAATTTCGTATATTTATATATTCCACATAGAACCAGATGCTATAATGTAACAAGATCTGCTTTATTCTTTAATAGTACCTGAAGTTTTATAAAAATATGTCTCAGTTAGTTGATGGGAAACATCATGTGAATATAACCTCAAATACATTTCAACCAGTCTATAAGGGAACAGTTGGCCTCTGTTTTCCATGGATGCAGAACTCGGGAACAGTGAGGGTTGACTATAAGGGACTTGAGCATCAGTGGATTTTGGTATCCACTGGTGTCCTGGAACCAATCCCCACCAGATACCATGGGATGAGTGCAACATGGTTATTAAGGCTTGAGGAACACACAAACCAGAGTTCATGTTCTTTCCTCTACTTCAAACAATTACAAGAATGTCACTTATTTCCAGTTTAAGTAAAATCCTGGCAGTAATCACATCTTATTTATTTTCTATCAGTACACATGTGCAATATTTTATTCCATAACTGAGTTGAGAATCTGAATGAAAATTACATCATCTCAACTGTTGTTTTTAGTTAAAATTCTAATCAGAGCTGGTATGAAGTCAACTTTACTCTCTGCAGGGAAGATGTCATTGTCAGTATATTAGAAATGTGTAGGACGCTAAATAAAAACTGCTGAATATGAAGGTTTTTCTTTTAGATTAAGTTAAAGTATGAGTCATTCTACATTTTTTTCCAGGTGGAACATCTGGATTTATTAAATACCATTTTGGTACAAATCTGTCAAAACTGTTAACTGTGATTTTTTTCCTCCAAATTTCTTTCTGTTATAACAGATGTATAATAAATTGGTTTGAAATGTTTATGTGTTCAAAATTTAGGCTAGCAAGAAAAGCACCTACATTTCTCTAAGAAAAATAGTATTATACATTTTTTACTCAAAACAACTAAAAACATTATTTTCCTCATGCCTGAAATGATGCCTTATGCATATTTTTATTAAAAGAAAACCATGTCGCCTCATTGAACTCAGTCTAATGACATAAACTCATTTGTGGGAGCTAACAGGCACAGAGAAAACTAATTTTTATCTGAAGTAGAAAAAAGTTTTATGTTAAATAGCATACATTCAGTAACACAGATTCATCCTTATCATACCATTACTATTTTTTCACTTAAATCATACAGAAAACAGACCTTTTGACTGAATCAGAATGCAGTATCTGTGAGATCAAGTGAGTTGTTAAATTCAAAATATAGTTGTAAAAACACATACCGTAGGCCCTCAAAATGAATGCTGGAGTTAAGAGAGAAAGGCATAAAAGCCCACCTGACAGATTTACTTTAATACACACACAGTTTCACACAAGAAACATGTTTACACTCAGAATAAAATAAAATCCTTGATGCCAACTATTGCCTTTGGAATGGATACGCAATGAGATCCTGCTGTATAGCACTGGGAACTATTATCTAGTCACTTATGATGGAGCATGATAATGTGAGAAAAAGGAATGTATATGTGTATGTGTGACTGGGTCACCTTGCTGTACACTGTAAACCAGCTATAATGGAAAAATAAAATAAAATAAAATAAAATCCTATCTGGATTTCATTGTAGTAATTTGAAAAGAAAATCTATTGCTGATGTGATGAATGGTCCACAGGACTTTGCTTCTGGGGTCCTCAACTGTAACCTACACTACAGCTTTCTCTGGGAGTTGACTTCATCATTTCCACCTGAATAATCAAACTATCATGGAAAACTCTTTCAAATATATCAGATAAACTGAAAGACCTGAGACAACATCTGAGATCTGACAACACAATAATTTAGAACCCTAAAAAGCTACCTGAACAAAGCCAATGGTTCATTTTCTGAGGAGTTTTGATTCTATCAAGGTACTAGCTCAGCACATCTTGGAAAATGAATTTATTACATGGTAATGATAACAATAAAATAATCCAAGGAAGTCTCCTCCTCACATGTTTAAATCATTAATTTACTAAAGCTAAGAAAAAACAGTGTAGAGTTTTGAACAAGTTAAATCAGCATACTGGATTTCCAAAAGAAAGATAAAGCCAAGCTCCTTTGCCTGATATTCACCTTTATTGATCTGGCCCCAAACCACCTTTGCTCTCCAGCTTCCTACTCTTCCAGTACCTTAATGTACTAAACTGACTCCTTAACAGTCCTCAATCCCAACTCAATGCCTCTGTACATGCATCTCCCTAATTTTGGTCATCATTATGCCCTCAAGCACTAATCTCTGTATATAAAAACCCTGTTGATTTTTAAGGTCTAACTTGATGACTCTTTGAGCCTTTGAGTACATATACACCACACTATGTTCTAAGTACTTTATATATATTGTATTTATTTTAATCTTTACAACCTCTTCTCAATGGCAGCCATAATAGCTATTATTGCTAAGTACTTACTATGTGGTACCAAGTGTTTTTCAGCATGACTGTATTTAACCTCGACCACAGGCTAGTTCATTATTCTCATTCTACAGATGAGGAAAATAAGGCTTTGGATGGTAATTGTGGGAGTTAAGGACACTAGCTTTGTGGTCTGAATTGCCATCCCAGTTCCACCATTTGCAGTTTCCTAAAGCAGCAGTTTCCTCAAATATTACGGGGCGGGGGGGATAGGGGGTGGCTATCAAGAGCTCCTCCACAGAGTACTAAATGAAATCACCCACATAAAGCATTTAGCATAGCATCTGGCACACAATGAGCTCATGCTGAGGTTAGCTATTATTCATTTTCATCCTTTCCCACAATATATAGTATAGTGTTTCCACACCCTGGAAAAACAAACATGTATTAGTGATTAGAAAATGTCCCATCTTTTCTTACAATAAATTTCTTTTATAAGTTGATTTAGAGAAGTGGTTTGTGCCCTGTTAGTTTCAGATCATTCGTCAATAAGAATTTGAATTCAAAATGTTTATGGATTGATGTCATTGATGCAACTTGGCTCTCACCTGTTACCAGAAGCAGCACAGACTCCAGGGGCACTGGGGAGACAGTGGCTGAGCCTAACCTCAGAGGGCCTGGAAAAGCTATCTGCTTGGAAACACTACCCGGTATTAGAAGGCAAAAACATAATATTCAACTTAAGTAAAAAAGTCTATAATATTAGAAAACTGATAAAAGAATCAGCATCAACCATCCTCTATAAAAACTTAATAATAATAACGATTTTTAAATGAACTCATCTAGGTAAAAATCAAACAAAAATTTCCAATTTCTTTATGATCACAAGAGTTATATAATTCTATATCTAAATTCAATGCCAGTACTTAGAATTCATGGGTACATTTAGGCAATCTCTAAAGGCAAACTTTTCTATATTTATATTCTTCCTTAGAATTAATTTTAAAAGTTGAAATCTATGCTACTATTACGCTACATCTGGCAACACACTGAAAGAAAAAAACATTCTATTAGGCCTAAATGGGATGTCAAAACTGATCTGAATATTTGTATAATATAGCCTTCATTTCAAGGACACAGTAAGTAAATGAATAAATAAATCAAATCACAGTAAATAAACATTTCAAACAAACCTTTTAAAACGTCCCCAGACACTGGCTCTGGGAAAACTGTACCCAGTGGCACAGGGAAGCACAGCAAAGCAGCTGGCCCTGCTGAGGGCCAAGCCCTGGGCACAGCTGCCACAGCTGATAAAGGGTCTGGGTTCAAGTTCGCAGCAGCCCTGAGAGGGACAGTACTCAGCCTATCTCCCAGACAAGAAAGCCAGTTCAGAGAGGCCCTTTTAAATAAATACAAATGTTATTAGTGTCCTTTAGTATTGTGAAATACAAGCTCTCTCATGCAAAGAAGAAAATATATCCCATAAACCTGTCCGGTCTTTTTAATAATAAGTGGAAAAAATGCTCTTGGCGAAAAAATAATAAAGGATAAGCAAATTGGATTAATTTGTTTTTTAAAAAAATACAAAATAAGCAACAGTAAAAGTAACCTCTCTCCAAATTCTCCCACTCACCTAATGACAAGTAAAAGAACAGACTAGAAAATGCTTAGAAGAATTACCCTTTATTACCACTTTTAATTAAGAAACACTGCAGAATGCTTCATTGGTACAAGCAAATAAAATGGCATATTTTAAATGTTTTCAATTATTGAGATACAATTTATAATTTCACTAATTAATTATAGTTAAAATAGTAAATTACAATAAAAATCAATCATTTTAGTTGTACAGTGTGTAGTAAACTTTGTAATTATACACAACCTTATAACCTCTACTACCTTCATTCAGATTATCACAATTCCATCCCCCTAAACTGTTTTCTGATTCTCATCTGCAGTCAAATGCATGGGTAACTTCCAGCTCAGGCAACCACGGATTTGCTTTCTGTCTCTAGTTTCTTCAATTATAAAATTTCACATCTATATAATCAGACAGTATTTTTCTCGAGTTTGACCTCTTTCACTTACGATGTTTTGGTTTTTTTTTTTTTTTTTTGTCTTTTCTAGGGTCGCCATCTGCAGCATATGCAGGTTCCCAGGCTAGGGGTCTAATTGGAGCTATAGCTGCCAGCCTATGCCTGAGCCACAGCAACACCAGATCCAAGCCGTGTCTGCAACCTACACCACAGCTCATGGCAACGCCAGATCCTTAACCCACTGAGCAAGGCCAGGGATCGAACCTGCAACCTCATGGTTCCTAGTCAGACTCGTTAACCACTGAGCCACAATGGTAACTCCAGCATGTTTTTCAAGATTAATTAAAATTCAACATGTACCTGTATATATTAGTATTTTGTCCCTTCTTGAGTAATATTCCAGAATATAGCCACATTCAGGTTGTGTCCAGTTTGGGGCTATTATGAATAAATAACACTGCTATGAACATTCACATAAAAGTCTATTTGGACGTTTGTTTTCATTTCTCTTTGATAAAAACCAAAAAGTTGGACTGCTGAGTTATATGGCAAATTTACATTCAACTTAATAAGATACTGCCGTAAGTTTTCTAATTTGGATTCCCACCAACAACATATAAAGGTTCCAGTTGCTCGACATCCTCACCAACACTTGGTATTGTTAGTCTTTTTAACTTAAGTCATTCTCAAGGGCATGTATTAGTATCTCACTGTGGTTTTAATATGCATTTCCCTGACAACTAGTAATGGTGAGGATTTTTTCGTGTGTTTATTGGTTATCTCTTAAGACATGTTTATTCAAATTTTTGGCCCAAATTTTAATTGGGCTGTTTTCTTACTATTTTAAGAGTTCTTCATATATTCTGAACACAAGCTTTTTTTCAGATTTACGTTTTACCAATATTTTCTCCTCAAATAGAGCTTGCCTTTTTATCCCTACGTGTTCTTTGAAAGCTGTAAAATTCTGAATTTTGATAAAGTCCACTTTTTTCTTTTGTACTTCATGTTTTTTGTGTCCTGTTTAAGAAATCTTAGATTAGAAATTTAAGCCAATGTGGCAAGAAAAAATGACAATGGTTTCACTTTAATTGCCACAATTCAGAGTTCATACATTCATTCAACACACCTTCATAGAGCAACTATTACATAAACTACACTTGACTAGTAGCCTCTCCTGCCAAAAGTCACTTTCTAGTCATTGTTTTAACATTGATGGGCTTAA
Organism: Sus scrofa; assembly: GCF_054392235.1. Lineage (NCBI taxonomy): Eukaryota > Metazoa > Chordata > Mammalia > Artiodactyla > Suidae > Sus > Sus scrofa. The sequence continues at coordinate 216,011,437 of NC_139383.1, forward strand.
TAACTAGAAAGCTAGACTTGATTTTTACATATGGAATAAGAATAAGGGAAGGAGACTTTAAACACACAGGACAGCCTACAACATAGGTTATCTACTATAATTGTCAGAGAAAACTCTACGAGGTAGATACTGTCACCACATCTGTTATCACCTAGTGGTTAAGAACATGGACTCTGAAGCCAGACCATCTATGTTCATCTCAGCTCAACCATTTCCTGGTTAAGTGAAAGCCATCTAACCCTCTCTGTAGCTTCATTTCCTCATCTGTAAGAGAGAAAGATAATAACACCTACCTCAAATGATATCTATAAGTATTAATGACATAAGGTGTGAAAAGCACTTCAGAATATAGTAAGCACCACATAAGTGTATGTTCTCCCTGTGTTGACTTCATAGATAGATCAAAGGAACGAGACATACAAACTTACTTGTATGACAGCAAAAAGCTATTAGTGGCTCTCAAAGTGTGATCCTCAGACCAGCAGAATCAACCTTACCTGGGAACTTGCTAGAAATGAAAATCTTTAAGCCTAAGTGAATCAGAAACTCTGGAGGTGGAACCCAACCATGCGGTTCTGAGGAACCCCAGTGATTCTGATGTCCATTCAAGTCAAAGAACCTGGGAAATGAGAGAAGCCAGACCCCACAGTCCAGAGGAGTTAACCTATAGGCTGATGGGGAGGGGTGGCTGGTAGGACCACTCTACGGTGGAGGAGAGTGGAAGCTTAGCTGAACAGAGGCCCATCTACCTGCTAAAGTTGGTGTAAAGGGCCAAGGTGGAGGGTGGTGGTTCAGGCTGAGCCTATAAGGCCAAGAGACCTGGTTCTATAGTCTCCTCAGAGCACAAAGAGGAAGGATGTGGTGGCACTGTCTCATTTCAAGTCTCAACTCATGTCACCTTCTCAAAGGACCCTTCTCTCACTACCTTGCCCAAACGAGTTTGCCATTAGCTTAACTATATTCCATCTCATCATTTACTTTTCTATGTGTCATTTTTTACAGCTAATTATGACTTCATTTGCTTGTTGACTTTTTTGTTTGTCTCTACTTCTTACTAAAAGGTCCCATTAGGACAGGGAACTGATCTGCTTTGCTCATTTTCCTATCTCTACTCTCAGCCTGGGGCCTAAAATGCAGCAAACACTCAATAAAATATCTGTATAATGGATGGGTAAATAAAGGAATATTCAATAGCATACTGACTTTTTTTTATACTGACTTGAAAAACATGTTGGGAATTGAGAAAATAGGGCTTTTCTGGGACATCTTGAAAAACATCAGTCCTACATCACTTTAATGTGTCAAGATCAAAAGGCAAGCCTCAAGAAGGAGTGAAAACCAAGCAATGACATGAGAAACAACTACTGTCTGGGCACTGCTGGCACCACAGACACTGTGCTGGGTACGTCATTACATTTTCCAGCTCCCTCAACACAAGCACTGAGGCCGCTCTGAATACATACATTAACAATAACTGCTGAGGTTATTTCCCCACCTGAAGTGACGAGAAAGCCGAGGCTAAGAAAAAAAAAAGACATCTGTCCAAAGGTGCCCAGCTAGTCAACGGATGAGACAGGACTCAAACCACGCATCTGTATCCAAAGAGCATGTCATTTCCACTGTTTCTTTGTCCCTACAAAGAACAGCGTGGAATGTTGTCTTTTGTATGAACTCATTCTTTCAGAGATGTTACAACACAGTTCCTGATTTTAAGAATTCATACAAAGTGAAGAACATAGATGTATCAACAGATAGTAAAGAGAAGAACAAGTGCCACAAAGGAGATAAGAGGTTCCCAGAGTTCCAAAACAACTCTTAGGTAAGACTGAGAATTTGAGAAGGACCCATTTGGGCCTGAATCTGAAGGCCATACCCCAACCATTCTCCAATCACCAGCAACGCTTCCTCGAGTATTAATCTTCATTAATAAAATATGTGGCAAACCCCTGGTCCTGTAGAGCTAAAATATAACATAAGCTGAATTAACTACCAAATATTTGCTCTCATGTCCAAAAGCTATCCAAACCATAATACCACAGTTTACTGCAAGCACCACCCCACAACATCAGTTCCTCTCAGAAGACACAACTTTTTTGCAAGATGTGTATTAAGTCTACCTTTTGAATTCTTTTTCCTTCCAGGCAATCTGCAAGTTAGAGCAGGTAATCTACCAAATGCAAAATTAAAGAAATTTAGGCAGTTCCTGTTGTGGCTCAGTGGTTAACGAATCCGACTAGGAACCATAGGATGGGTTCGATCCCTGGCCTTGCTCAGTGGGGTAAGGATCCGGCATTGCCGTGAGCTGTGGTGTAGGTCGCAGACGTGGCTTGGATCCCACGTTTCTGTGGCTGTGGTGTAGGCCAGCAGCTACAGCTCTGATTAGACCCCTAGCCTGGGAACCTCCATATACCGTGGGTATGGCCCTAGAAAAGACAAAAAAAGAAAAGAAAAGAAAAAGAAATTTAGCAACAATGACACATTCACATGACTGAAGACCTCCTTTTTGCTCTAGCATTCAACGCACTAGACTAGTTACTATGAATTTAAATCCACAAAGAAAATCACCCAGGAAAAGCTGTACAGGAAACTGTCTCCACAATAAACAGAGACAGCAGGCCTTAATCTTGATTTTGAGTTGTAATGACTATGCCAAGGGTGAGGTAACTAGCGCCAGTTCAGTGGACAAAAGAGAAACAATATTTGGAGTTAAATATCTACTTTAAACTGTTTTCCTGCAAAGGTTAAATATTTGACTTGACGTAAAGGCTATTAACTCTATGCCTAGAAAATGTGCACAATGGGAAAATAAACTTCCTGGATGAAAAGAAATTATCTTAATTCTCTTTAACTCCACTCTTACAGGAGACATAAAGGGCTGAAGAAACTAGAGACCACCCAAGTCTGAGGTTAAGAGAAGACAGAATGACAAAGCTAGCCTAACCTTCACTTTTGACAAAAAACAAAAAAACAAAACAAAAAAAAAAACCTAGAAACCTTTGAAGAGCTTTGCCCACAAGTAACAAAAATTAATAGCACAATCAAGACATGAAGCTAAGTCTCTACTGAGTGGCAGTGAGCTCAGGAGTGTGCCACGTACTTCTGAAAGAGGGGGATTTTATTTCAGGGTTGCTGAGAACACCCCACTTACAGAGATTTTCGCTTCTGCAAATGGCCAGCACCTTTCATTTCATCATCAAAGAAGACGAGAACAACAAAACCTACTGTGAAATTATGGGTTATTTTTCCTTCTTTGTGACTTTATGAGCTTTTTTCCTCCTGATTTTCCACAATGAAAAGGATTTAAAAAATTAAGATTAAAAACTCAGGTATCTTAGACTATTTACCATTATCTTTATATCATCATCAAGATGACCACCATAGAGTACTATGCTGTGCTCAGGTACTGTGCTCAGGACTTCACTAGTAATAACCAAGAAATCTTCACAGTAACCATGAGGGGCGGGTACTACAGTGGTCGCCATTGTGCAGATGAGAAACTGTCACAGGGAGCCTAAAGTCACAAAGCCAATCAGGATTAAAACTCAAGAAGCCTGGGTCCAGGGTCAGCATCTTCACTGTTGTGCTCTACTGCTTCTCACAAGGTGTGCACTACAGAGCTCAGCGTTTTTATGAGCCAGGACAGAGAACAGATGATGCAAGACACGAATCCCAGCGATGAAGAAAGTGCAGAGAGGGGCAGCCAAAGGACACTGAAGACACAACTTGGATACAGCAAAACCTTCCTTTAGCTTCCTAAAGGGAGTAAGATAGTAAGAAATTTTCCTGCTGAAGATACATTTCCTCCCCAGAGAGATCTTAGAACAGACTCACATAGACATTCAGCAAAAGTGCGCAGTTGTTCATTCCAGTTCCAGGAGACATAGGCAAAATCTTGCTATTTTCAACCTCCATTTCCCAGTGGCTTAACCAGAAAAATCCAATCTTCCTCATTCAACTTCATTTCACAGAATTTAGAAACTGAAAAAACAACTTCACAACCTCGCTGAAAATGTGCTAAAATATGAAAGAACACTTTGGTGGAAAGAAGGAGAGAGAGAAGAAGAGGGGGGGAGAGAGAAACTGGGGAGAGGGAGGGAGGGAGGAAGGAAGGAAAGGGAGAGAGACCCTTTAATTTCACCAAACCCTATTATAACTATACTTTCTCATATTATTCTGAAATACGTGAAAACTGTAGGATACTTGTACAATATCTGGACCATTTTCTATCTTGCTTTTCATTTAGGACATTCTAAACCATTATTCAGCCATTCACATGGTCTCCCAAAGACTTTTTAATGTCACTAGAAGCAATGCAAAACAGTATCTTCTCACATCACAGATGTACATCAATGGACAGGGTACAGGGAGACCCCAAGAGATTTCTAGTCCACTCCTGCCAGACAAAGTTAGGACCTATATTACCACAGAGTTGTATTCTACTAGCACTGCCCTATGCCTAGGTCATCAAAGTGACCTTTATAGATTGCCCAGTTCCAACCCCTAGGGCACACTCAGTTAAGAGGCAAAGCCTACGCCAGAAGGTACACACTGGCAAGACTCTTGGTAGAAAGTTAAAGGCAGTGTGCCAAAGACCGATAACAGGTGACTCAGAGGAGGGAACAGGTGAGAGAAGCAAGTTGCAAGCGGTGGCTGGCTAACAGTGGCAGCTCTTCTGCAGAACTTCAAACTTTTTTTTGTCATCAGGCTAATATCTTCTCATTTTATTGAAACCTTTTCCAGGAATGAGCATGAAGGACTAGAACACCACATTCAGCTACTGGTTTAATAAAACCAGTGAATTAATTTAATTAGCAGAAGCCCCTGGTAGAACCCCTTTCAGGCAGACCTCAAACAATAGGCATGCACTAAGAGCACAAAATCTTCAGAATGAATTAAGAACACAAACAAGTTATTTGACCCTTCCATGCACTAAAACTAAAGCCTTACTCATCGCTTGTGACCTAGCTAGTTGGAAGAAGAAAAACTTCTTCTAAAAAATGTAAAACAGACTATTATTTCAGCGCCATGAAAATGACTTTGACCCAGAAATCCCAAATTTAAAGTACAAATTTAATTTTAGTGAGTAATTACAAAAGGAAAATACCATAGGCAAAAATGCTTTTCCTATAACATCATCTACAGTGTCAAAAAAGTGTCTGATGCCCCAGGCGTGGCCAAAAAAAAAAAAAAAAGTGTCTGAATCTAACAATATGAGAATGGTTCCCATGAATCACTGGATAGTCCATCATTGAATAGTCCATTAACATAGCCATTTTGGTGTTATTTGTACAGTATATTGGAAAACTAAAAGAATGATAATATATATGGCAGATAAAAAAAATCAGAAACACAAAATAGTTGCTCCAGTTTAAATAAGTAACTTATAGCTATAAGAACAAAAATAAAAACATGCAAAACTACAAATAGTTGAGCTAGAGACGGTGAATTTTTATATTATTTTTCCTTGCTATTACAGATAGATTGTTTTTATGGTTGAAAGGCCACTTTGAAATATTTTATTCTTCATTCCTAATGCTAAGTTTTGATCAATTTTTAAAACTTTTTCTCAATACAAAGACCACGTTAGGGCAGTTTTAGAGAAAATGACCTTCACGAATAAGAGTTATCCTAACCCTTTCATTGATCCTTTTCCCCATATATTTACAGAGGAAATAATGTTGCACATGGTTAAGGAAGCCCTTAAGCTCTACTAAAAACTTTCCAAAAAGCCCTTGAAAAGAGATGCTCAACTCTAAAAAGAAAATGCTTTTTGCCAAGAAAGTTAACATTTTAATGCACCCAAAAAGAAACTATCAGATAAATTTCAAAACTAAAAGTATTGATGTTTTATGCTGATTTCAAAAATGTACGCATGAGCACGTAAGGAGAAGTCCTAAAGCCATCAATAAGCCAACCTCTCTACACTTCCAACAGTATGTCTCCTCCAGGTCTATGGCTGGGATAAAAAAGCCCATTTTCAGAAAAAGTATAGAAAATTATCAATTGTTTGAGGAGGTCAGTGAAAAGTAGGTTAGAATAAAGGATGTTTTTAAACCCCACAGAACTCAGGATCCTATGTCTAGGGTAGTATTCAAAACATTTAATCCTAGAGTCTTCAAAACACTGACTTAGCAGCACTGTAACCCAGCAAACGTGAACACCCAGTATAGTGGGGCTACATATTCTCCAGGATAGCTAATTAAGTCTTCATATTTTCCATCTAAAAAGCTTCCACAAGTCTTGTTTGGTAGGCTTACATTAAAATAAATCCCAGAACAGAATAGCAAGAGTGATGGCAGGAGAACAGTTAGGATGGCCAAGGTTCACCAAATACATTCCATGCCAGAGTGAACATCAGGCCTGAAAAAGAAGGCATCAGGACATAGAAGCTGCTGTTTTAATTTTAACTACATGCTATGAACGCAAGAGCTGCATCTGTAAACCCACTCCCCTCTCAACACACTCCAAGATACACAGCAGTCAATCAAGATTTGCTGAATTGGACACACTCAAACAATTATTTCTTATCATAATCTCTCCCAAGGAAAGGCAGAACATCTTATTACTTAATCATCAGACACTGGGATATTCTAATGAAATACATTCTTTAGGGGGAAAAAAAAACCCTATTCCAGTGGTCTTCTAACTCTGAATACAAACCACAATCATTAAAATAAATCCAGCATGCGGGTCCCTGTTATTTTTATTTAGAAACAATATGCATCCTACATTAATTCAACACATAAAAAGAATTTTTTAAGTTTGAAAAAATACAGAAATATTCAATTCTAACATTTTGTCCTACATCTCCACATACCATCTGACACACCCAGTGTGGAACTACCCACTTTATTCTAGCCCATATTTGCATTACCGATACTTGGTGACATAAGTTCGTTATACTTGAACTGTAACTAGCATAATTTCTTTGACGACTTAGAAGACACGCTGGTAATCTGAAGCATTAAAAGTCAGAATTAGGTCATCTGTTTCAATGGCTATCTACTATAAGCCTTCCATTTCACTGATGAGCAAACAAAGGCCAAGACAGATTCAATGGTCTCCCTAATGCCACACAAGGCATACACAGCACAACCAAGATCTGTCATGGCCACGGTTCCCAGAGGCCTTGTGTGAACAGACCCCTGGTTCTCATCAGTTGTCCACACAAGCAGAGCCTCTTGCCACAGTCATCACCAACCACCACACTAAAAACTGAGAGAAAACTCAGTCAACAGAGTCCAGGGGATGGCACGGCAGAGAAATGCACCATTGGCAGTTTTCATGGAATTGATGAAACCTCAAAATACGGTTTATCTAAAATCTAAGTTCAACATGACACAGTCTTCCTATAGGAATTTAATTAAACTCTAGAATATGTTCCCAAAATTCTCGGAAAGGAAGGGGTTAGGAAAGGAAGTAGGAAAAAAAAATTGTTAGGAAAGATTACAAATATAAACAGATCTAAAGTACCGAAAGTGTGATCTTAAACTGATTATCCATTTGTTAAAAATAGTCTCTTACTCAGATTCTAACTATTAGAGCTGAAAAAGGCACCCAAGATAATTTGCAGTACAAAACTCTCATTTTAGACCTGAGAAAAATGAGACCCAGAAGACTAGGGGAAAAAAATTCGTATTAGAAGGCCAGAAAAATAATGCACACAAGCATCAATTTGTGTGAAGGGGGTTACTGTGAATTCTAAGGGGAATAAAGGTGGATCATGTCCATTTTGCTCTCTGAAAAATGAAATACTAAATTTTTTGTTTTATTTCCTAAAAGCAAAATACACTGCCAAAATTACTTAGAAGGAATGTAACAACAGTGAAGAGTCTGTTTTGAGGACATTAGCTGTTATGTTTGTATATTTCACCTTTTTTAGTTCTGTTTCATTAGCAGAACAATTTCTAAGAATTAAGAAGGCCAGAGATCAGTTCTTCTCTCATCTGCCCTTCTAGAGAATTGTCATCTCTATGCCATTACTCAACCTAAAACAAGACTGTAAAGCTCTCTCAGCATTCACAGGCTCTGGACACTTTTGAACGCTATCAAAGGTCGCATGTTAAATCTACTGCTACTTACCTTTCCTTGCCATTGTTCTGATTGGACCTATCAGCTGAATACTCAAGTTCCTCCACAACTAAAGGGTTCTAATCCTCCACAGTCATTATGGGAGAAAGGAACCATGACTGAAGAAATGATCAATGGTCCAGCCCTGCCTTGACCATAAAGAGCAGGCAGATGCTGAGCCTCAGAAACAACCTCGGCTCCCCACCCTCCACTGCCAAATGGGATTTGGAAGCCCCTTGGGCTATATCATTATTATATAATGAGGTAAGGAAATAAGCAATTTCCAAATTAACTGCTAATTGGCAGTAGTTTCTTTAATCAGTGCCTCTTTGTACAGTACAGGGACTTGTTTGTGATGGGGTCACTTTGCTGCACAACAGAAATTGAAGAAACATTGCAAACCAACTATACTTTAAAAAAAGAATCTGAAAGGAAAAATAAATTTAAAAAATTGTATGCCAAAAAAAAAAAAAATTCAGTGAATCTTTGGTCTTGCCTGATCTCTAGTTTTAGTGGTGTTATATAACCACCGCAACGCTCTAAAAGAAGAAAAAGCAAAGAGCCACAGCATGTTCCTTTCACTTTCTATCCACATTCTGCCCTTCCATCAGTCCAGCTGATGGCCCTCCTAACCCTCAAAGCCTATGCGTATGTTCTCCTACAAGCTTCTCACCAAGGGAGTGGTATTTCTGAAAACAAGGTCAAAGACACCTGTGCACAAGCAGAGCAGCAGCCAATAACATTCAGTATATAATCAATAAAAGTCTAACATGGATATATTGTTTAGGGAAAGGGTTATGAAATCAAAGACGATATGTTAGAAATTTATCAATGAAAAAATTATTTCCATCACCGTATTATCAACACCATCCATTCATTCAATAATTAGCTCAGAGCCTTCCATATCAATGGGCTGGTAAAGGTATTTTACAGCTTTCAAATTAACTGCTACATATTCACTGGTACGTGCACTGATTCATTTGCTCAAAAAAGAATCCTCTGAACTCCATTATGTTAGATCCTGAGAACACTAACAAAGGTATGGCCTCAATTCCCAAGGACAATGATTCTGAAGCCAATTTAAATTTGAGAGTCACCTGGAAGGCTTGCTAAAGAATTAGGATGTGGGGAGTTCCTTGGTGGCCTAGAGGTTAAGGATCCAGTGTTGTCATGCTGTGGCTCAGGTCACTGCTGTGGCGTGGAGTTAATCCCTGGCCCAGGAACTTCCACATGCCATGGGCATGACCACAAAAATCAAAATCAAAAACAAAAACAAAACTAAGACTTTTTATGTCTTATCCCAAAAGACGTGGCTCCAGTAAGAAATGGGTGTGAACAGGAAATCCATAATTGTATCAAGTACCTCCAGGTAATCCTACTGCAGGTGGCCTGGGAACTAGACTTGAAACAGTGGTCTATGAGAGGCCAGAATATATAAAGAAAGAAACATTCAAAGAATCATCCGGAAGTCCCAATCAGTGTCACTGAACAGGACTGCAGGACTTCACTGAACTGAGAAACCTGAGGTGTAAATAGAAGATGGGGCTTACAGAGGCTGGTCACAAAAGGGTAAACTTGGATAAATGAGAAAGAAAAAGGTTTAACACAAGCTAAAAATGCTGTTCGAATACAGAACAAGAGAATCCACTTAACATGGCAAGGATATAGCGCCAAGACTGCCAAAAATCAATACCTTGGTTTCATAAATTTCATTTTCTCCAGACTAGTCTTCAGTTAAGCTACATGGTTCTCAAAGATACCACAATTTTAGGAGAGAGACTCACAAACACTGTATTTCATTCCATCATGCAGCTATAAAAATAATTTATGGAAATTAAAATGTGATAAGATTTTAGATATTGTAGAAATCCTCTTTTAATAACTGCACAATCTGAGGAGCACAATGGCCTTGGGATTAGGCTCAGCTCACAGATGTCATGAAAAGCAGCACAGGTGCTAGAACCCAGGTCCCCTGGCTCCCAGCATCCCAACACCAGGCTCTTCCCATCTTCTAAATTCCTCTCTAAATTATCTGAAAAAGCCACTTCCTGAACTCTGATGCAGTTTCACACAGTTTAGACAGACAGCATCAGAGGGAAAAGAGGCAATTTAATTTTCTAGAAATTAATTAAAACATAGACTTTTTATAAACAGCTGGTATTCCATATTACCGTATGCTGTGCTTGGGTGAGTGTTACTTCTAAAAATATTAAAGCTGCTCAGATGGAATCAGATCCAAGATCGATTCTAGTTGGCAACCTATATGAAGATCTCTTTCACACTGAAGGGTATCTATAAAGCAGCAGCTGGCAGGATTTCATCCATTAATAGTTCGTGCCCAATATGCAACTCTCCCTTTAGCTAGACAAAAGCAGAACTTTTTTTGCTGAAAATTAAAGCTACCTATTTAAAAAAAAATCCTTCAAACAAGCTGCTGAGTCTTCTAGTTTCAAATATATTTTGTTCCTCTATCTTTTCTCACCTTAAGATCTTTACAAATCAGAGTCAAAAGGTTTGAAGTCACCAAGGCAAGCTTTGTCGCATTAGGAGAGACCTGACGTATGCATACTTACACAGATTAATATATACACATCCCTATCATAAAGTTATCTGGCCACTTCCAGAGCTAGAGATGTATTTTTAAGCTTGGCACTGTGTTTGAGAAACAGATTAATGTTCCTACTCTGCTTCCAGCCAATCGAAAGGTTCTACTTGGGTTGGGGGCACTCAAGAAGGTGAGGGAGCAGGGGAATGAGTCACATACTCCTTCAGTTGTGCCGAGGCTGATGGCAAGTGTTTGATCTATTTTGGTTCACGTGTATGGCAACCATCCATGATTCTGAATGATGTAATCATGTTCAAAAGAGGAAACTAAGACCCTGGGTAGTTTAAGCAACTTTCCCCCAGTCATGTGTTCATCTCTGCTATTCAGTTACATGTGCTTCATAGTACAGAAACACGTTCTCACATGGGGAGCATCCCTTCTGACCCAAGAAAATTTAGAGTTCTGGCATTTCTTGTACACTCATCTTCACAACCAGCCCCTGTGATGACTGGAAAAAAGGAAGAAATGGGAGGTGTGGAAAGGTTAAAATACAGCAGAGGAAAGGCTTAAAGCCAAACTTCACAGACCACCACTGTGTCACTGAGTCACTCCACAGTGAGAAAAAAATAAATAAAAAAGGAATAAATAAAAACAGTCCTCACGGTTCATGTACAAAGAGCCACATGGCCACTCTGATGCCAGGTGTCTCTTCAGCTAAGGCCATCTGGAGCCTCTGTGTCAAGATGTTTACCTGGATATTATCCTTTGTTTACACAGTCATCACAGACAGATGAAGGGGTGTGGTAGGAAAACAAATACATTTACCTCCTCAGAGTGCCATCAGAGTACGGTCAAGGCAATTTATTTCTTTAATTGATAATATTCATAGCATTACATACAAATTACACTCTCAGAATTAAAATCCCTGGGCTTCAGGTTTATAGTTTTCATGCCAAAGTGACTACATTAACAACACTTTGTAGTTATGATTACTATTTCTAATTTTGGAAGTACTAATGGATGGCGTCTGCTTGCTAACACTTCACTTGTGTTCCCTTTCTTTCTCTAGCAGAATCACTGTAGGCAAGGAGGCCACAGTATCTGCTCTTTGCTTTTAGAAGAGCTCTCAGCTGGGTCGGGAGGGAAGATTCCAGCAAAGTGGCTGGGGAGGGAACATCTGAGAGCTCTGTCCCTAGTCCCCAAGAGAAAGCTGGTCCTCTGCCTCTCACAGGAGGATGGGCTACAGGAAGCCCCCAGGACCATCTGTGCTGCAGGATGGCCAAGAGGGAACAGAGTGCAGGGGGTCTTGTTGGTGGGTGCTCAGAGAGTGTCAGTGGGCCTTTCTGTTCCTTAAGTACATTGGAAGAACATTGGCAAATGTGACTAGTAGACCCAGTTCCCCTCTTAAACAGCTTGAAAGTGTTATTTAATGTTTACCACCTCACTTACAGGGGAATTGCAAGAATAAATGAGGGAAGTGCACAGAGCATATAGTCCAGGACCTGACAGCAAGCCAAGGAGAAAGAAAGTCATCCTGGCTCAGAGCACAGCTCAAGGAACCAGGAGGGGAACGGGGGAGGAGGGCAGGCAAGACCCACAGTGCTGTAGTAAGAAGGGACCATTTTCAAGGCCTCCTCTCCTTGGACTCTTCTAAAAATTAAAGGGCTCAGGAGCCAATAAGGGACACAAAAGGCAAAGCCACCTCAAAGGGAAGATGCGAGAGACACATTGGGGGCCATGCACTGGAAAAGGCCATATAACTGCAAAAATCTGCAGGAAAAAACTTTTAACATGTTTGCATTTCTTCTCGGGGGATCCAGAGACTCTCAAAGAACTCCTGACTTGATTGCCTTCAACTTACTGGTGAAAGGTAACTGGTATGTGTCGTGAAGTACCTGCACTTGTTGCCACTGTTACACTTTTTTTTTAAAAAAAAAGACAATAAAAACATCATTATTGCTGTTTGAAAAATCCAAGCTTGTGAGCCTTTAACTAAATCCTGAAAACAAAACTGAAGCAAGAAATATGAGAGATGAGAATACAGCCCATTTATAGCCCTTCCAAAGTGACACCTGAGCTCAGCTCCCTTCTGAAGCTTTGAGAAGGGACGGCCCTGTGTTTCTCTAACCTCAGGATATCTCAAGTGCACCTCATAAAGGTCTTTCCTCAATGTCAGTGCTAGTGTTCCCAAACGTGGCCCCAGGCCAGAGGAAATATGGAAATACTCACATGGCATGAAAACCTCCTGACATATGGTACCAGGTAGAGGTTACCAGACCACACCTGCCAGGGCATGTCCTACAGGCTCCATCTGCCAGAGAAACAAGAAGATACCCTTCCCACCCCCACAAGAGGGCCCTTCAGCTCAGATTAGGAGGACCAGATGAGGAAGTCCAAGATAAAGACAAGAAGAAAAGGACCACTTTTCTGCTCTGCTTCATCACCCACAGAGCTGTGAGACTGATTTGCACTGCTTCCCTTAACTGCCTTGGGGTAACCTGGCATTGTGACATATTTCCTGGGTCTGGTTCTCCAAGAGGACACAGAATGACGGTGGTCTCACTTTCATTTTGAAAAATGATAGCCTGGAAATATGAAGTCCCATACAGGAAGCTTATTAGGAAGGAAGAAATCTACCCCACATCCTACACCTACCAATTTCCATACGGAGGTCACTTCCAGGGGGCTCACTTATCTTCTTCAGCCTTTGGATTTCCATGGCCAAGGTGAAAGAATATAGAAGTGAGAGCCAGAAAAGCTGGACTGAAGTCCTGGTTCCTCCACTTACTAGCTGTTTCCCTTTGGAAAGTTACTCTCTTTGCATAGCTTCCTGACCTGTAAAACAGAATTAATCTCTCCTTGATTGCCACACAAGGTTACTGTCAAAAAGACCTCATGAAAAGACAGGTGAGAATACCTTTTAAATATCTCCAAACACTCAGAAGCCATCAGCTGAATTGAAGCAATGTGGAGGGGTGGGCTAAAAGCAGAACTGTGTGTTCCCATGACCCTGCAATGATGATTCTGCTGATGCTACATAGCAGTGCAAGGTGGGCTCCCCGACGAGGAGCTAGGCAATGACAGACAGACATGGACTTTTTTTTTTTTTTTTTTTTTTGGCCATTTCTTGGTCCGCCCCCGTGGCATATGGAAGTTCCCAGGCTAGGGGTCGAATCAGAGCTGTAGCCATCAGCCTACACCAGAGCCACAGCCAACGAAGGATCCGAGCAGCATCTGCAACCTACACCACAGCTCACAGCAACGCCAGATACTTAATCCACTGAGCAAGGCCAGGGACTGAACCCGCAACCTCATGGTTCTTAGGCGGATTCGTTAACCACTGAGCCACGACAGGAACTCCCAGACATGGACTTTGAAGGTACGAGCAAGACTGCTCCCAGCGAGGAAGCCAGAACACCCTCCCTTACCGCCTCTGCCAGCTCATTCACACGCACTATTCCATCACTAAAGGAGAGTCTGTAGAGCTTGGTGACAAAGGGACAATTAAAAATGTACATATAGGAGAGGACCAGAATACCCACAGCACATTCATTAAAATGCAAGCCAGACCCTTTCCGAAAAGGTATAGCCGGAGGCAAAGGGACACCATCTGTCCAAGTAACTCCAGCCAAGGCTTACAAACAAATTCAATACAAGACCAAGCTTCATTTCAGATGTCCTCTGAATATACACTCTTCATTTAGCAAGTGAAAATCAAAGCTGCCCTTCCTCATGTCCACAGATTTCTACTTGATCCAAAATTCATCAGCCAAGAAGGTGGTAGTTTCCAAAGCTCAGATCAAGCACCTTATATAGTGGAGACAATCACTGAAAACATGCACCTTCAGTGCTGTATCCTTTCTCTATGAAAATAAATCTGACCTCCTAGAGTAATGACAATAAAAGCAAAAATAAATGGGACTTAAAAGCTTCTGTATAGCAAAGGAAACCCTAAACAAAACAAAAGGACAACCCACTGAATGGGAGAAAATATTTGCAAATGAAGTGACAAGGGATTAATCTCCAAAATTTATAAACACCTCCTACTGTTCAATACCAAAAAAACAAACAACGCCATCAAAAATGGGGCAGAAGATCTAAATGGACAGTTTTCCAAAGAAGACATACAGATGGCCAAGATCACATGAAAAGATGTTCAACATCACTCATTTTTAGAGAAATGTAAATCAAAACCACTACAAGATCCTTCCACCAGCCAGAATGGCCATCATCAAAAAGTCTACCAACAATAAATGCTGGAGAGGGAATGGAGAAAAAGAAACCCTATTACACCATTGGTGGGAATGTAATTTGGTGCAACCACTGTGGAAAACAGTATGGAGATTCCTCAGAAAACTAAAAATAGAACTACCATTTGATTCAACAATTCCACTCCTGGGCATTTATTCAGAGAAAACCATGACTCGAAAAGATACATGTACTCCAATGTTCATTACAGCACAATATACAATAGCCAAGACATGGAAACAACTTAAATGTCCATCACCAGAGGACTAAATAAAACAGATGTGGTACATATACACAATGGAATATTACTCAGTCATTAAAAGGAATGAAATAAGGCATCTGCGGCAACATGGACGGACCTAGAAAATATCATGCTAAGTGAAGTTAATCAGACAGTGAGACACCAACATCCTATCACTTACACGTAGAATCTAAAAGAAGGACACAATGAACTTTGCAGAACAGAATCTGACTCACACGCTTTGAAAAACTTAATAGTTTCCTAATGTGACAGGTTGGGAGGTGGGGGGGATGCGCTGGGGTTTGGGATGGAAATGCTATAAAATTTGACTGTGATGATCATTGTACAACTATAAATGTTATAAAACTGAGTAATGAAAAGAAAAGAAACTTGGCACCTCAAAGAAATGGCTGATTTCGAGGCAGGGGTGGAAAAGGGAAAAGATGAACCTGGAACATCTCTTTATGCCAGAAAATTAAGAAACAGTCTCCAAAAAAGGATGGGGAAATACCACATGGACACAAGAGCCAGCTTGAAGAGGCTCCCATGGGCCAAGCCTGGGTACCAAATAATGGAGTTCAATAGTGACCCATGAACCATTGGAAAACAGAATTCATGAGTTCATATTAATAACCGGTAGGTAGGTAGATTAGACAGACAAGAATGAAGGGAGAGTTCTTGCTTATAGCAGAATGCAGAAAGCTGATTGGTAAATACGGGAGGGGTACTGAGTTGGAATTACGTGATTTTGTGCCTCTCATTGAAAAGATTGGATCCAAGTAAGAATCGCCATGGATACTAAACATTGCATAGATTTTGATGAGAAGCAAGATTTTGCATGATCTTAAAGCATTTCCTCATGGATTTATCTTTCCTCCCATACAACTAGTACGCAAATAATAATTATACAGTCAAGAAAATGGACCCCATCTTAGCAGAGTAATCAAAATTATCACCAATGACGGGCCTTTATTTGCCTCTAGATGCTATATACTGAGAAGGACACAATATAACCCATGCAACATTCCAACTTTTTTTGGCCATTGTATAACCAGAATCCATTTATGAGGAAACACCAAACCATCTCAAACTTAGGACTACTCTAAATTTTTTTAGGGAGGAGGATTTATTTTTATTTTTATTTTTTTTTTTTTTTGCTTTTTAGGGCTGCACCCACAGCATATGAACATTTCTAGGCTAGGGGTCAAATCAGAGCTACAGCTGTCAGCCTATGCCACAGCAACTTGGGATCCTAGCTGCATCTTCAACCTATACCACAGCTCATGACAACACTGGATCCTTAACCTACTGAGAGTGAGTGAATTGAATTCACTGGGGATTGAATCCACATCCTCATGGATCCTGGTCAGGTTCATTAAGTGCTGAGAGATGTATTCTTAAAAACTGTCGATGTTATAAAAGATAAAACAAGGCTAGGGAAGTGTTTCAGATTAAAGAAAGCTAATGATTGAAATAAAAGGAGGTATCTGACCATAGACAAGATCCTGTATTGGAGGGGAAAATATTATAAAAGATGTCATTGAGTTATTTAGCTAGCCAAGTTAGAATATGAATGTTAGATATGACCTTTTTTTTCTTTTTTTTTTTTTTTTTTGTCTCTTTGCCATTTCTTGGGCCGCCCCCACAGCATATGGAGGTTCCCAGGCTAGGGGTCGAATCGGAGCTGTAGCCACCAGCCTACACCAGAGCCACAGCCACGCGGGATCCGAGCTGTGTCTGCAACCTACACCACAGCTCACGGCAACGCCAGATCCTTAACCCACTGAGCGAGGCCAGGGATCGAACCCACAACCTCATGGTTCCTAGTCGGATTCGTTAACCACTGAGCCACCATGGCAACTCCCAGATATGACTTTTAAAAAACTGTATCAATGCTAAATTTCCTGAAGCTGATCACTGTACCATCGTTACATGAGAAACTATACCAATTCTTAGGAAATAAATAAATATTTAGGTACTTAGAGGTAAAACGCCATGATGTATGTAACATATTCTCAAAACGGTTCAGAAAAACATACTGTGTGGGTGTGCGGAGGTGTACAGGAGTGAGTGTGTGTATATGGAAAATGATAATGCAAACAGGTTAAATTTTAATAGCAGGTAAATCTGGGTCAAGAGTAGACAGTTATTCTTTTTTCCCTGTAAGCTTGAAATTATTTCCAAGTAAAAACAAACAAATAAACAACAACAACAAAACCCACACACGCTCTCATTCTCTGATTACATTCTCCTTGAAATATTGTCATGTCTTAGCTTCCCTGACATCGTTCTCTTCTGGATTTCCTACTTCACAGGAAATTCTACGTCTGGATTACCTTCACAGGCAACTCTTCATTTCCTAACATTGGTAGGTCCCTTGTTCTAAGTCTACACAAGAGCCTATATGAACTCCCATCCAAAGTTTGAACCTCCCATGGACACACCACCACCTCATTCCATATTTCCAACCACTCTACTTGCTGGGCCTCTCTACCCAGATTCCTACAAGCTCCTCACACACCACTCAGACAGGGCACGGCTTCTAGATCAGGAAAATATTCCGGCATAGTTTGGGGCCTGATAAAGCAATAGCTCCCAGACACTAAGCTCTTATTATCCATCAAGGAGGCCACTCAGAGGGAAGGGAAAGGAGAAGGAACAGATCCATGCTCTATTGCACGCTTTCTGACAAAAACAAGCTAAAGGAGAATGACCACTCAAAACCTCAAGAGAAAGGGAAGAACTGAGAAAAGAGCAAGTATAATTTCATTCTGCAATATGGCGGCGAGCATAACCCTCACTCTCAAAAACCACAGCACCAAATGCCACAATTTTAAGTCTCTGTTCTCATGTCAAAAAGGGAACCCACAGGTCAGGTTCTGAATCCATTATCCTTTACCTGCCACAGGTGCCTCTCACCTTCCCCATTTTGAACATCAGGGCATCAAGGTACCCAGTCTCTTGGGGAACAACACAGGTCCAGGTCTGCACCCAAATACCAAAGGTGCTCAATCTGAATTAATATTGTTTCATATTTTCAGTTGGTATCACTTTTTTTTGTGGGGGGAGGGGATCTCTGTAGAGGGATTAAAAAAAATAAAGGTGAGAACACCTATGATGAAACATAAACATCCGACAGTTAAAAATCTCCTATTTCCAGATTCGGCTTCTTAACTCATAAGTGGTCTGAGCACCCAATTTCAAATGTCTCTATTACTATGGGAACATTTTTAATCAAGCTACTTCCTAAGAGATCCCCGCCCTCTTAAGAAAACTAATAAAATTACTACCCAGCTTCTGACAAATCTCTGACTAAGAACTGGAAGCTATCCTTCCATGTGAACATTGCAGATGGCTTATTTGCATATTATAATTCTCCCAGTTGATGACTGTCTATGGGGATATAGGAAGAAGCAGACAGGTGGACAAACTTCTTTTTTAAAATGTCTCACTGTGCCAAGTAACCAGGCTAATATGTAACCGCTAAAAAACTTTCATAACAACTCATACGCAAGTTCATTAAAAAGTTATAAGGAGGTCAGCTTATAAATGCAGAAAATTCCAAAATGACAAATAGCCGGATTCTAGTGTTCTCACAGTTTCATTAGGGAATAATCAAAAGAAGCCAAATCCCATAGCTCTGGAGGCAGGTGCTGGTAACTTCAAGAAAATTACACAAAATAAGGATATTGGCGGTGGAAAAGACATAGAAAGTAAAAGCTGGAAAGTAAAGATTTTACTGAGCAAAGTGGAAAACAAATGACAAAACTGAGGCCATTACTGGCGTAATTCCAGTCAACAAATTATCCTAATTTTGCCCAAAATAATCACATAACTTACAGTAAAACTTGTTTTTGTCCTAAATTATTCACATAATGGCTTTAGCTCTCTACTTCTCATATAGAGGCAGGCAAAATGCATACTGAAGAACAGGCATCTTTTACTGAGTTCCAGGTGTTTATGCTCTCATCAACCAGACTTTGGCAGACAATCTCCAACATCTTTAAATACCATCCTGGCATCAGTACTTTATACAGAGTTAGAGAACCATGGTGATAATCTCCACATCCTTATCTGATTAGATCTGTAAAAATTCTTGTGAATATGTGGATTAGGTACTGATCAAATTGAAATAAAGATAGTATATGAAAGTCATCCAATAATCACGATTATAGGATATGTTATAAAAAATAGAAAGCGAATGATGGTGTCACAAAAAAAAATCACCAGGACAAGATTCAACCCACTGGCTGATCAAGAGGTAAGTCCTGCACGAATTTGGTGGATGCAAAATACCACAAGAAAGTAGTTTTGCAATATGTACCAGTATCCGGTAATTCTCACTCCAATCTACCTCCAAAGAAATAATCCTGAATGACTGTAGTGTTTTATATACAAAGCACTCACTGTAAGATTATCTATAGTTTATCTAAAGAAAAAAATGGCAACTACCTATCCCTTCACAGATTGTTGGTAAAACCAACCATGTTATAAAGTGGCCTATAAAGCATGAGTTTTTAAAGGGGATTAAATGACACAGTTCAAGTTTGAAATGTTTGATACATGAAAATCAAAGCCATCAACTCAAACTTTGTTGATATCTATAAAAGCTGTAAAACCTCATAAACTACACACTGTAAATAATGTGTAGTTAACAAAACAATTTTCCATTAAACTACCTGGGAAAATCAGCAAACAACACAGCTATACCCCTCACATATTTTGAAGGTAACAGCCTTCCAGGTACGCCCATCTTTCAGAAGCACTACAAGCATTTTCTCTAAATGTTACTACTTTTTCCTCACTGCACCCCCCAAACAAAGTGCAATGTGGCAAATGGCAAATGCTCCATGAATATTTAGTGAATAGCTATCTCAGTCATACACTGATCACATACCAAGAAGAATCTGACTGAAATACTCCCTAATTCCAAATATCCCTATTTCTGTCAATCCTTTGTAATTATTTGAAATGGAGCCTCAATTTAACTTCATGGATCAACCCAAACAGAAAGTGGCTGTAAATTTTAATTTGTTTGAAATTTAAAGTTTTAAAATTCAGTTGTTCCAACTACTTGAGTGTTTTTTCTTGGGAAATTTGTACATTTAACTCACGCATCCCCCAAACTGAAAACCATTCTAAATATCCAGCCATCTGTCCCATCTCTTCAGAAAACACCAATATACTACATCTCAGAATTAGAAATAAAAAGAGGAGTTCCTGTCGTGGCGCAGTGGTTAACGAATCCGACTAGGAACCATGAGGTTGCAGGTTCAGTCCCTGCCCTTGCTCAGTGGGTTAACGATCTGGCGTTGCCCTGAGCTGTGGTGTAGGTTGCAGACACGGCTCCGATCCCGCGTTGCTGTGGCTCTGGTGTAGGCCAGTGGCTACAGCTCCGATTCGAGCCCTAGCCTGGGAACCTCCATGTGCTGCGGGAGCGGTCCAAAGAAATAGCAAAAAGACAAAATAAATAAATAAGAAATAAAAAGAAAAATTAATACCCAATGCTGATGAGGGTGAAGTGCTAGTGTGAGTATGAGCTGGTGTGTTTTTTAGCATATATGAAGAGTTCGTCGAAAGTTATACACTCTGACTAAGGCTCCTTTAAAAACAGACCCTAAAGAAATAATCAGAGAGGATCTCCCGTCGTGGCTCAGAGGTTAATGAATCCAGCTAGGAAACATGAGGTTGCGGGTTCGATCCATGGCCTCGCTCAGTGGGTTAAGGATGTGGCATTGCCGTGAGCTGTGGCATAGGTTGCAGACGCAGCTCAGATCCTGCGTTGCTGTGGCTCTGGCACAGGCCAGCAGCTACAGCTCTGATTAGACCCCCTAGCCGGGGAACCTCCATATGGTGTGGGTGTGGCCCTAGAAAAGACAAAAAAAAAAAAAAAAAAAAGAAGAAGAAGAAGAAATAATCAGAGATGTGACCAAATATTTAAACATAAACATGTATGCTGCAAGTGCAGCCCTAAAAAGCCAAAAAAAAAAAATTTTAAATAAACATAACATGTTCATGTCGATGTTCTATTGTGAACAACTGAAAACAGTCTAAATGACCAACAATAGAAGACTGTTTAAATAAATTATGGTCCACTCAACTATTCTTTTAACCTCTGTAGCTGTTCAGATATGGATCATTTCCTTCTTTGCTGCTGAGGTCAAAAAAACTCAGCTCTGCCATTTTTTACTAGGAATGGGATCCTGGGCAAGTTACTATGCACAGTTTCTTCCCTCGTAACATCAACAACAGAAATCTCAAGACTGAATTGTTCATTTACGTAAATTGAGAACCACGCCTGGCACACAGTAAGCACTGCACAGGTGGTTGACAGCATTACTTCTTTTTTGTACCTATCAAAATATTTACAATGATCCTATGTCATTTTTGAAGTTAAAAAAAAATCAATAAACATCTGCTAATCATTTTCAATTTCCTAAAAAGAAACCAAATGAGGCAAAAATTTAATTCAATATATAAATCTATAATCCTTTATCAGAAACTTTTAGGGCTCAAAGTGTTTTCAAACACAGAATTTTTCACAATTTAGAAACATGACACAGTGTGCACTGACCACTGAATATAAAACACAAAGCCAGGTCTGGGCCAGCAGCCTACAATCAAAAAACTAATATTCACAATCAAATAAATAATCAAATATTCATAATCAAATAAATCATCAAATATTCACAATCAAATCCAAGACAGTACATCAGTGCAGGTGAGGTATCATTCACGTCACAAATAAATTATCAAGAAACTTTACATTTTCAGAGCCATTTCAATTGCAGAACTGTGAATAGAGAGTCCTAAATCTGTATTATAAAATCCTTAGCATTATAGCAGCAGCAACAGTCCAAAATGGCATATGGCTGATTTACGGCACTTCAGATACTTAGGCAAAAATGAAAATAAATAATGACAATTTACTAAGTCCCCAACCCTGGAAGGATCCCTCTAAAGCAGGTTTATCAATAGAGTGCTATTGCTATTGTGACTGGATAATGTCTTGTGGTGTTTTGTCTTGTATAATTGTATGATATCTAGCAGCATCCCTGATCATGACAAGATGCCAGCAGCATCTTCTAGTCATGATAACCAAAAATGTCTCCAGACTTTACCAAATGTCTCTGGGGGTGGGGCAGTAAATTCATCCCTTCCTGAGAACCAGAGCAACAGTAAAAAGAGAAAATCGACCCCATCCTCTCCACATTCCACAGCAGGACTCCAAATGGCCAAGTTTCACCAGACAGCTCCATATTTTCTAAGACTCCTGACTTTCCCTCACCTCCCACTATTCCCCAAACCCCAGCCCAAAAGAATTTCTTGCTTTCATCCCCAAGTACAACATGATATCACAACTCACAGCTTTAGGTCACACTGGGCTCCACCCAGAGTATATGATCCCACCTTCGATAACGCCCACCACCAGAAGATGGTCCTGCCATACAGCTTCCCCAAGAAGGCATTTCTCACACTAAGCATTATGCCCAGAGAGGTGAGCGAGCTACAGGTGTCAAGAAACAGGACTCCAAAGGCAAGCCATTTGTCAGCTGAAAAATCTAATGTTGAGCTAGTTTTCTCTATCTGTGGAACTGGGGAGACAGACAGGAATCTCACAGGTCAACATTTCCAAAACTGTTTTTTTTCCCCAGAAATCATTCTGATGATGTTAATACTCGTTCTGATATTTGTGATGCTCAAATAGGTTTGAAAAATTATCTTTGACGTTTTTTTGGGGGGGAGGGTTGTTAGCACCACATGATCAGTTTATATCTTTAATATTCTAATTAGTTGATGAAACCCCAAGAGAAAAGGACTACACTGCACTTCCCAAGCTTATCTGGCCAGTAAGTCTCGTTTTCTCTTATGCTCTAAAACTGTCTATTTCCCTGATGAGGGTTCCAAGGAAACAGTGATGGAACCCTAACCTCCAGGGACAATCCTAAAACCATCATTTGGCTATTGGTTTCCAGTTCCTTTTATACAAACATACCTATGTTAACAATTTTACAAATTGCAGCATTATTCAAAAGATCAAAATGAAAGCATTCACCCAGAAGCACAGAAGTCACAGCCTAATAATAGTATAACAGAACACTACAGTGCTTAATGTTTTGTACTATGCTGACTGTATTATATACTCACATAGAAAGGAGTGAGTATATAATGTTACTCACATTATATAAGTTAAGGAGTTCCCATTTTGGTGCAGCGGAAACAAATCTGATTTCCACGACGCTGCGGGTTCAATCCCTGGCCTCACTCAGTGGGTTAAGGATCCCACCTCGCTGTGGCATAGGCCAGCGGCTGCATCTCCGATTCAATCCCTAGCCTGGGAACGTAATATGCCACAGTGCAGCCCTGAAAAAAATAATAATAATTAAAGTTAAAAATAACTAAACTAATTTTAGCATCTCTTTAGAATAGAAATTAAACAAGTTACTAAAACTGCAGGTTCTGTTAATAAAGAAGCAAAACAAAAAACAACCTGTAACTGATACGATTCTGAAGGCTAATACCTTCTTGTTTTTAAAATAATAAAGGAGAAAATACTTTCTGATAAAGCAGGAACAATATTTTATTTCCCTTCATGATTTCATAAAGATTCATCATCTAGCTACACACTTTGCTCTGTCATTTGTGGCCTCCTCCAACTCCCAGACCCTCAGCCCCCTGCCCCCCACAACCCACACCACTGTACAAAAGAAAAATAAAACCACCACCTCCACAAAAAAAACACAACAGCTTCTTTTATTAGCTTGGTGCGTATGGAAATCATTTTTGCAGATTTCTCCTTGTTGATTCCAATTTTTTAAGGTATCACTACAACCAATTAACTACAGTTGAAGTTGTACCTGTATATAATGTCTTCCCCCCAGTGCAACAAAACACAGGTGCCACCTTCCTGAAAAATGGATCACCGATATACCATGTGCATCCTAGAAAGTCATCACGCCTCTTTGCTAGCACTGAATTTGTTTATGACTCTCTGCTACCGAACAAAAGCCTCATTAATTAGGGAGGCCTGGAGAAGGCAGAACGTGCTGACTGTCTCAGAATCTCCATTTTCATAACTACATTTCTAGGTCCTGCCGCTGAGCACCGATTTTTACTTTCTTATTCACAGAACTACAACTTGCCATGCAATAGAGAAAGTAAAACACTACAAAACAATTTTTCAAACTACTAGCGCAAATTATTAACTAATTAAAATAATTATACTACCATTTGACTGAGTTACATAATTAGTGTTAAAATTTTTCTATGGAAAAGATATAAAGAATTATTTCAATGAGGATCTCTTCATAATTTTTTTTTAGTTTAACTTTTGTCCTATATTTTTTACAATGAGCATGTGTTAATAGGGAGAAATTTAAAAAAAGTGTTACGGGGAAATTTTAAAGATGGAAAGTATACATTTTTCAAAACGCCACATTTATTCATAGAAAATATAAGTGGTAGAGTTCCCACTGTGGCACACTGGATTAAGAATAAGACTGCAGTAGCTCTGGTCACTGCAGAGGTGCAGGTTCAATCCCTGGCCTGGTGTAGTGAGGAAAAGGATCCAGCACTGCAGCAGCTACAGTGTATGTCGCAGCTGCAGCTCAGACTCAGTTCCTGCCCAGGAACTTGCAAATGCCAAGGAACCTCCGAAAAAGAAAAAAGGAAAAAGAAAAAAAAAACACATATGGTCAATTACATGGTTTTATGTGAGAGCTGCTAAAAGGTCCCACAAAAAAACTTCCTACAAAACATATTTTGGGCAGGAACATATAGCCTCAGCCCATTAGAGGGTACTCACCACAAAGTCAACCTTTGATTCACCAAATTGTGAAAGAAACACTCAACAATTAGTTGCCATTAGTCATTGAGTACCTGTGAGCAGGCAGCACACAGCCAAAGTATCTAGGATAGTTGGCAGGGGCCACAAGGACAGATAACTATCGGAGCAGAGCAGGTATGGCATTCTTAGGATGGACCTGGGCACCTCTGCATGTCCCTGGAGGCCAAGGAAGCTTGTCCCTGTTTCAGAAATGCTGCCTATAGTTATTTGGATTCAGGAAAACTTGACTCTTTACCTTTCTGGGCTCTAGTTTTCCATTTATAAAGCAACAGTGTTAATAACAGTAATAGCAATACAAAGCACACAAGGTTGTTACAATGTTGGTCACCTGCTCTCTTCCCCAGAGTTGTACATACTACCAAAAAATAGCACTCCTGTGCCCATTCCAAGGCCACTAAAGATACTGACACAGATCTTTAGTGGGCCAGCTCAGCTTGCTCCCTGAAATCCAGCCAAATCAATTTCCTTGACATAAGGGTTCAGTCCAACCTTTTGTATTTCCTCCAGCAGAGGGATATGGCTAACCCAGTTAAGTTAATTTCCAAGACTAAAGGAGGTAAGGATTATTTTTATATTTTTTTCTCTTCTTGGAAACCATGCATTTTCAGCATTGCACATGCAAGTGCACATACATGCAACAGCAATTCTGTTGGGACACTGAGGAAAGATAGAATGCTTGTGATTTTCTGTGAAGGAGCAGCACTTCATAGCACCCTGTAAAAAACAGTAGTTGGGTTAAAAAAGAAACTTACCTGCCAAAGAGACCTGTTAAGAAAGCAGATATAGCACACTGAAAAAAGAGTAGTTGGGTTAAAGAAAGAAACTTACCTGCCAAAGACATCTGTTAAGAACTATGTCTAGTCACTTATGATGGAGCATGATAATGGGAGAAAAAAGAATGTATACATGTATGTGTAACTGGGTCACCATGCTGTACAGTAGGAAAAAAAAGTTATATTGGGGAAATAACAATAAAAAATAAAATTTAAAATTTTTTTTAAAAATTAAAAATTAAAAAAAAAGAAGGCAAGTCCCCAAAAGTTGAAAAGATAAATGGCATTTTGCCCAGAGCCTTCTCAAACAGAGCCAAATAATTGAGTCTACCCACCAAAAAGGGAGAGGGAGACAGTGTAAAAAGGAAGTACAAAATCCTTTAGAAAGTGACCACACAGGATCTCCAGTGTTGCCAGCCATTTGATTTACCAGGCAGCCAGCCAGTAAGGCACTGGTAATTTAGTGGCATTAAGATGAGCTTAGGGAGGAGGGAAGAGGGAAAGGGAAAGGTTCTCACGTTGCTAAAACCAAATGACTGTGTAACACCCTTGGAGGAGTGAAATTCTACAATGAATCTGTGCAGGTATAAAACACATCTTGCCACCCTTCTTTGCCTGGTCACCACACATTACAATGCATTATGACAGGATCGTTCAGAAAGCCCAAGGGTCAAGCAAGATCTCCCTACATCAGTAAGGTGTTCTGCATGACAGATTTCTTAAAAGGTCTTTTAAACATCTAGAGGGAAACAAATCTGTCCTTTATTTGACAAATAAAAATTTCAGAACTTAGCTCTGATAACAAAGGAAAGAATGCTCTCTTCCTCCAGGGAGCTCAAAATTACTGAACATGCAGTATAGCAAGAAACAGACTGCTTGGGGGAGGGACAATCATGGTTTCTTGCCAAAAATATAGCTATTGTTGTTATTTATCTGAACACAATATTTTGTCATTTTAATTTTCACCAACATCAGCTGGCTATTTTGAAAAGACAGGCATGGTTTTCAGCAGAGCATGGATGGCATACCACTGCTTTCATGGAAAAAGTAGACAAAAATTAAGAAATCAAAACTCCACTTGGAAAATAATATTTTTTCTTTCTTTCTTTCTTTTTTTTTTTTTTTTTTTTTTTTTTTTTGCTTTTTAGGGCCACTCCTTTGGCATATGGAGGTTCCCTGGCTAGGGATCAAATCAGAGCTACAACTGCCGGCCTACACCAGAGCCACAGCAACACGGGATCCAAACCATGTCTGAGACTTGCACCACAGCTCATGGCAACGCCAGATCCTTAACCCACTGAGCAAGGCCAGGGATCAAACCCACAAACTCATGGTCCCTAGCTGGATTCATTTCCACTGCATCATGACAGGAACTCCACTTTATTTTTATTTTTTTTCAACTGAAAGCATGAAACAATGCTCCTAGTATTTCACTGTCACATTCTCAGATCCTAGAGCTTTGTGGCATTTGAAAGCAACAATGGCACTAAGAATATTCTCTTGTTGACTTAATGTACCATGAAAACTGTCTCAACTTCATTAAGGCCTAAGAAAAAAGGCATCATCTCTACACTCCTGTTCAAAACAAACTCACAACAAATAAAATGACAGTAAAAAGAGAAAAAAAGTAATGATTTACTGAGACATACTACATGGATACAGCTTGAAAACATCATACTAAGTGAGAAAATTCAGACACGAAGAACCACATATTGTGTGATTTCTTTCATATATGAAATGTACAGAAGAAGTAAATCCACCCCCATAAAGGCAAAAGTACATTCCTTGTCAGGGACTTCTCGGAAAGCAGGTAGGTGTCAGGGGAATGGTCAGTTCATATGAATGGGCATAGAGTTTCTTTTACGGTGATGAAAACTTTTTCAACTGGTTGTACTCATGGTTGCACAAATCTAGAAATATATTAAAAACCACTTGATTGTGCCCCTCAAATGAGTGAATTACAGTCTGTGAATTACAGCTCATTAAATGTTTTTTTTTTAAAAAAAAGTTAAATGAGATAAGCACTCTCACAGTTACAATCATACACAAAATGAAATCTATCATCACAGTTACACACACTCACAATCCCCTCTCCTCACTTTATTCTCAACTACATGATCTTTTGTCCTCTGTTACCTAGAGCTGGTGCTTTGCAATTAAGGTACATGAGAATCACTGCAGAACTTTGTTAAGGAGCAGGTTATGATTCCTCAGGTCTGGGGTGGGGCCTGAGATTCTGCATTTCCAGCTCCCAGGGGTGGCAACATTAAAAGGTTGTGTCCTTCTCATGCCACAGATGCCGGATCACATTTATAGATTCACAACATCCTAAAGCACTAAACACTGCCAAGAGCTGCTGCCCCAAGTCTGGCCACAAGTCACACTCATGAGTATCCCAGGAAGTGCTTTTCCTCCCTGCCCCTCTCATGCATAGTGCTACAAAGACAAGAGGAGAAGCAACCCCACCACTCAACACTTAGACTTCTTTACAGACGGGTCACAGGATTGCCTTCTAGGCCAGCTCTGCTGCTGAAGACCTTCCATCAGACATCCTCACCTATAAGGGGACTTCCTCATATGTACAACTGGGCCCAGTACCACTGGCTCCTGACTTCCCAGAGTTGTTTCCAAAGTAAAATAAGAAAATGCTTGCAAGGACTTCCTGTTGTCACTCAGTGGGTTAAAGACCCAATGTAGTCTCTGTGAGGATGCGGGTTTGATCCCTGGCCACGTTCAGTGGGTTAAGGATCTCATGTTGCCACAAGGTGAGGCGTAGGTCACAGATGCAGCTCGGATCTGGCATTATGGTGGCTGTGGTGTAGGCCAGTAGCTACAGCTCCTATTCGACCCCTAGCCTGGAAACTTCCATATGCCACAGACAAGGGTGGAAAAAGAAAAAAAGAAAATGCCTGCCAAAAAAGCTTAAAGAACCACAAAGTATTAGATTATTGTACAATGGGAAAAAGAGTTAAGCAAGTTCTCATTCTAGTTCTCCTGGTGGACCCAAAAGACCAGAGAAGTTGTTTAAATTCTGGGGGTCAGCAATTCCTATTGCCTCCTACTGTGAGCACTGAAGAGAGAGGCCGAGCAAGGCAATGCCCCCTCTCTTATCTATCTTCTAAGGGTTTAGCAAGAGCAAGGCCAATTCCAAGAGAAGGAAAGCTTCACGGATCAAAGTTAGCCAGACATATTCTGAGAGGCAGTAGAAGCTTCAACCCATGTCTTTGGGATCCACCAGCCCCTGCGAGAACGTCAGTGTGAGATGAGGAACTTAATACGGGAACTTCGCTTACCAATCATGCAATCTCAGGTCTGACAGCCCATACTCAATGCATGTGCATCTAAAACACGCCACTGCAGTGCCATGAGAATTCGAGGTCTCCGATTATGCTGTAGGCAGAAGGAACTGAAGCCAATATAGTTCTAAATGAGCTTTCCTTTCTATTAAATTGTATTGCCCTGAGGATAAGGGAAAATTTATTTCACTGTGGAATATATTTCAGTTTTTATTATCAATTTCAACCAAAGCAAAAATGAAAAAAGAAATCAAAATGTATGAAAGAAACTTCTAAATGTCTATTGTGAACCTATTTTTACCCTATAAAAATTAATCCTGGGAGTTGCTTCCATAATCACAAAAATACTCAACAAATAAAGAATTGTGATGTATTTCTCTAAGACCAGCTTCAAAATCAAGTTAGAAGACTCGTAAAAAGTGAGCCATCCACTTATTACGAGACATTCTTAAAAGTCAGATGGAGTTACCTAACCCTATATATTTCCTTATAGCAAAACAATTGTTAAATTTTATGAAATAAAAGACTGATAAAGCATATCTTCCTCTTTGCAAGGTTATAGTTATAATACAATACCTATACCATAAATACCAAAAACTAATTAAAGAAGTTATTCACATCTTTCACAAAATGAAATTTGTCATAATGAGTAAGTATAGTCCTAGAGAAAAGGGGGAAAAAAGTTAAGTGCCAATTCAAAAAGAGATCCTTCACTGAAAAGAAATGAGAACCTTATTTAACACCCTGGCGTTATCAACAATATTCCTCATCTAGACAGTAGTGTGTGAATTGTATTACCTTTAATGGAAGGAGCCGACATACTAAAGTGAAAGATTGGTAAATATGAATTAGTCATTTTAAAAATGTTCCTGAAACCTAAGAAAAGACCTCATCTTAAGGGGGCATTGACCTATTTTTATTATTTTCCTATGAGTCAGCAAACTAGCTTATAAGTAAAGACAATGTAAGCTTTTATTTAAAACAAAAACAAAAACTTTTGGAAAAGTCGCTAGAGTTCCTAGAATAGTTTTGCTTAAAAAAACTGTATGAAATTTGTGCTTTCACCCCAACGGGGGGTGGGGGGAGATCTAGACACCATTCAGCCATCACAATGCTTACACCCTGTTTCTAAAAATATGTTTTCATAGTTTAAGGGTCTCCCCAAAATTCTCAGCTTCCACTGCAGAGTGCACTCACCCCATTAAAGTCGCTGTAGTTATTTCAAAGGTATCTAACAGTGAAATCAATTCAACAGTCAAACATCTGCTTTTCTGTGTCTCTCACCCTAAATCATAAATTCCCTGAGAACAGCAACAGGCCTTTCACTCCCATCTCAGTCCCTTAATGCCTTAGCCAGGCCTGCCAGCCAGAACAGACTGCAAACAGAATCAGAGCCCTCTGCTCACACACAGCACCAATTAGAAAGCTCATCTGTTATCACTTCCATAAATCAAGTAATCAGTGAAAAAGATGAAAAGAAACTACCATTTGCTGTATGCCAGACTCCTGACTGTATTTTGGTATTTAAACCTTTCCATACCCCAAATTACTGTTTGTTAAGTGCTGAATTATGTTGATTACTAACACTTGATGGACTAAAGTCCCCTGAGGGCAAGATCATGCCTTCATTAGCTCTGCATCCCTCACAGTCCCAACAGCATCATGCAGAAGTTGGCAGACTCAGATCAGTTCACTATAATGGATAAGGACGGTGAAAGAACAGGCCACCTTTATGTGTCAATGGATCACCTTGATCTCCATCCACCAAAACATAGCTAATTTACTTTTTAAAAAAGTTATTCTTGAAATTATTATGAATGACAAGCAATGCAGCCATCTGCATGCACTTTGAAGTGTCTTACATTCACTTGGACTAAACAGGATTGCTTCAATTGTATTTCCACCGTTATGTTACTGAAAATAATTCATGTTTTGCCCCACCTAATTTCAACCTCAAATCCAGCTGACAACTCTTTCACTTTGAGGCTTGCATAATTTTATTTTCTGTCTCAAAATGTCTATGTAAGAAGAGACAGTGAAGACTCACAAAAACATAAGCAACTCTCAAACATCAGGGCTCTGTTTCTAACAATGCTTTCCCAGGGACTATCAAAACAGCTGAAAATATCACTGTGCTTCATCCATCAACAAACTGTCACCTCACTGGATGAATTATGAGTCAAAATAAAAATACTTGCTACTTCCAACCTGGGTGGATGAAAACTGCGGGAGAAAGAACCGACAGTGTTCAGCAATATTGCTTTTAACAGGTTTCTCTAATAAGGTCTGACCATAGAAAAGGCTGCTTCCAAATCCAAAAAAAAATTTCATTTCTTAACATCACATTTCCTCAGTTGTTTACATAAAAGTGCAAGTCAGCCCTCCAAACACATGAATGCTCTTTTAATTTCAACAGATAAGGTAGAGGGGGAAAAAAAATCTTGAATTTCCTCCGGGTAAAAAAAAAAGCATTTCACATCGTCAATACATCCAGCACTGAGCAGAGATATTTGGGAGTAAAAAAAAGTGTTCAATAAATAATGAAATGAGATGAGCTCCATTTAATCCAAGAATGTGAATGATCAGTTTCTGATGGTACCACATTTCACACAATTATTTTCATGTAATTTCAATAGGGGCAATTCTACTATGGGCTAAAACAAACTACACAATAAATAAGGTCCTGGTGCCTGCTGCAAGTTTAAGCCATTCAAATTTTGAAGAAGCAGGTCAAAAATACAATTGCACAAAACATCTAGGAACAATAAATGCTGGGGATGATGTGGAGAAAAGGGAACTCTCCTACACTGTAGGTGGAGACCTAAATTGATACAACCAATGGAGAACAGTACAGAAGTTCTTTTAAGAACTAAATATAGGACCACCGTATGATCCAGAAATCCCACTCCTGGGCATATATCTGGAGAAAACCATAATTCAAAAAGATACATGCACCTCTATGTTCGCTGCAGCACTATTTACAACTGCCAAGACATGGAAGCAACCTAAATGTCCAGAGGAATAGATAAAGAAGATATGGTACATATATACAATGGAATACTACTCAGTCATAAAAAAGAACAAAACAATGCCATTTGCAGCAACATGGATGGGCCTAGAGATTATCATACTACGTGAAGTCAGACAAAGACAAATACCATATGATATTACTTACATGTGGAATTTAAAAAATGATACAAATGAGCTTATTTACAAAACAGAAACAGACTCACAGACATTGAAGGGGAAGAGGGGGAGGGAGGGACTGGGCTTTTGGGAATGGAAAAGACACATTTCTGCATATGGAATGGATGATCTACAATGACCTGCTATATAACACAGGGAAATCTACTCATTGTTCCGTGATAACCTATATGGGAATGGATATGGATATGTGTCTATGTATGGCTGAATCCACTTTGCTGTACAGCAGAAATTAACACAACATTGTAAATCAACTATACCTCAATAAAATTAAATTTTACAATTACAGTTGCACATCCCATAATATGATGTGGACATATATAGGCTATGAATAGTAAATCTGTAAAAAATACTTTGGAAAAAGTCTTCTATGATTTCTCCCATTTAATAGTTCTGCTAAATGTGTTGTCATTTTAAAAACCCATAGTAAAGCCATACTCTCCCTGGCACAAACCCTCTTCCTCTAGATCTATAAGAGGAAAAAGGAAGGGCATCCCTTGGTAAATGTGCTCCTCTGAAGCTCTGTGTGTTTGTGGGGGGCTTCCATCTTTCACATGAACTCATGGGAAATCACAGCGAGGCCCCCCTTTCAGTGGCTGATGCTCTATCTCTAAATTGCTTTTCCAGAGCCAGAGAAGAAGCTGCCTAGACAAGAAGTGAAGCTAATCAAGATACATCTTGAATTCCATAGTTTTACCCATCCATTGTGGTAGCTTTCGCATTGCGGGGCAGAGAACACAACACTAAATTCCTCTTTTACTCACCTAAAGGAGAAAAAGAAAAATGTCAAGCAAAAAATGTTAGGCAGTTCAGATTTAGGGAAAATACCAGCTTTTCACTTCACTAGGAGAATATCAATTATATGTGACATAAACTTCTTAAACTGATTTTAGCTTTTTATGTCCTACATCAAAAACCTCTAGGATGGCACACAAGAAGAAACCCAACTGGGATAGCCATGGGCAATTAAAGAAAGCAGGCTAGAAGAGCTCATATCATCAAAAGGGAACGTGTATGCTATTCAAGCAGCACACCCAGCTAATGGTTCTCAATTCAGGCTCCATGATGATACCACCTGAGTTTAACTGGTCTCAGGGGCACTGGGGTCTGAGCATTTTTTAAAAGCTCACCCAAGTGATGTTAACCCAGCTGTGAGGATTGGGAACCACTGAGTTAGACTGCCGGAAGAAAGAATACGCCATCAGTGAAAGTGATCAGGTGGTGCAGTGGCACAATCTCAGAGCAGATGAAATAATGTGGGAAAAATAAATAAATAAATAAATAATTAAATGACTTATGGCCTGGGCCTGTTATGGGTGAGGGGCACATACCCAGACAGGAAACCATGTCCTCTGCCCATTCTAGCACCAGAGTTTTAAAGTCCTTCAGGACTCACCTAGTATGGTTGGCTACAAAATTAGGAGGTTCCTTAGCTAGGAATGTCAAGGACAATTACAAATGTCACATCATGAATTTTTTGCTAAGAAGTTTGCTATGTATATTTCACTTGTGCATCCACATTTATATAGACATACACACACACTTAAATAATACAAGGTTTGACTGTAAGGCTGGCCACAGTCCCTCCTCACAGAGATGCTGCCTGGTTCTTTTCTAGTTCTCAGGTGTGAGAGTTGTGTACTGACGGTATTGAGCCCCTTCAGGGCAAGATCACTTCATTCCTCTTTATAGCTCAGCCTCCTACCTCCGCCCTCTACCACCCCCCCCCCATTGTCCCCACACCACTAGGTACATGGGTACTCAATACTTGTTTGTTCCATGAATTTGCCTTGAGCACAAATGAGCTTCCCCAGTGATATTAATTTAGGATGAATTCTTCCCCACAAGCTGGTAGAAGAGCTAGCAAGAGCCAACAATGCATCAGTCGTGAGGGGATGCTTAGCATCTAGAGCAGAAACAAAAGTACTTGTGAGGTAACAGTGACACCTG
This sequence comes from Sus scrofa, assembly GCF_054392235.1. Classification (NCBI taxonomy): domain Eukaryota; kingdom Metazoa; phylum Chordata; class Mammalia; order Artiodactyla; family Suidae; genus Sus; species Sus scrofa. The sequence goes on from NC_139383.1 coordinate 216,045,611, forward strand.
TGTCCCTCCCTGAACTAAGCCAAACCCTACCTGCAGGCTTCTGGCCAACTTCTGAGGACAACCAACCCAGAGGAGTCAGGGACCCCTTCCTCAGAAAACCCCTCAGAAAGCAGGCACAAGAGAGTTTAGCTCTCAGGAACCATGACGGCAAAGCTGTGAGGCCTCCTGCTACAGTGACCTCCCCTTCACCCCCTCAACTGACCCAGCTTGTGACCATTAATCAAGGTCTTTCAGGCTCTTCACACCCTTTCCTCACAGCCACAGCATTACAGGCACTCCATCCACCCACACACACTCTGCGTCACAGGGACAAATAAGCAGTTCGGCTCAGGACAGAGAGCTACGACGTGATTACAGCTGAGCCTCAATCCCAACACCTCGGTCTCCAAACCCTCCCTGCCAAAGCTATTAACAGCAACAAGAACATGAACAATAACAGAATTTTTAATAAGCTAACATAGTATATGCAAAAAAGCTATGCAAAGTGTTGAGTGTTTACATGGATCCATTCTAACAACCTTGTTCATACTGCTGATCGCCACTCAACAGGGAACAGGATGGGAGAACTGAACTGTCTGTGCGAATCTGAGTTAAGGAGCAGAGCAGCAGCAAAGTCCAGGCACTAGGACTCCACAGCCCCTCTCTCGATATTCTCTGTGCTGTCTCTGAGAAAGCTGGGTGAGCTAGAAGCTTGGAGGACTATAGCCACCAGTGAAGGGGGTAAATGCCCTCCCTTGAGAGCCAGGTTTCTCACCTGTAAAATGAGTGTCAGAGCTGAGAAGGTCTAAGATCCCTTCCAGCCCATACTTTTGCACATAGCATCAGCCCCAGCACTCATCACAGGACCAGGAAGCCATGCTCCACTGTACCCCAAAGCCAAACCAAATCAGAGATTCACTCTGGATTTTTTTTTAATGGTGATAAAATATGCACAATAGGAGTTCCCATCATAGCTCAGTGGAAACAAATCTGGCTAGTATACATGAGGATGCAGGTTCGATCCCTGGCCTTGCTCAGTGGGTTAAGGATCTGGCGTTGCCTTAAGCTGTGATGTAGCTTGCAGACGCCGCTTGGATCTGGCATTGCTGTGGCTGAGGCCTAGGTCATCCTCTACAGCTCAGGTTCAACCCCTAGCCTGGGAACCTCCATATGCTGTGGGTGTGGCCCTAAACAAAGGCCAAAAAAAAGTATGCCCAATGTAAAATTTACCACACTAATCATCTTTAATAGTTCAGTGGCATTAAGAACATTCACACTGCTGTATAGCCATCGCCACCATCCATCTCTGGAACTTTCATCTTCCCCAACTGAAACTTTGCCCACTGAACACTAACAACTCACTCTCACCCACCCTCCAGCCCATAGTAACCACCATTCTACTATCTATCTCAATGACTGACTACTGTAGGTGTAAGTGGGATCAGACGGTATTTGTCTTGCGACTGGCTTCTGTCGTGTAGCACGTGACAGGAACTCCTTCCTTTTTAAGGGTGAATATGATCCCATTCTATAGATACACCACTTTTGTTAATCCATTCATTTATCAATGGACGTTTAGGTTGCTTCTACCTTTTGGTTCTTGTGACCAGTGTTCTGAAGAACATGTGTGTGCAAGTTAACTCTGGGCTGTTTTAAAGTAGGATAGTTTCAATTAATGTTCAAAAAATGTTTAATATATCCGGAGATCACTTATAAAAACATTTTTCTGAACTGAGCGAAGCTCTCTAAGCCCAAGTTCTGGCATCTGTAGCATGTCTCAGAATCAGAGGCAGACACAGCATTGCTCCATCACAGGGTCAAGCCCCCCCATTGCTAATATGGCTCTTTGCCTATAACTGAGGAATAGAAGTTCCTGTCATGGCCCAGTGGTAATGAACCCAAATAGTATCCATGAGTACACAGGTTCAATCCCTGGCCTCACTCAGTGGGCCAAGGATCTGGTGTTACTGTGAACTGCGTTATAGGTCACAGATGTAGCTCAGATCTGGAGTCACTGTGGCTGTGATGTAGGCCAGCAGCTGCAGCTCCAATTTGACCCCTAGCCTGGGAACTTTCATATGCCACAGGTGCAGCCCTAAAAAGACAAAAAAAAAATAATTTAAATTAAAAAAAATTGGTATGACCGAGGAATAAAATAAACACACTCTACCTATAGGAAAATAATCTCCCCAAAAGTACTACAATGAGGATATGAATACACTCTGAAAGGGATTTAACGTAGAGTTTTCTTGAAAACAGATAAATTTCTAGAATTACTGTAGTTAACACCCTGAAGTTAGTACAAACATGAAAAACAAAAGAAATGATTCAGTAATAGAAGTCCTTTCTCATTCTTACAAGAAATTTTTCCATTCTGGTATAGGTGTTTCCAAACTGTCCCCACTCCATCATTTTCAAAAAAAAAAAAAAGTAAGAATAAAGAGGAAAATACGACAATCAACTGTCATGCTACCATTGCTGGTAATCCTTCTTTCTCAAATTAACAATATTTGCTATTTTTACACTGCTAGGTCCCAGTAGGACCAGGCCCTTCCTGTAAGAGGGATCAATTCCATTTTGATAGTCTTAAGACCTGCCAATCTCCTGGAAACAAGGTGAAAGAAATCAGCAGCTGGTGGCCGCTACAGCAGAAGACACTACCAAACACTGGGAAGGAGAAAAGCTAAAGTCACACAAAAAACGTTCTGGATGAAAGATACGAAATCAGAGATAGTTCTACATGCTTCATCATAATCTAGTCATAAAATTAACTTCAACTGCAACCTACTACAAACTAAGGAAAACACAAAGAGTTCATATTACAGCAATGAAACTGACACCACTGACCGGGTTTTTGAGGTAAATCAGCTAAAGAAATGTCTCTGCACCGGACACCGCATTGTGGGGGAGACAAGTGGGCTGAAGTACAGTCTACCCTCCATATCCAAGGATACCTACGAATCTGGAGGGCCAACTGGACTAAGCCCTCTTACATAAGGGACTCAAGCATCCATACTTCCTGGTGTCCTCAGTGGGTTCTGGAAAATAATGCCCTGTGGATACCATGGGATGATATAGTGTGTAAGATGCCAAGCCCTGGGGCAAGAGGGAGGCAGCGCAGACCCAGCTTGCTAGATAATACACCAAGAACAAACTCAAAGGTTATTGCAAGCAATTTTTTTAAAGACCAGGAGCCCAGCAACCTTCTTTTAAGTCATAGGCCCATGAATTAAGATCATTTCTGTCTAGTTATCCTGATCCTGACGAAGGGTACTGGGACTCCAAGAGCATTCTCCCTGAAGTCCAGGGGAGAATTTAAGGGTATCTGATTGTTGTTCTTCAGTGCCTTCCTACCACTTAATAAACAGAGTTCTTCATTTTCCAGTGTTTATATATTTGGTTATATACACCAGTTTGGTTTTCAAAAGGTGAGAAAGAGTCTGGGAGGGAAGAGTTAGGTTTCACCAAGTTAAGCCAGAAGGCTTCTGTAATGCCCTTAAAATGGTGAGGGCTCAGGTTCCCTTACATGAAATGACCTATAAAATTCCCCAGCTTAGACATACAATTCATGATTCCTAAGCTTGACCAGTTCTCTTTTGTAACTACCAGAATTAGAATTACTTATAACTATTTGACAGAATCAAACCCACCACAGACAGATGAAAATTTCCCAGTGAGACTCTTCCCCCAAAGACCACATCCAAAATCTGAACGGAGGATTCAACAGTCACTGAATAAACTCAAATGATCAAAAAAAAAAAAAAGGCCACCTACTTTTGACTCTACCTTAAGAATTCCAGGGAGTCTGAAAATTGCCAGTGTTCATTTAACCACTCACTGGCTTCCTCCCCTATCTCTAAATTTTTTTTAAAAACTTACTTTGGAGTTCCCGTCGTGGCGCAGTGGTTAACGAATCCGACTAGGAACCATGAGGTTGCGGGTTCGGTCCCTGCCCAGTGGGTTAACGATCCGGCGTTGCCATGAGCTGTGGTTAGGTTGCAGACGCGGCTCGGATCCCGCGTTGCTGTGGCTCTGGCGTAGGCCGGTGGCTACAGCTCCGATTCAACCCCTAGCCTGGGAACCTCCATATGCCGCGGGAGCGGCCCAAGAAATAGCAACAACAACAACGACAAAAGACAAAAAAAAAAAAAAAAAAAAAAAAAAAACTTACTTACTGCCATGGTTTATGTGCATATACCACTTCACCTTTTCTGAAGCTTATTTGGGTAAAAGATTTTATTTCTGCTACAACCAAAAAAATATATATATCTTACAAGAGATAAAAGGAAATATTTTCCATGCGGCCATTAGACAAAATAACCACACTCCTTTCCATTAACCTGAAGAACCAAACACACACGCACAGTTAAAACCAGCATTTCATCCTTTAAAGAAAAACAGTCAAAGAAGGAAACCTGAGCCATTTATTACACTGGATCATTTCATGGAAAGCAGCAAGCTGCTTCTAAGTCTAAAAATATCCTTTGGACATTAAGTCCTGTGTTTATTGTTTCCATCTTTCACCCATTTTGCTATGTCCTTTGGTAATATGTTGGTTCAGATTAAAGAATATGATCTCACTTAAGATGACATGAGCTTCACCAACAAAACAAACAAATTAGCCCCACCCAACAGGACCTCACTGGGATGAAGATGCCTGCTGCACGGTGTGATAAAGTGGAAGAAAAACGACAACACAGAAGGCATCCAAGGGAAAAGCAGGGGTAGTGCCTATATACAATGATAACACTTAGGGACACTCTGATTAAGGGGGTCAGGGTCACAGTGGTTATCACAGAGCTAATGAAAAATAAAAAAATTGTAGAAATCTATTACCTATTGTAGCTCTAACAATGTATTACAATCTCCCTATCCTAAATGCTAAACCTTACATTCACATGACATTTTTCACCTCTGTAGACAATTTATGCCATTTTTCCCTTTGCTCTACCTTCCAGGGTTCCTTTGCCTAGGACGATGGGTAAAGACTATTTTTTAAAATCCCAAGTGGGTCTATACATTGTGGATTATTGTAAAACCATTCTTTAAAGTCCTTTCCCCACAAAATCCATTGAAAGAATGGTACATATCCATTGACAGAATGTTAAATATCAAATGCTGCTTGCAGTTTTGAAATGAGGTTACCCCTAGTCACTACAGAATAGATACCGTGCAGTAGGATAGAAATAGCAGTCTATGGATATATCATTAGCAAAACTATGCAGCTAGATTATCCCTGTCAACAGTGTGTGTAGGGCTGCTACATAATTAATGCTTTATTAAACTGTTCTCTGAATATCTGAGAGAAGATCAGAATGTGAACCAGCTGTGCTGTTTAATATTATCTCTGAAGGAGGTGTATGTGCGGGTAGTTTATTTGCAATTCTCCCTTCAACATTATACTCCAATCTTTGATGCTGGTAGGGTTGGTTTTTTGTTTTTTTTTTTCCCATCCTTTGTCTTATTCTGTCCTTTAAGACTAAAGAACATAGCACGTTTAATTAAAAACAGGAGAGTTTAAGAACATTTTTGCTTAAAAGGCTGTTTCCACTATACATTGATCCAGTTCATCCAGGAAGGCTTTGTGCTGTAGAATAAACTCCAGTATTCTTGCAATTTTCATGAAAATGCTTCTGAACCCCATTACCTTCTTTGTGTTTGACCATATGTTCAGTACCCTGAATATTTCAAACATTCCTAATATGGTGGCTAGGAAGGATAAAAGCAGTCATAGCTTTCAGAAGACCCAAAAACAGGTGTTATAAGAATTTGAAAAACTGCAAAATACCAAAATGTCTTAATTTTTATTTCATAAGCTGGACAACAATTCAGACTGAAAAAAGACATAACTTTAAATATTTATTCACATTTTCTGGAGAGCTTTCTCATTAAGAAAAATACAAACAATGAGCCTATACCTTTTGACAGAAATAACATCCTAAAAAAACTAAGAAAAAGAAAACTTTCAAAAGACCCCATTTAGAGAGAACTGTTAACACTGTGAACCTTGTTCCAAAATTCCACCCAGCTACATGTGCAGACACAGGCCCTGCCCACAATTTTACATATAAGTTCATGCTACACACATCTTGCTGAAAGCTGCCCCCCACCACTACCAGCCTCAAGTATAACAAGGAAAGGTGTCCATGCGAATAGATATAGTTACATCATTTTCAAAGGCACAGCCACGTAAAACTCCACTGAATGACCATACGAATGTTTCACTACCATTAACAGAGTTACAAACTTTGAACTATGTCTTTCCCCACATTTCCCATTTTCCTATCTGTGGTAAATTCCAAGAAGTGCCTTAATCAAAGGGAACTTACATGTTGACACCCTTCCTAACTGGTTCTCAGAAAAGAGGAACCTGCAAGACTTGAGAGTAACCCTTGAGTCCACACCCTTGCCAAAGGTGAGTTTTGTCCACTTAATTTTTTAGTTGTATGCTGCATATCTTAATGTCATTAGTCCTTTCAACCATATTTAGGATGCTCTTGCTACTCAGAAGCACTTCATTTTTATGAAGCAAAATCACCCACCTTTAGTCTATAGCCTCTTTATCTTATCAATCATGTTCAGAAAGTTTTTCTCCAGCTCAAGAGAATCCTATTTTTTTTCCTTTTACTACTTTATAATCTTTTGCCTTTATAGACCCTAGTCATCTAAAATCTATTTCAGCATAAGGTGTGACAAAAGGATCCAATTTTCCAAATGGATAACTATCCAAACATCATTTTCTGAATAACCCATCTTTTTTGCTACTGATTTAAAATGCTGCCTGTATCACCAAATTACCACAGGATACCTGTACCACTTATTACTGGACCTTCTACTCCGCTCCATGACTGAATAAATAAAATGCTAAGTGATTGATCTTCCAGCCTCCAAAGGATGGATTGTCAACATCAAATTCTGTCTCTACCATTACCATTAAGGATAAAGTGTCTCTTTGCTTACTTTTGGGGATGTTACTTTGTTTTACATTTTGTTTTATTTTTATTGAGGTACAGTTGATGAACAATATTAAATAAGTTTCCGGTGTACAGCATAGTGATTCATAATTTTTAAATATTATATTTAATTTACAGTTAATATAAAATATTGGCTATATTCCCTATTTTGTAGTATACACACTTGTAATTATTTTCTACGTAGGAATTTGTACCTCTTAATCCCCTTCCCCTATCTTGCCCTCCCTCCTTCCCTCTCTCCCCTTTGGTAACCACTAGTTTATTCGCTATATCTGTAAGTCTGCTTCTTTCTTGATATATTCATTTGTTTGTTTTGTTTTTTAGAGTCTACATGTAAGTGATACCAATACAATATTTGTTTTTCTCTGTCTGACGTATTTCATGTAATAGCTTTGTTACTTCAGGTAAGACATTTAACCCCTCTGTGCCTTAGTTTCCTCATCAGTAAAATAGGTATAATAGAGCCTACTCTATAGATTTTTTTTTAATAGGGTTAAGCTAAATGGTTAAGTGCTATATATATTTATATGTTACTTATCTTCATCATCATCCCCAAAAGTAAGCAAAGAGACACTTTATCCTTACCTTCAGGAATTCAGAGACCAATGAAGGAGATAACTTTTAATCAAATACCACAAAATACACAACGGAAAACCACAATAAATACATTAAACAGGAACCTCATCCAATCTAGCAGGTCAGAGAAGGGGCTTCCAAGAAGTAACATTTGAATTAAGAACTAAAGGATGAGTAAGAGAGACATGTCCCCAGAGTGATGGGGGGGGTGGTCATACAATCCAGCCACAAGGGCTTGGCTCCAGAGTCCCACATCTGTGTGTTCTGCTGGCACCATCACAAAGGGCTGGTTTCTTCTCACCCTCCACTTCTCAGTTTAAGTTCCCCTCCTCAGAGAGGTACCCCATGACCACTCCCTTCTGAAAAGCCAGAGATAGGGTCTTTGATAAGCTAATGCTGTAAATCATATTATACAATCTTACTTGTTCAACAGAAACTATTTATTCCAGCTGGAGAAATTCCAAGATCCTAACTTCAGGAAAACACAAGAAGTACTCTTTATCCTCAAGGCTTCACCTGTAAAACCCTCATCTGCCCTTTACATGCAAATAATGGTAACTTTCTCACTTGGCACTGTCTCAGCTAGTAAGAGTGAGCACTGTGAACCCTCCTACGGGCTGCAGAAAACGTGGTCTCCCTCTACCCCACCCATCAGGGCAGGGAGTGAGTACTCCATTCGCCTCTCTACACTCAGAACTTAGCACAGAACCTGGCAGGTAATCGATTCAATGCCTATTATTTGTAAGACAGATGGATATCCAGAGCAAAGTGTGAGCAGAAAACTGGTGCTTAATCAGGGTGGAGAGGTGATGGTCAGATCAGGCAGGCCCTTGTAGCTCATGATTTAGGATTTCTGTCTTTGCAACCAGAAGCCATTGAAAGGTTGTAAGCACAGACGTGTCAAGGATATACTTGGTTTTGAATCTCTCTGGCTAAAATGTGGCCTGACTGGAGGCAGGAGAGCTTCTGGGTCACAGGTTGAACCAAGGTGGTGGGGGATGCTGGAAGGTAAGCAGTGGACTGTCTGAGGGACCTCCACAGCATTCCAAAAATGGACATCATGGAGTTCCCGCTGTGGCACAGTGGGTTAAGAATCAGACCAAAGCAACTCAGGTTACTGTGGAGGCAGGTGTTTGATCCCGGCCTGGCACAGTGGGGCAACGGTTCTGCCACTGCTGTAGCTGTGGCCTGGATTCCATCCCTGGCCCAGAAATTTCCATATGCTGTGGGTGTGGCCATATATATGTTTTTTTTTAAAAGGACATTATGATAAGTGCCTATGTTTCACAGAGAGAGATTTGCCATCAGAAAAGAAAATTCTATGTGCTTAGTAACTGCAATATAAATTTGAGACTGTACAATGTAGAAATATCACTTTAATAAGGAATCTATTAAGTAAAAAATGTAAAATTTGTATAAATTTAAAATAAATTTCCTTGACAATAAAAATCATTCCAAAAAAAATGGCAGCATAAGTCATTAGCAGCATTCTTACTCATGAAGCCTCTATACTTCTTAAAGAAACAGGAAAAGCAGCCATGCATCCAGTAGAAACCCAAGCAGCAGTTTCATTCAGGGCTCTATGGAGGGTGAGGCATGTGTTCTACTGCTCTTAAGCTAAACACCTAACAGAGCAAACCTATACTCACTGACAGTTCTATAAAGTCAAAACTAGAGTAAAGACTACTCCCTGTAGAGGAGTCCCAGTTCTAAGCAATTTCACTCATCCAAGGACATGAATTATCAACCATGAAAAGACAAATCCAGAGTTCCCGTTGTGGCTCAGCAGTAATAAACCCAACTAGGAACCATGAGTATGCAGGTCTGATCCCTGGCCTCTCAGTGGATTAAGGATCTGGCATTGTCTTGAGGTGTGGTGTAGGTCCCAGAAGAGGCTCGGATCCCACATTATTGTGGCTGTGGCATAGGCTGGGAGGTACAGCTCTGATTCTATCCCTAGCCTAGGAACTTCCATATGCCACAGGTGCAGCCCTAAAAAAAAGGAAAGAAAAAAGAAAAAAAAAAAAAAAAAGGCAGCTCCCATGTGTAAAATATATTGAATATATAAACAATATCAAATCAAGACCGCAACACCTACTACCTAAAGGTCTTTGCACGGTCCTATCTGTAACTCAACAGCACCATGTTTTATTACTCTTAGGAAAATAAATAAGTAAATAATATGTCATAAAGCTTCTTTCCCATAACTTTAAAATAAAAATTTTTGAATGTCTACTCCTCATTCCTGAAATTTACCATTCCTGAAAAACCTATGACTGCATATTTTTAAGTTCTTTCTCATGTGGGAAGGGATGAGTTTCTGTATTTGTGAATGGCTTTTTAGGCAGGAACAAGCCATCTACAGCCGCTGCCTCTCATAGCATCCTGACAACATCAAGCTCCTGCATTGATTCTCTCCCTTCTTATCCTTCACAGCTGCTGTGAACACATCTGGCATTGCTGGTAGTGGTTTGGGCACAAAGAGCCTGCTGACTAACAAGAATAATGCACAAGAGGTTTGGGCTAGACTCTCACAGTACCATCATTTCACAGACGTTAGGCAAGGTCCTCAGACTCCATTTTCTCATATGTTAAGTATCAGCATGCCTTTTCCTTAGAGAGGTATAGAATAGTAAAATAAGTACATACATGCTATAAAATGTTCAGGTTGTCACTCCACAGTCATCAACAAAGAAGGAACAGTTAATGTGAGCATCCTGAGATGCATGTTAGAAAAACAAGTTACTAAAGACTCAAATCATGATGATCTAATTATCTGACACAGTGCAGAAAGAACTTCCATTTGACAGAAGGGATTATTCAAAAGAACCAAATGCTTATTTCAAAATATAGATTATGCTTCCACTTAAACACATATCAAAGCCAAACTTTAAAAATTTTTGAAGAAAAACTATTATTTATTTTACATATGAGAAAGCTACAGAAAAATAGTTTTTTTTAAATCTTTTAAAAGATAAATGAATGTGGTGGGAAGAAAGAAGATAAAAGAAGCGAGAAGGAAACAGGCAGGAGGATTTACTATTGGGAAACTGTAGATAATCAAACCCTGCTTTAAGAATTCTCAACATTTTATGACTATTAGGCTCTATAAAGTCAGTACAGAATCATGCTTAACTTTGTTTTTTTTAATTTTTTTGGAGTACAGCTGACTTACAATATTGTGTTAGTTTCAGGTGCACAGCAAAGTGAATCAGCCACACATATGTATTTTTCCCTTCAGATTATTTTCCCATATAGGTTATCACAAAACACTGAGTAGATTTCCCTGTGCTCTACAGTAGGTCCTCATTAGTTATCCAATCCACACACAACAGTGTGTACATGTCAATCCCCAACTCCCAATTCATCGCTCCCTTCAATGTTGCCCCATTAGTAACCATAAGTTTATTTTCAAAATCTGACTGTTTTTGTTTTATAAGTTCCTCTTTATCAGTTTTTATGAGATTCCACATCTAAGTGCTATCCTATGATATTTGTTTGCAGTGTTTCTCAAACCGATTTGGTCTTGATAGGTATCTTGACCTCTTGTTCTGCTTATTAATAGAAGACTCTTTGGACAGCCGCTCCTAAAGCTGAGGAGTTTTTGGGGGATTTCTGAGTTTTTTATAGTAACAGACCTCAGATCTAGGTTAGACTCCCACATAGGAGGAACCAAGTGTGACACACAACCAGGTTTGGGAATCACTGCATTAGCTTAAGTGGTTATAAATTACCTGCAGAAATACAGGCTGGGGTCAGAATCACTACTAAATAAAGCATAAAGCAAAGGTAAAGCACCCTCAAAACTATAAAGAAAAAAGCCAAGTAATTTAATCGACAGAAACAGAATGTACACCTTTTCCCAGTTCATGGGGCTCTCAAACCAAGACTTCAGGAGCCCAGCAGTCCATGCAGAAGCAAGAGGAGAACAATGTACTGATACAAATAAGAATCTATCTTGCATAAAGAGTGTTTAAATCAAAATAATTCACTGAGGGAGTTCCTGTAGTGGCTCAGCAGTTAACAAACCCACCTTGCATCCATGAGGACTAGGGTTTGATCCCTTGCCTCACTCAGCGGGTTAAGGATCCGGTGTTGCCATGAGCTGTGGTGTAGATTACAGACACGGCTCGGATCCCACGTTGCTGTGGCTGTCATCTAGGCCAGAGGCTACAGCTCTGATTCGACTCCTAGCGTGGGAACCTCCATATGCCATGGGTGCAGCCCTAAAAAGACAAAAAAAAAAAAAAAAGACAAAATAATTCACTGAGTAGCTTATCAAAACATACGTTAACAACCTGCTCCAAAAAACTTACCAATCAAATAGATTCACATCTCACCTTCCACTGGAAATGCCCGATTATGAAAGAAACATCCCAAAAAACTCTCCGACTCTTCAGAGAACCACATAAGAAAGGCAAAGTAAGGAATGTATAGATAACTTCTATCACTACATCTACCTTCATTCAAAAATTACTCACACAGGAGTTCCTGTCAAAGCTCAGTGGAAATGAATCTGACTGCTATCCATGGGATGCAGGTTCAATCCCTGCCTTGCTCAGTGGGTTAAGGATCCAGCATTGCCATAAGCTATGGTGTAGGTCGCAGAAGCAACTCGGATCTGGCGTGGCTGTGCCTGTGGCGTAGGCCAGCAGCTACAGCTCTGATTCAACCCCTAGCCTGGAAATCTCCATATGTGTAAGTGTGGCCCTAGAAAGACAAAAAATAAAATAATATGTAAAAATAAAAACATAACAATTACAGTTTTAATTCAATATCCACTATATTGAGGCTATTCAATTCCTCAGAAAACTAAATATAAAACTACCATATGATGCAATCCTAGGCATCTAGGCAGAATGAGAGAAAATATTTGCAAAAGAAACATCTGATAGAGGACTGTTATTTAAAACATACAAAGAAGAGTGGATAAGCAATGAGATTCTGCTGTATAGCACAGGGAACTATATCTAGTCACTTGCGATGGAACATGGAGGATAATGTAAGAAAACGTGTGTGTATGACTGGGTCACTTTGCTGTACAGTAGAAATTGACAGAACACTGTCAATCAACTATAATGGAAAAAACAAAAATCACAAAATAAAAAAAATAAAAAGACAAAAAAAATCACTCATACACAGGGATATATTTAAATGTTTACGTCTAAAAACATTCCAGAGGATGAAAATTGGAAGTTCTTCAGCAAGTAAAAGTATTAGTTTAGTACACACAGGACAACTATGCAGGAAAACAAATTTCTTGAGGCCAAGTCTTCAACCCTTGTTTCTCAACTTACAAACTAATACTGGCTCCAGAAATTTAAAGCGATTCTGCAGAGCCTGGAAAAACAAGCTTTAATCCAGAAATGACTTCACAGCCTATTTGTCTGAGAGCTCGAAGCACTTTTCATTGAAGCCATTAAAGAGTGCCAGCCCCCAGAGAAAGCCAAGCCATCCATAAAGGCACACTTGTACCCAACCAAGAGCCACCCCCAGTGCTTTGGTTGATCTTGCCAGACATGTCCTTTCTTGGAGAAAGCTCAAAGTGGCCTGCCCATCTCATTACTGAGGCTGTGTTTCCTGGTCATGGGTCTTCCATTCTGTTCTTTTTCACTTGGGATGGAAAGAAGAAGGTATTATTTTTCTGTTTATGCCCTCCTAAACTCTGCATTTTCTGTCCTCAAAATAGAAGCCCATGAGAGGCTACTAATAGAATTCTGCTTTCATGTTCAAAAAGGATCGCTTGGGATGTCTCCTATCTTCTTAGAATGTCTCCACCACACTCCATTCCTCTTTGCTGGGATTCACTTTCCACAGACCTTTTCCTGAGAAGCAAAGAAGTGACAGATGCCCAGGAGACTCCTGATGTAAGGAGAATGAGGCTGGACAGTTGGCACCAAATGACCCAGAGCATCTTACAGAGGCACTCTTCTACATCATACATGTCTTAGCTGCCCTCTTTCCTTTTATGCAAAACACAGACTCAAAGCCATGACACTGTCTTTCCTAAGGATAATACCAGGGATCTGGGGAAAAAATATTCAAAAGAAATGGCTGCAAATTCATCAGTATTCTTATTCATAAGGCCACTACACTTCTTAGATAAACACGAAAAGTAGCCATGCATCCAGAAGAAACCCGAGCAGCACAGGGTTTAAATCAGGGATCTCTGGAGGGTAAGGCAGGTGTTATGCTCTTAAGCTAAATGCTAAACATGCTAGCTAATAGAGCAAACCTACACTGACTAGTAGTTCTAGAACTGAGATGGAAATTGGGTTTGTTCCCAATCCCAGTGACGGCATATAAGAGTCTTCTATTCCTTGTTTTCAATTTAACCTGACGAAGTGGGGATGGGAATAAGAAGTGCGGATGACAGAGTAGAAGGAATTTATTTAACAGATAAAATCTAATTGCAAAAGATGAGGGAATGTGGAAACACAAACTGGTCATCCACAAGCCCCAATGACCAGGAAAAACCACACTTCAAATGTTAATTTTAAAAATAATCTTACTGCATTACAGCACAGTGCCTGGCATGTAAAATCTCAGTGTATCTTACTACTACTGAGGTTCTTTTTCCCAATATTAGGCCCTTCGCTGATCTGTTTTGTTTGTTTTTTTCACTTAACAACAATCAAGACGACTTCCCTACAATGATAAACACTCCTCTGTGGACAAAATGGTTATAGATACTTCATGATAAAGACTCACCAAGATCTACTTCCCTATCACCTATCATTTGACATTTAGGTTCTTTCCAAATTTTTTCACTACAATAACTACTAAAGTGAACAACTGTGTACACAAGTTTTGCAAGCTTATACATTTATTTTCTGTAAATAGATTCCTAAAAGCAGAATTACAAAGAAGAAAACTGCTGACATCTACACTCCCACCATCAAACAAGAGCCCACCTACTTACACCCTTGATTGACTGAGAATGCTTATGCTGGTGTTCAGCAATGAAAAAGGTCATATACTGCTGTTTATTTCCATGATTTTTACATCTGTGTCCTGGCCACTTATGGTGCTTTCCTACACCATCAGCCTTCTGTAACCAGAGATGCTGAACCTGCAAATATGGACAGCTGACTGTACTGCACCATTTTATATAAAGGCCTTGAGCACCCACAGATTTTTTTTTTTTTGTATTTTGTCTTTTTAGGGCTGCACCCATGGCATATGGAGGTTCACAGGCTAGGGGTCTAATCGGAGCTGTAGCTGCCGGCCTATGCCAGCCACACCAACGCCAGTTTCGAGCCATGTCTGCGACCTACACCACAACTCAAGGCAACGCCACATATCCTTAACCACTGAGCAAGGCCAGGGATCGAACCTGCAACCTCACGGTTCCTATTCGGATTCGTTTCTGCTGCGCCACGACAGGAACTCTGCATCCACAGATTTTGAGCATCCTCTATCCTCTCTGTAAAAGGTCTTGGAACCATCCCTCTGCAGATACCAAGGAAAAGCTGTACTGCCTTTCCATATTCTTTGCTAATTTTCCTATTAATATGTTCATCTTCATCTTACTGATTACTAAATGCTTTCAGATATTTCTTAGTTTGACATTTAAGGCTGGAATAGGAATCCTAGCTGAGAACTACAGGCAATTATCAGATCTGAAACAAGCCAGTCTAGACAAAAATCCTAACTCTACAATTGAAGCTGTGTAACCTTGGACAACTTATTTAACTACTCTGTGTTTCAGTGTCTTCATCTGTGAAGCAGGGTAATAATGCCCTTATGGGGTTGTTTTGGGTAGTTAATGAGTTAAAATAGTGCCTAGGCATGCCAGTTATTTTTACGGTTAAGGAAATTTATTTTAAATTTACAAATTTACAATTTCATGGGAGCATGTTTTAATTTCTAAAATAACTTTTAAAAATATGTGATGTATTTGAAGCAGAAATAAATATAAAAGTAAATGCACAGGTATTCACAATAGCCAAGACACAGAAACAACCTAAATGCCCTCAATAGATGAATGGATTAAGAAGATGTGGTACCAAAACACTCTCTGACATCAACATCATGAATATTTTCTCAGGTCATTCTCCCAAGGCAACAGAAATAAGAGCAAAAATAAACCAACGGGACCTAATCAAACTGACAAGTTTTGCCCAGCAAAGGAAACCAAAAAGAAAACAAAAAGACAACTTACAGAATGGGAGAAAATAGTTTCAAATGATACAACTGACAAGGGCTTAATCTCTAGAATATATAAGCAACTTATAAAACTCAACAGCAAAAAAGCCAACACCACAATGGAAAAATGGGCAAAAGACCTGAATAGACATTTTTCCAAGGAAGATATACAGATGGCCAACAAACACATGAAAAAACGCTCAACATCACTGATTGTTAGAGAAATGCAAATCAAAACTACCATGAGATACCACCTCACACCAGTCAGAATGGCCATCATTAATAAATCCACAAATAACAAGTGCTGGAGGGGGGAATGTAAGTTGGTACATCCACTATGGAGAACAGTTTGGAGATACCTTAGAAATCTATACTACCATATGACGCAGCAATCCCACTGTTGGGCATATATCTGGACAAAAGTTTTCTTGAAAAAGACACATGCACCCACATGTTCATTGTAGCACTATTCACAATAGCCAAGACATGGAAACAACCCAAATGTCCATCGACAGAGGATTGGATTAGGAAGATGTGGTATATATACACAATGGAATATACTCAGCCATAAAAAAGAACGACATAATGCCATTTGCAGCAACATGGATGGAACTAGAGACTCTCATACTGGGTGAAATAAGTCAAAGAGAAAGACAAATACCACATGATATCACTTATATCTGGAATCTAATATATGGCACAAATGAACCTAAAATACTGCACAAATGAACATATCTACAAAACAGAAACAGATTCACAGGCATAGAGAACAGATTTGTGGTTGCTAAGGAAGAGGTAGGAAAGGGAGAGGGATGGACATGGAGTTTGGGGTTAGCAGATGCAAACTATTATATTTAGAATGGATAAGCAATGAGGTCCTATTGTATATCACAGGGAACTATATCCAATCTTCTGAGATAGATCATGATAGAACATAAAAAAAGAACGTATATATTTATGTCTGACTTACTTTGCTATACAGCAGAAATTGGCACAACACTGTAAATCAACTACTATTTTAAAAAATAAAAAAAATTAATGCATAGGATAACTCCTTTTAAACATACATAAATATAGATAAATAGAAAAGAAATAGGAAGGATGTGTTTATTCAACAAATATCTATTGAATGCCTGCTGAGGGACAGGCACTGGGAAACAATGAAGGGCAGAAGAGTCCCTTTCTTTATACCCACCCTGGGGAGAACCGACCAGGAAATAAACCAACAAGCAGTGCAGGGGGACAAGCCCTATCTTAAGAGGACCACTAGAGGCAAGTTTCATTGCACATGGAAGGTTATGTAAGAAGCTATCGAGCTGAGACCTGAAAGAGAAGCAAGTACAAAATGGAAGAAAGGGAAGGGGAATTTCCACAAGGAGGCCAGCATGGTGCAAAGGTCCAAAAGCAGGTAAGTGTGTGCAGTGCACAGGGAAGCAGTAAGAGATAAGCATACCTTTCAAGAGCTGTGAGAGATGACACCAGATAGGAAAAAAAGGTCAGACCACACTCCAAACTCTTTCCTTACAAGGATTTTGTGCTGGGAGCCATAAGGACCACTGATGCATTTTAAGCAGAGGAGCAACATTAGATGTGCCTTTTAGAAAAATGATAAGAGCTACATTTAGATATGAATCAAATGGGAATGAGACTAAAGGCATGAAATGTCAGAACCTACACTCATGCCCAAGTCTCTCTTACCTCTGCAGGGCTGTGGAACTTCAGAACTGGGGGAAGGAGGGGTGGGTTTGAAATTAAGTAACTTGTCTGGGGTCTCAAAGGTCCTCAGAATGGGAAAACCAGGGGGCCATCTGAGGTCTCTGAGCTTCTAATCCTGGGGTCCTAGTGATCATGTTCTACACTATCCCCACGACGGATAGTCTTTCACCCTTTTCTAAATGGTTTCAGGAGCTTCTCCTGAAGCACGCCTCTGCCTGAACAGCAGGCACAGAACAGATGACTTGGTGTTGTTCTAAACAAATGACCTTCCCTTTTACAATACACAGTCAAATCTAGTCATGAGCAGAAAATTCTCTGATGGTCAGAAAGTGGTCATCCACATATACAGTGACATTGTGGGAGGGGGAAGATTTTGAACAATACAGTTGGTGCACATTTGTGTTCTCAGAAACACTGATTCCCTCAGCAAAGATACTATTTGCTTTATTCTTCTTACAATCATTGTGACTTAGGGAAAAAGGCTGCAGTGTATGCACTGTTAGGACATTTATGGCTTCTAACATTTATGAAGCTCCTGTTTTAACAAAGGCAGAATAAACTTCACGCTCACAGATTTACTAAAGTAAGAGTATATAAGACTTATTTTTTTTTTGGTATGATAATTTCCTATACCTGTATTTATCAGTGATACGATTCATTTTTAAAGTTGGTAAATTAAAGATGAATGCAGGAGTTCCAGTCGTGGCTCAGCGGTTAACAAATCCGACTAGGAACCATGAGGTTGCAAGTTCCATCCCTGGCCTCACTCAGTGGGTTAAGGATCCAGTGTTGCCGTGAACTGTGGTGTAGGTCGAAGACATGGCTCGGATCTGGCGTTGCTGTGGCGTAGGCCAGCAGCTACAGCTCCGATTGGACCCCTTGCCTGTGAGCCTCCATATGCTGCGGGTGCAGCCCTAGAAAAGACAAAAGGACAAAAAATAAAAAAATAAATAAAGATGAATGCAGATGCCTCAAAGTCATGAACATAAAATTGAATGACAAATATGGGGAATAGTCCAATTATTCCACCATAACCATAAGGCGAGACCCTACAGAAGTTGACAGAGCCTGCAGAAATTCACTTGAATCATTCATGGCAGCAACCAGCATACACAGTGACATCAGATAGTAATAACTCATTTGTTATAAAGGGCAGCTGATACACATCACATGATGGCAGCCTAACTCAATACCCCATAACAGTAAAATAACAGTAATAATATTTAGGTAAACGCATGGATACAAGACTATGATAAGCTTTCTGTTTAGGACACATCCTTTCACAAAAGGTGGTTTATGGTGAAAACAGATCAAATTATTTAAATGCATACATCTTGAAACATAGAAAGCAGCTGAAAATTTGTAAAAAATAAAGTACATCTTGATCACAAAATACTCTGAACAATTTAAATTTTGTAAATAAAAATAAGTGTTTCCTTCTTCTGTTGGAGCTGAGAAAAGGAGTATTCCATGTCAACATCAAAAAATTTAGAAATGGATGATAAGCATTATCAGTATCTCTCTGGAAATTTTGTATTGGGTTCAAGGTGAAAGTAATGGCCAAAAAAGTGAAAAATTTAAAGATTTTGGATTGTGAGCTTCACAGGGACCAAATATGCACAGACAGTAGTGGATGCAATGGACAAAAAAAAAAAAAAAAAAAAGTTTGTTAAATTTAATTTAAAAGTGGAATAGGAGGAGTTCCCTTCGTGGCTCAGCAGTTATTTATCCCACCTAGGATCCATGAATATGCGGGTTCGATCCCTGGCCTTGATCAGTGGGTTAAGGATCTGGCGTTGCCGTGAGCTGTGGTTGTAGGGTGCAAACATGGCTCAGATCATGCATTTCTGTGGCTGTGGCATTAGGCTGGCAGCTGTAGCTCCAATTCAACCCTTAGCCTGGGAACTTCTGTATGCCACACAGTGGCCAAAAAAAAAAAAAAAAAAAAAACTGGAATAGGAGACAGTACTCAAGTGAAGAGTTGAGCATAAGAAGACTAGAACCTCTAACTAACAAGATACTAATATTCATGATTAAAATCTTGGTAAGAGTATTGATGAGAACATCTCCAGAAAACACTTCTCTCAGTCTGGGAACATGATGGAGGACAGCCACAGCCAAGGGTTTGGGTTTGCAGGTCCCTCCTGCCCAGAAGCAGCCACTTTAGCAGTTTAATAATATAAACCCAGCCAGCAAGTCACTGACCAGAGCATTCACACAACATAAAAAAGCACTCTAGGGTCACTTCAGCGAACAGTAAAAGCAGGAAATGACAAGAGCGAAAGCTGTACCCATTCTGTTCCTACAAGATAGAGTATATTAGGTGACTTCATCACTCAGCCACAGAACAGTGCCTGACTATTCTCTGCCCAGCCAAGCTGCTCAAGTGACACCAGGTCCTTACAGAACATCTCAGGTGCCAGACCTCATCCTTCCAAAGGATGTCTGGAGCTGTCCACCAACGGCACCTAGAAAACCACTCAGGGCTTTGGATTCAGAAATCATTATTGCGTAGAGCTAACACATCCCTGACCAACAACACAAAGTGTGCCAGAGGTATCTGCCACCCTCAACAACAATTTAATGATCACCTTCAAATTGCCATGGAACTGTCTGACGTGTCCACAGGAGACAGGGCATTTCACTGCATCTATGTTGGCATCAGCTTTCCACAGGCATGGAAACAGACATAGGGTAAACTGACAACCACTCTACTCTTCCTGGTAAAGATCCCTGATGTGTTGCTGGAGACTAACAATTCAAAAAAATCCTTCAATGTTCTTCAGTCTCTCTATTCTAAGATTCATGAAGCTGTCACTGCACTACACAAGCCTACCAAGCTAAGAGAATGCTCAGAAAGTAAATAACAGCCTCACGTTTGAAATCAATCAGGGACTACTAAAAGAAACTTTTTCATCAGAGAAAAAAATACCAAAAAAAAAAACTAAATATAGAGTGAAGAAAAAAAAAACCTGAAATAAAACAATATATTAAAAGAGGACTATTAATACTGAAACTTAGTGATTCAGCAAATTAAACAAATTTTATGTGTTTATGTTGCATGTATATGTGCATGTACCCATGCACACTCATAAGCACACACGCAAATGAATGTGTTATAGACACAAGGGATGGCAAAGATGTCTAGTTTGTACCGACTCCCACTTCTCCATTCTGAGTACACCGACAGACCACAGTTCCCAGCCTCTTCCCTTCTTCCCTTGCACTTAAGTGTTACATGGTTTGGCCAGGTTACAAGTTCCAGCCAACCGAACATAAGCAGAAGTATTTGCTCCTTGTTTTCTGTTGTTGCATAACAAATTACCACAAACTTAGCAGCTTAAAACAATGGCCATTTATTAGCTCTGAGTTCTACTGGTTTTACGTCTGGGCAATGCTCATCTGGGTTCTCTACTCAGAGTCTCAAGAGGTCTCAAGATGTCAGCTAGACTGGGCTCCTATCTGCAAGCTCTGGGGAAGAAGTCTCCTCCATTCATATTGTTGACGGAATCCAGGTCTTCAAGGCTATGCACCTCAGAAGGTCCCTGTTTCCTTGCCAGCTGCCATCTAAGAGCTACCTCTTCTCCTAGAGCCTAAATACATGCTTCTCACCACCCTCCCCCTTCGTTAAACAGCAACAGCTTAACCAGTCCGTGTCGCACTTGCACTCTCTCTGACCTCCCCTCTCTGCTACCAGCCAGAAAAAAATGCTCGTCTTTTAAAGGGCTCATGCGATTAGATTAATCCCAACTGCTTAATCTCCCTTTTGCCATATCAAGTGATAATCTCAGGAGGGACATCTTTTCATAGTGACAGGATGACCCATACACAAAGGGGAGGGAACCGTCCAAGAGAGAGGATCACTGAAGGTCTTAGCATTCTGCCTGCCTCAGTCCTCTTCCAGGTGTGGCCCTTGAAAAACTCCCATGCTTGTTCCAACACTCTCTTCCTTTGGCAATCTTGAAAACCATGGGTAAAAGATGGAGGAACCCTAGTCACCCTAGATCCTTGAAGCAAATAACAGGAAATAAGAATGAAAAGAGCTCTGAGCAAAAAAGATCCATTAAGACTTCTTGGTTAATCAAGCATTAGGGCATCTTGCCAAATTCAGGTTAATGAAACCAAATCTACTGGTTGAAAGTGAGATCTAAAAAAGATCAAATGGATTCAGTGGAGCCCCCAAACATTTCACTTTGGTAACTGGCAAACGGAACAACAAGAAGAAAACAGATCAGAAGTCTTCTAAGGTTCTGAAGAAATGTTATAGCTCAAATCAGCCACGAGCCATTAGCAGTTAAAAGCCTGCGACTGTAAAGTGATCCCCAAATTTAAATAAACAGAAAGCTATGCAGCTCCCAGAGGTCACACTCCTTGTCACCCTTGGCCAAATAAAAGAAAGAACAAAAGAGTTCTCCCCAGATTGCAGAAACAGGGTAAAACCAAGGAACTTCCTCTACTATAGGAGTAGGGGACTTCACAATGCTTACTCAGCAAGGAGCATCACTGTCATGGACCATAAATGTCATGGTTCCCATTCTTTCCTTTCCCAGTGGGAGTGTTCACCCTGTACTATGTTTCCTGTACACTAAAAAGCACAGGCAAACCATCTCTAGATGCCTAACAAAATACATCTTGATACTGAGACTGCTCCAAAAAAGATCTAATTGTAAATTCAGTTTGACTTATAAGAAAAGTAATTCTGTTTCTTTTAGATATCATAATTCAGAAGAGGCTTGAAAATAATCTGAGCAAATCTCCTAAGATCTGGGTGGTCTTAAAGAATTACAGATAGCTTCTCCAGAGCCATCACACTATATACAATTTGACCCAGGGTTGGAGTTCCTGTTGTGGCGCAGTGGTAACAAATCTGACTAGGAACCATGAGGTTGCAGGTTTGATCCCTGGCCTCGCTCAGTGGGTTAAGGATCCGACGTTGCTCTGAGCTGTGGTGTAGGTCTCAGAGGCCACTTGGATCTGATGTGCTGTGGCTGTGGTGTAGGCCGGCAGCTGTAGCTCCGATTTAACCCCTAGCCTGGGAGCCTCCATATGCCACAGGTGTGGCCCTAAAAAACAATAAATAAATAAATAAGTAAACAAAAACAAACAAACAATAAAAAACCAATTTGACCCAGGGTTGGGGGAGAAAGGTTAGAGCAAAGCAATGGGAATATCATATTCAGAATTTAGAAGTTGTACTAAATGTAAACGCTTCATAAATAGTAAGGTCCTGAAGCATCAGACTTAGCTGATACTTCAGTACCATTTGAAAATATTTTGTAGACAATCTGTGTGACAGGGTCTCACAAACATGACATTTTCACAGTTACAGCTCTACAAAGCTTTCTTCTTAGTCTGTATTATCCATTAGAGATCACATATACATTCTTAAACACTGGGTTCTAAATTGATTAGGAAAATAAAATCTACACAAACAAAAGACAGAAAGATTATACTATAAAATGTTTTAAATGTCATATATTATTTCCTGCTCCCCCAACATCCCCATACATACAAGCTGTGAGCACCCCACCCAGGTAACTAAGTATACTCTGTGATAATGTGGGCATCACCACAAGTTCCTTTATCTGCCTGCACATGACCCTGACCTGGTAACATTATCATGTACCAAGGAAATTCCCTGGAGCCCTTTCTTGTGTAGTCCACCCTGACTTTCAATAAAGGCCATGGGTCTTCATGATTTCTCTTGGCTCCCCACCTGCTTGGATGAGCCCACCTTCTTGGCCCTCCTCCTAGGTGGCCCCCTCTTAGTGTGCAGTGACTTTGTCTCTCTAGGACCTGTGAGTATAATAAACTTTGTTCCCAAACCTCTGTGTTCTCTCTTGTGGCCACATCCAACTGATCATCATATAGAAGAACACAGAATAAGGGCACAAAGGGTTAAAAAAAATAACAGAAAGGGGAAAAAGGAAAGCCAAGGGACACCTCTGACTTCTTACCGCCCCCCCCCCCCGTATCTTGCCCATCTAGCCTTAATTTCTGGAGACCTGCTCATCTCCAGGGAAGCACCACCACTTTCCACCCTGGAGCTGTTCTTAAACTCAAACTTACAATTCCCATCATTCACTCCTCAATGGGTCTTGCCCTTGTTGCTCACTTCCTCAAACTACCCCCCTTTAAGGAAGGCTCAGGACTTCTTCCTCCCCCTTCTTCCTCCCCTCCTTTTTAAAAATTAAAGTTTAGCTGGTTTACAATGTTGTGCCAATTCCTGCTGTACAGCAAACTGACCCAGTCATTCACATAAATACATTATTTTCCTCACATTATTTACCATCATGGTCTATCCCAAGAGACTGGATACAGTTCCCTGTGCTATACAGTAGGACGTTATTGCTTATCCTAAATGTAATAGTTTGCATCTACAAACCCCAAACTCCCATCCACCCAACACCCACACCCTCCCCCTCCCCCTTGGCAATCACAAGTCTGTTCTCTATACCTGTGAGTTTGTTCTTGTTCTGTAGATAGGTTCATTTGTGCCATATTTTAGATTACACATATAAGTGATATCATATGGTTTCTTTGTCCTTCCGACTTACTTAATAGATCATCTCTAGTTGCATCCATGATGCTACAAAAGGCACAGAAACTCTGCAGACATCCCAATATTAAGCTCCTCCCTCCACAATGACACTTCTTCTCAAAACAGTCACCATTTTCCCCAACCAAGCCTTGCCATTTTCAAGGGCACTTCTGATTAATTTGGGAGGTACCTTAAATTTTTCAAGTAGATTGAAACCAAAATTCATAGAAGCTCAATTGAAAACCTTAAAGAATGACTGCGGAGGCACAGGGGATCGGGGGTGAAACCTTTGCAAAAATATAACTGTGTCAACTCAAAAAAACTTCAACCAAGAAGAATCTCGGCCTCAAGGGAAATTACACTCAGTTTTTCAAACACCCCACAGGTCCATTTGCTAAGTACACCAGGAAGTTAGAGCTCATTAACAACTTTTTGTTGTTGTTTCACATGGTTCAAGTTATCCTCATTATACAAGCATGGCACTCTCACACACATTATCTCATTCAACTGTGACAACTCAGAAAAGTTTTTGTTTCTTTTTTTTAAATTTTGATTGCCCCTAAAATTCATTCAGAGAAGGCTGCATTATGATCAGACCTTCTAAAGCCCGGTAAAAGCACGACTGGAGCCATCATTATTTTAAGAACTATATCATTTTCTCCTGGTGCACTTTTACTTTGGGGAGGTGGAGAGAGGTAGGGATTAAGAATTCCTTTAAGAAATTTGGGGGTAGGCTAAGGATACTCTCCCGCTGAAAAATGCACATATAAAATGTGACATAACTTTAGAAAATAAATAGGCCTTCTGCAGTCTATAACAGATCACAGGCTCAGCATCTGACAGAGGGTGCAGGGATGGGGATAAGCCATACTCAAGATTTCAAAGGGAGCAGAGATTTTACTGTTTAGAGCAGGCAATTAAGGAACTGAAAACTTCACTGAGACAAAGTCATGATTAATTATATATTTAATTAAAGGCCTTAACAAGTTTTAAGTCTCACTGAATCAACAAATGCATACACATGATAGAGAAAAACATCTATATCAAACACAGCATTTTAAACGTGATGAAAGCATGAAGAAACTAGTTAAAAGAGAAACATAAAATATCAATGTAATTAAATGTTTCCAGTTGAAGGATTTGAGTGTGACAATAAATTACATGCCAGACAATATCCTAATTAACACAGGCTAACCAAATACATTTTATCCTTTAAAACAGTCAGAAGATACAGTCTAATATATACATCCTAACCAAACTCATTGAAAAGAAGAAAGCAGATCTCATTTTATGCAATAAAAACTTATTACTTATAGACTGAATTATCCTTTTACATGTTGAATCAAATACAATATTTAGAATACTGTGGTGAGTGTTTTTATGAAAATAAGAACTGCTATGGGCTGATTATGTTCCCTGCTCCCCTCCAAAATGCTTATGCCCATATCCTATCCCTTAGAACCTCAGAATGTGATCTTATTTAGAAACAGAGTCATGCAGATGTAATTACTAAAGATGAGATCATACTCATCAAGTGGAATGGGCCCCCAATCCACCCTATTGTCCTGGTGTCCATACAAAAAGGGGAAACTGGGACGCAGGCAGATGGGGAGAACACCACGTGAACATGAAGGTGATTTGGAGGATGTGTCTACCAGCCAAGAAAGGCCAAGCAATGCCTGCCAACAAACCACCAGAAGCTAAGAGGCCTGGGACAGAGTCTTGCCTAGTACCTTCAGAGGAAACATAGCCCTACTGACACCTTGTCTCTAGAAGTGAGAGACAGTAAATTTATGTCATCTCAGGCACTCACTTTGTGACACTTTGTGGCAACACTACCAAACCAATACAATGACCTAGCAAACTTTACTCCAACAAACTCTCACTTTACAGCAAGGTGCGTCCCTATCAAAAGCTTGATAAAGTTTAAAAAAACAAAAGAAAAGACTTTGTAAGGATAACATGTTAACTGGAAGTGGAGAGTTATTTTTACCTAATCTGCTGCTTGTTTAAACAAATGAAAAAAAAAAAAAAAGTGTCATTACTCTTTCTAAAAGATCTCAATATGAGTAAAACTCACTAAAGTAGAATAACATGTGCTCATGTGCCCTATTTTATACAAAAAAGAGAGTACCTTATTTATTTTAATTGCATGGCAAATTACATCTTTATGAATAATTAAGTAATAACATATATTCAAGTAAAAAAGATCAATTTTTGCTATTTTAATATATTCTCAAGTTTAAAAGATTTTCCCCGTTAATAAAATTTATTTGGTAAAAGCACTGTTCTACCTCCAAAGGACAGAGATGTTGAAAATGACTGTCAGCAACAAGGCAGAAACAATCACTTCTAAACCAAGAGAACAGTTGACAAAGCTAATCAGAGATTTCAAATCAGTGGGTAAACACTAAAAATATGCCACTTTATTAATACAAATATCACCCCTCACCAACATAAGCAAAACAGTTTCACAGACACAAAAGTAATGTTCCTGAAGAGAAACCCTTCCACTTATAAACATAGGTTATCTAATTTAGCATATCCACTCTCAAAAGGAAGTAATTCTAAGTCTAAAGTATTCTCTGCAGATAAGATCAAGTTCATGAACTGTATCAGGGGAGAGGTGGTTTAAAAAGTAGGAAATGGCTACTTTCCCTAACATCTCTGATACAGGCAAACATTAGCACTGGCTTTACACGCCCTAGAAAATGCCCACACATCCACAGGAAAAATAACATTTGCCTTGGATTTTCTAAGATTGTGCTACATTAAGTTATGGATAAGAGATGGTGCGTGAATTCACCTTTAAACATGAAAGGCCTTTCGATTTAAAAAAAAAAAAAAAAAAAAGGAAGATGACAGTGATTCTATATCTGGATGCTGATAAATACTAATCTTATCAACAGAAGACCTCCTCTGAGGCTCTCAGACGTTCTTTCATATTACAATTCAAGTTTTTGTTCTCAACTTCAGAGCTGCATTTAACTTCAGGATTTAGCTAAAATGGAGCTGTTTTTTGTTAAGGTAGCAAAGCTAGGAATTCCAGCTTCTATATACAAACTCACCTATCCTTACATCAATCCTAAGAAAATGGCTATTACCCTCATTCTAGAAAGGACAGATTCACAAGTTAAATAACTTGCTCAAGGTCATGGACACCAGAGGTGAGTCAATCCTTAGCCTTTCCCATTCCAAAGCCAAGGTTCCTAATTGCCTTTCAGGGCACCATGCTGTGCAAAGGAAGTCTTCAGAACCAAAGTGAGAAAAGGATAAGGTGTTGGTCAATTCACTGCTGGAGGGTGCTTTATACTAGTGACGAATACCAGAAATAAAAAAGGCTAGTAACATCAAAGAAGCCCTGCCTGAAATTTTACAGGTCGCATATACGCTGGCTGCTTCTGTAAACTTGAAGGAATCTGAAGTATAAAGTTATTAGAGGCCTTCCAAATTACACCAAAATCGCCCTTATATTTACAAATATTTCTGGTAGAGAGGTCTCAGATCCAACGTGAAAAGCAAAAATACACTAATGAGTATTTTTACCAAAACAATCTTATTTTTCTCCATTGCCCGAGCTGACAAATATAACTGATTCTATAAAGGTAAGTCTGTGGTGATAGAGATGTCATGTGGGCACACAGTGGATGAACTTCAGGCTGCGTCTGTCATCCTAACATAACCAAAATTCTGTAAAACATAACCCTCACCTTTTCTGGAGGGGGTTTATAATAGGACTGTTACTATGGTTGTCTGGGGGGAAAAAAATCTCACTTCTTCTGAGATATTATGAGAAAAACTGGCAGTAATTATGGCAAATCTACGAAAAAAAAATATTTAAGGCCAAATTATGAGAAATATTTCAAGAAATTAACTAAGTCCCTAGCTAAAAATGTCTTAAATTGGAATTGTTTCCGAATGGTAAAAAAAAAAAAAAAAGAAAGAAAGAAAGAAAAAAATAGTAACTATACTCATTATATAAGAAATAGGTCACATTATAAGCATTAACTTACTTTCTCTATGTAAAATTCTTCAACCGAGTCCAATGAGATTCAAATTATTAGCATCCGAATTAAATAAGTATTATTGTAATCACAGATTATTAACCCCATAAAAGTGGGCACATCTAATATGTAAAAGGCTCACTAAAAATAATACTTTGAAACACATAATGATTTGGTAATGTTAAGGTTGCAAAACCCATGGGAAATGTTTAAAAACGCGCAGGCTGCTGGTCAAGCCTTGGCCTCAAAGGAGTTTCAAGACCAACTTCTCCAAGGAAAAGTTAATGCATGAGCTTCCCAAAAGGAAGCCCCATTCCTCGGAAGCCTGCGATCGCCGGGGAAGGAGGGATTCAGACACCACGGGGGAAGAGCGCAGGCGGCAGACATCTCTGCAGCCACCCCCAGTGCGGGCCACCGCTCGTGCCTGCACATCCCGGGATAGCTAGGCGCACCGACACCGCAAGGTCACCAGGGAAGAGGCGACTTTACATAATCTACCGCCGCGCCGCCACCAGAGCGCCTGGTGTACTGAGGCCCCCTCCCTGCTGCGCCCGCGCCGGGAGATGCGGGGGCGGCGCTCGGGGCGTCTAGGCGGGACACCGAGGACCCGCGGATGCCTGCAGCGCCGCCCTGAGCCGGGGGATGGGGGACGAAGTGTGGGCTCCCAGTCCCGGGATGCCCGGGCCGCAGCGGCGGGCCGTGAGAGGCGCGGCCAGGGCGGGTTCGTCGTAGGCCGGGGTCCGCACGCTCCAGACCAGCAGCTGGTGCCCAGCGCGCCCCTCACGGCTCTTCCCGGGACCGCCCCGCGGCGCACCTGTCACGCGCCTTACCTGAGTGGCTTTGTGGAATTGCTTCTTGAGCCCGGCCACCGACATGGTTTGGGAGGACAAGCAGCCGGCTGCAGTGGGGACAGCGCGCGGCAGCTGAGCGTGGCGGGAAGGCCGAGCTGAGCGGCACGCTGGCCGGGCCGCCTCTCGTTGTGCCGCCGCTGAGGCTGTGGGCGCGGGGGCGAGGAGCAGCGCGGGACGAGGGCTCGTGCGGAGAGACACCCTGACGTCAGGGGCGGGTGCTGCGGCCTCTTAAAGGAGACGCGGGAAGCCCCGCCCCGGGCGCGGGCTTGGTGCGGCAGGTGCTGCGGCAAGCGCTACCTGGGCGCCCGCGCCAGCCCCTGGCACCTGGCTCCGCCGCACCGGCCGGCTACCTGCCCTAAGGACCAAAGCCGGTTTCCCGCCGCAGGGGTGTCCTCGCGCTCCCGCGAACTGCCCACCGGTGGCTGCAGATTGGCAGCCGAGGCACCGGCAGAACTCCGGTGACTTGTTGGGCTTCCAGGTAGCCACAAGGGCGCTGCCTGAAGCCAGCCCGCCTGCCCTTTGAGCCTGGCCTCATTGCAGCGTGGAAAAGAGGAGTGGCGTTCTCTCTAGGGTAATGAATAAGTCATTGCTCCTTGCTTGCTTGGTCACAGAAAACATTTCTCTGTCCTGGTTTCACTATCCCTTAAGCCGAGATAACGTTAGGGAAAGCCACCAATGGTGGGTTATTGTTTTGTTTTTTTCTCGATCTGATACAATTTAACGATTTAAAAACATGAAAAAAAAATGCTTAAACCTTGAAGCTGGTCCAGTAAATAGAATTTATTACTACAGTTATAGCATATAATCCTGTTTACAGATATGAAAAAGCCCAAATATGAACTTGGTATTAATTTGACAGTGGATTTAGGATTTTCAATCCAAAATAAGCATTAGATAATGTGAAAAGCATGACGCAAAACTATAGAAATACTACATATGTAAAAAAGTATATGAATCTAGGCTAGAAAAAAACTGATGTAACTAGATGAATTTGTAGCAGTGCAGTGCTGGACAGCTTCTGTATTCTGGTAATTAGAGTTTACTCCCCGTTTTCTGAGACTCAGAAGCATATAGAGAAGAATTTGAATTCTGACCCTATGTGGGGACCATAAAGTATAAGGAGGAGTCACCAGAGTGACAGAAGCCAGATGAGAGACACAGCCACGAATGAATAAGGAAACAGCATGGCAGAATGGGAGTTCTAGGAGTACCTTGCACTGCCCCCACTACTCCTGCTGCCTGGGAGGAACCACAGACCCCACAACCACCCTTCCAGCCAGGCTGCTTGGGCACAGGGTGAATATCTGATACAAGAGGATCCTGTCCATCCCACTGGCTGGTCTACCAATACTAGTCTTTCTTGATAACATGAATTGTACTCATAATGCCAGAATCAAGCAGATAGTGGTGGATCACAGAGCATTAAGAGCACAAGGACTCCTGACCCAGCCTGAAAAGGGAAGCAGACAAAAGGAGAAAATCTGCTGTGCGGTAGTTATTACAGATGTTCATGTACCTTCCAGATTCATGGTAGAATCACACTCCCCCCACCCCAGCCCTGTAATCAATTAAGTTGGCCACTGTGAGAAGTTTTAACTAGTGAGTCATGAAGGAAACTGACTGTCACCTCTTGGCAGAGGATTTAACTGTTCATATGAGAGGCTCTCCCCTCTCAAACAGTATTTTAGGTATTTGTAGTCTGTCACCCAGAATCCAGAGTGAAGACAAAGCAGGGCAAAGCCCCCAGCTGATTTCAACTTCATTCAGCATGAGTGGGAAATAAACCTGAGTAATTTCAATACCCCGAATCTAGGGTTGTTACTGTGGCAAACTAGTCTCTCCTGATTAGTGTACAAAAGAGAAAATGTTTTCCCATTCCTCAGAAGATGAAGGGAGATTTTACATTTCCTGCCATGGCCCATGTGTTTTTCATTTTTTGTCATTAGATGTCCACGAAGTGGCCTGTTTCTTTCTTATGAAAGCCTCATTGAAGTTTCAGGAAGTATATTTCTTCTCTGCCACCTACAGCCTCACGGAAGCAGCAGGCTAACTCAGCTCCCAGGCCTGAGGGTCAGAGGGAAGGATGGCTCCATGCACTGACCATACCCTAATCTCTTACCCTATGTTTTCCTTACCAGCTAGAGACAGTGAACAGTTACCTCTGGTGATCCATCAGGAATTCTAAAGGAATGTCTGGGTAAAGGACAATCTGTGTTTCAGAGGAACCTCAGACAGGGGAAGATGAAAGTCCTGCCAATAGATAAGTGGGGTTACTTATCTATCAGATCTCAGGACAAACCAGTAAAGCAAAGCTGTTGAGGTCCCATAGGATGGTGTGCCTAGGGCACAGCTTATCACATCTTTAAGGTCCGCCATGATAATTCTCAGAATTTTTTTTTTACTTTTTTATATTAAAGTATAGTTAATGTACAATGTTATGCCAATTTCTGCTGTAGAGCAAAGTGACCCAGTCATACACATATATATATTCTTTGTCTCATGTTATTTTCCATCATGGTCTATCCTAAGAGATTATACATAGTTCCCTGTGCTCTACAGTACATTGCTTACCCATTGTAAATGTAATAGTTTGCACCTATCAATCCCAGATTCTTGATATTAGGAAACCAAAGGAACTGGGACTCATTGCAGGTCTGGGAAGATTGCAGGTTGGTGGCATAATTGCTGCTTTTATACTCTGACAGTCTGGCGAAGCCTGCATACATACACACTCACAAAAAGATTGCCATAAAATGCTAAAATAGTTGTGTTGCCAGAGTCATTCTCAAACTTGAGTGTGTATCAGAATCCCCTGAAGGACTTGTTAAAGCACAAATTGCTGGACCACATCCCAGTTTCTGATTCACCAGGCCTGGGTGGGGCCCTAGAAGGTGTATTTCCAACAAGTTTTCAGGTGATACTAATGTTCTAGGCTCAGGAACACACTTTGAAAACACCTGGACTGGAGTAGCAATATTAAGAATGAAATTTTTTTCTGATTCTTTCAATTCTTATGATGTTTTCCCATTACTAGTGTAATACTAGTAATTCATAGTTAATTTTCCTACCTGTTCTCTGATCTAAGCAATGGAATGTGTTCACAGTTTGGATGGGCCTTGGTTGAAGCTGCAAAGAGAGCAATTAATCTACAAATCAGAAGGACCTGGGACACATGTCCTCTGGTCTCTAAGTGTGAACAGTATGAAAGGGAGCCCTGAAACATCTCCTCAGAACTTTGAGAACTTAACTGAACCCTAAGTCTAACAAAAACATATCTCTTTCCCTGGTTCTAATCCCCCAACTTATTTTTTTCCCTTTTTATGGCAGCATCTGCAGCATATAGAGGTTCCCAGGCTAGGGGTCCAATTGGAGCCACAGCTGCCGGCCTAGGCCATAGCTACAGCAACACTGAATCTGAGCTGCATCTTTGACAACACCAGATCCTTAACCCATTGAGCCTGAGTGAGGCCAGGGAGCTGCATCCTCACAGAGACTATGTCAGGATCTTAACCTGCTGAGCCACAAGGAGAACTCCCAACCCCAATTCAGAATGCTATCCTTCAAGGAACTACCTTGAGAGAAAGGACTTTAAATCTTTTTGAAACCATGGTTAACTCTCCCAGATATCCCCTTGGATTTCAGTGTAAACCCAGTATTTCTACCGAAGCCACAGTTTATACCTATAAAGACCTTTAAGATGTTTTGAAAGAGATTTGTAGAGCTAACTTCTAGCAGGCAGGTGATGAAGGATGGATGAGAAAGTGAAATACTAAGATGTTTATAGACTAGACCTTGAACCTCAAAGAGTTTCTATGCTAGTGATTCGGAAAATTCTTCTTATGGACATTTATTGTGACTTGACTATATAGGGACAAATGAACGAGACACTGAAAAAAATTCAAATGTGAGTGCCCTCTGTGGTTGCAAAGCTGTGACAGAGGCTCTTTGGAGAAAGGCAGAAGCACAATGCAGGGAAAAGGGCATAAAAAGTCAATGAGGAAAAACTTTGTCTAATAAAAGGTTATTGTAATTCAACAGGCATCTCCTCTCATCTCCTGAGATCAGATCAGTGTAAAGTGGTAAGTAAACCTAGATCTACTCAGGAAAGTTCCAATTAAATGAAACCCCACACAGCCTCACCTCACTAACTGGGCAGGAAATTCTTCACATGTTCACAGATGGAAAGGGCCTTGGTTGAAGCTGCAAAGAGAGCAATTAATCTACATCAATGAGGAAATAATTCCATCACATCATTTATGCACTATTTCTCCTTGCATTATGCCAAAGCTTCTGGCAAATACCAGACCTCTAGTTTGCATAGAGCTGTGCAGCACTTTTCAGAGAGCCCCTCTTTCCAAGGAGGCAAAGCAGTGCCTTTTATCCTTTGCCATTCAACCCTTGACACCACTCCTCTGGCCCACACCAGGGCAAACTGCTCCAGACTTTACATGTTAAGCTCACGAAACACAAAAAACAAAGGCATTAATTCCAAGCTTCTTGTTTGACAAAAGAGAAAATAGAAGGAAAGGAAGGGACTTACTCATTGTTACTTTTCTTTTCCAGCCTCTATCCTTAATTACAGGCAGTCAGTGTTAATATAGATTGGAATGAGTGAGTGAATGAATGAATGAATGAATGGTTTATCACTGTCACTGGTGCTGTATTATTACCACATTGGGTCTGATGTTCAGCAGCCTTCACCCAACAGCCTTGTATTAAGACACAGACCATGCAGGACTCAGATAGCTGTCCTGCAGTAGATGGCACTTAAGAATTTGTGCTTTTGGACACTGCCAGTGGTTGCATTTGGTCCCCAAACAGAATGGACGGGGCTAAGGATCCCTTTATTCAAAGGGTAAAATCAAGGAAAGACCACCTTCATTACCTTTCTTCCAGATTTGTCATCTACCACCCACCCTCCATCAAATACACCAAGAGATGCAAGAAGCACACTTGTTTCTTGGAAGTAGAATGTGTACATCTTTCTCTCCCCTCCTATGTTTCCTCCCCTCTTATACAGCCCATCTCCCTCCAAAGCACAAGGGCCTCTCCCTGCAAAATCTTCCTCTGCATTTAGTAAACCAAATCATAGGAGGAGGAGGAGACTTAACTAAGTGTGTGACTCACGTTAGGCTCTTAGCTTTGGGTTCGTATTTATTACTTGCATCCCAGTTTGAAATGCTTCCAACTTCCCTGGAAAAATCCTTCCATCACCAGTGCCCACCTCCAGTGGCTTTCTGAAGTCTTTGTCCACCCTTCTAACCCCACATCCTCTCTTCATTTGCCCTGATTGGGCACCTCTGTGGTGAAATTGATCTAACATGGATTTTACGTATTGATGTATACAGCATTCGATGCTTAACACTTTGAGTGTTGGATCTTACCTTTACTTTTACAACTCTCAGCAGATAATATAAACACTTCACTAGATCTGGTCTAATTGCAATTTTAAAAGCCTGATGAAAATTTTAAAGCTAGATCAGCAGAGGTTCAGGAAGACTGGAACTAGCTTGCTTCTCTCCACCTGAGCAGACTCTGCGATGGACTTTGTTGCAGCTCCCTTGCTCTATCCAAGTCTGAATCTCCAGATTCCCATAATTTTGAGAGTCCCCGACAACCTTCCTATAAATTCCCTTTGTTCAGTCAACCAGTATTGCTTTCTGCTATTTGCAATCAAGGAACTCCAAGAGGTCTATCCCCTACCCTCTCTAACCCCTGCACTAATATTCTAATGTCAGTTCCATTTCTTGTTTGGATCTAGCAACTCAAATACAGCAGTTTAGATGCCTATAGTCCCTGCAGAGCATTGCATTAGCTTCCTCCTCAGATGAGGGCGGACAGCTTGAGTGACAAGGAATGTAGTCCTCTAGCAAGTGCCAACTCCCCCTGTAAAACATTGACATTCTGATTTACAAATCAGATCTTTTGTTTATTTGATTAGTATGTGTCAGGTTGCCAGGGCCTGAACCTCTCAAGCCCCTGGGAACTGGCAGCTGAATGCTGGTAAATAAATGCCAAGCAACTGGATTCAGAGAGCAGTGCCCACTCCTGGAAAGAGAACAACCTTAATTAAGTGTAGATCATTAGGGCATCATTACCATTGGCTTACTTATTCTATTCCTGGATATTATCATTAGGGATTCTGAAGGCTTGTTGTTAACCCTGAACATCAGCTCTGGCTAGTCAGCCTGTTAAAGCATTGGTGTTAAAGAGGCCAAGTGCTGTTGCTATTTTAGTAGCCAGTTAGACATGCAGAGAAAAGCTCTTCCTTAGAACAGTATGCATGCCACCCTGTTATCTCAAGGATGCATTCTCTTGATTACAGTAAAGTTTAGGTGAGAAAAAAGAGATAATTTAGTACAGCAAAAACCTGTCAACGATACTAAAAACTCAGAGTAAAACCTACTAATATTCTTTCTGTCAGCAGCAGTGTTATATATTAAAAAAGAGGAGTTTCAACCATAGCTCAGTGGAAACGAATCTGACTGGCATCCATAAGGATGCAAGTTCGATCATTGGCCTCACTCAGTGGATTAAGGATCTGGTGTTGCTGTGAGCTGTGGTGTAGATCTCAGATGTGGCTCGGATCTGGAGTGGCTGTGGCTGTGGCATAGGTTGGCAGCTGCGGCTCTGATTCAACCCCTAGCTTGGGAACTCCATATGCCTTTTTAGGGTGTGGCCCTAAAAAGATAAATAAATAAATAATAAAAATAATGTTTTCTACTTTATGGTTTAATGGACAACTCATAAGCATTTAAATTATTGGTGGTTTTCCTAAATGGTGCACATCTTGTATTTTCTCTGGCCCACACCTATAAAGCTTTCTTCAGTGACCAAAAAAATAAATAAATAAATCAAATATAAAGCAATATTTTCAAACAGCCTTTCAAACATTGACTTTAACATGAATACATCATCCTCTCAAGAATACTGGTTTTCTCTCAGCGTCCAGTTGTGGGAAATTTGCCACGTGGGGAATTCTTTAGAAGAAAGATCATGAAAAGATTTTATGTCCTATGAATAGAATTGAATTGAATGGGGAGAACTTTTGCTAGCAACTCTTCACATGCCCTTAATTTTGAAGGTGTAGTATAGGAGGCAGGAAAGCCCATCCCAGCCTGCAAGCCTAAGACCAATGAACATAAGTAACAGTGAGGATAGCCAGTTTTTTTTTTTTTCTCTTTTTTTCCTCTTACACTGGTGCAAGCTGAGCTGTTTAACAAAGAGGAGTCAGTTTAAATGACAGGTGAGGAGTTCCTTCTGTGGCAGAGAGGGTTAAGAACCTGACTGGAGCAGCAGCTAGGGTTGTGGGTTTGATCCCTGGCCTGTTGCAGTGGGTTAAAGGATCTGTTGCCGGAGTTGCAGCATAGGTCACAACTGTGGTTCAGACCTGATTCCTGGCCCTGGAACTCCATATGCCGCAGGGCGGCCAAAAAAGAAAAAAGAAAAAAGACAGATGAGATTCGCACAGGAGACTTAAAGTCCCCCTGAGCCCAGTCAATGGAGGATGCAGGAGGGAGGGGGAAAAAGGCCCAATGGCAAGGTCAGCTGGGAAAGGCAGGCCAGAAGAATGTCCCTTCCCCGAGACAGAAGTGTGGTAGGAGGTGTGGAGAGATAGAGCCAGGAACAACAAGACTGGAGAGTAATCAATGGAGTCAAAGGAAATGCTCAACAGCCCCTATCTGTTCAGACTGTGGCATCAAGGGCCTCACACCATCTGGCCCCTCCCCCACTTCTCCAGCCTCGGGCACCCAGCCTGGCTCATGTTCTCTGAGGCCTTTATCTCCCCCACCCCCTGGTGGTCAAAGATCAGAACTTGGTGCACCCCTTCCTCTGACCAGGCCTTTGCAGACACTCCACTGTTGTCTCTGCCTGGAAGAGTTGTTTTCTGCTTTACAGCTGGCTAACTCCCAGCATGTCCTTCAGATATCAGTTCAAAAGTCTTCCCTGACCTTTCCAGCAGGACCAAATCTCACCATTATTAGAATTAAGTACTCTTATCCTTTGATGTACTGGGCATAGCAGTAATTTTGCATGTATTTGTGTGATTATTTTTTTTATACCTATCTCATCCTTTCCCCCATTACTTACTCTACTTACTCCATAAGGAATAAAGGAGGTGCTCCACAGGGTGTTTCATGAATGAATGAATGGGTAGAGAAGCTTTGGGAAATTTAGGGAGACAAAAGAAATTTAAAGTGTTCTGAGGAAGAAGGATGGTCTAGTTTCCCAAGCCTAGTGACACACAATGTGGAAGCCCACCATTGAACAAGAAGGTCACTTGATAACCACCATGTGAAAACTGGTTCCACTGGTGAATGTAAGATTAAGTACCTAACAAGGAATATGAAAAATGTGTTATGAACTCAAGAAAGGGAGGAGTCATGCTGAAAGGGCTTCCTGGGGGAGATAAGACATGGATCCCGAAATTAACTTTCAATCAGATCTCAAATTTCATCACTTAGCAAAGCTCAAGAAGGAACAATAGGTAGACATTCAAGCTCAAACCCAGATATATAAGAAAGAATTTGTTCAAATTCAGAGTAAAGATGGGACAAGAATCTGTAACCAATAAAATACTGCAAGACTCATTTGCTACAGCATGGGGGAAGGACGGGACTGATGAGAGCCCATTTAGGATAATAGTATTTAAGGTTTATCTGCGCATGTTGCAAAGCCCCCATACTTTCAGGGTTCTGAGGATAACTTTGTTACTTTTCCCCTATAAGTCTTCCCCAAGCATCTAGTCCCATAGCACTTTAAATGTGGTCTCCAGACCAACAGCATCAGCAACACTTGGGACCTTATTAGATTGGCAAGTTATCAAAGCCCCACCCCTGACCTGCAGGATGAAGAACTCTGGTAGAGCCATGCAATCTGATTTAACAAGTCCTCCAGGTGATTCTGATGCAAGTTCAAGTTTAAGAGCCACTGGTCTCCAAACAGCAGGGGTGATGCTGAGAGAAGAGGGTAGAAGTCATAGGAATTTGCCTAAGGCTGGAAGGCTCCAGTAGCTAAACATAAAACCTTCCCCTTATAGAAGCCAATTGGCTTCTGTAAGAAATGGATACAAACTCATTAAGCAGTTTAATGAAAGACCTAGAGCCTGTATAAATTTTCTAGAGCTACTGTAACAAATTACTACAAACTAGGGGGTTTGAAACAATAGTAGTTCATTCTCTCACATTTCTGTAGGCTAGAAGTCTACATTCAAGGTTTCACCAGGGCCGATTCCTTCTGAAGGCCGTGAGGGAGAATCTGTCCCTTGCATCATACCCAGCTACTGGATTAAGGGCCCACTCTATTCCAGTATGACTTCATCTCAATTTAACTAACTGCATCTGCAATGAATCTATTTCCAAATAAAGTCACATTCTGAGGTACTAGGGGGTTAGGACTTCCACAGATCTTTAGGGGACATAGCTGACCCCATAATAAGACCCTACCTCAGGACTCCTATTGAGAACACGTCACACTCCTCAGCATTAAGTCACCTCCCCAACACCAGGAACACAGGGACATTTGGCAGGTTTCTTTATTTAATGCCACTGACAGAGAAAAAGCCACAGAAGGATAAATTACTCTCTTCACACAGTGTGTATCCCCAAACAATGATGTTCAGATATGCTAACTAAGGATATTTTCTGGGACTCTTCTTCCCATTTCATATCTGGTACATTTAAACATAATACATAGTTTCCTCCTATTTCTTAGATTGATAGCTAGCCATTAAGAAACATAGTCTAATGAAAAGAAGACAAAGTCCATCATCCATCCCACATTACTCTGTGTCCTCTGGCTTTAGCCATTAAAAAAACAAAAACAAAAACAAAAACAAAACAAAACAAACAAAAAAACAACCTCTGAGTAGTTGTAGAGACTCATTTGGCCTGGAAGAACAGAACTTAAATTCAGAAGTCTATAAATTCAGAATTAGTCTGTAGTTTTGGATAGTCCTTTTGGGCTCACAATTTCCCTAAAGAAAACTTGGAGATGTTCGTAACCCACTTTTTTTTTTTTTTATTTTATTTTTTTGTCTTTTTATGGCCACACCCATGGCACATGGAAGTTCCCAGGCTAGAGATCAAATTGGAGCTGTAGCTGCCAGCTTATGCCACAGCCATAGCAACACAGGATTCGAGGCACGTCTGAGACCTACACCACAGCTCATGGCAACACAGGATCCTTAACCCACCGAGTGAGGCCAGTGTCCTCATGGATCCCAGTCAGGTTCCTTACTGCTGAGCCAAGATGGGAACTCCCTGTAACCCACTTATGAGTAATTCTGACCTATAAGCATTGAAGAATCAGGGGAGAGATGAAGTGTGTGATTCAGTCCCCACCAGCTCACCCCTCATGTTCTCCCTTCTGAAGTAGTATTAGCCTGAGGGTGAACATTACACTTCAGCAACTTCTGTTTAAGAATTTTGCTAGTCAAAAAAATGCT
This sequence comes from Sus scrofa, assembly GCF_054392235.1. Lineage (NCBI taxonomy): Eukaryota > Metazoa > Chordata > Mammalia > Artiodactyla > Suidae > Sus > Sus scrofa. The sequence continues at coordinate 216,084,847 of NC_139383.1, forward strand.
AGAGCATTCAGACCTACGTTTTATCAAGAAATTCTTTTAAATACAAGTGTGCACTGAGAAATCTACATTGGAAAGTATATACAAAAAAAAATCCAATTATTTTCATGAATGCCATTCAAGTGCCTAAGGGGCTAAATGAATGGACCACCCTCCAAAGGAAACTTCTAATTTCCTTCATTTCACTGATCATATACTATCATCACATTTTCAATTAGATTCAAGAAGAAGCATTGATATGTCTATTGCCCTAAAACAAATAGACTGCCAGTTATTTCTCTAGCCAAAAAAAGGGGAGGGGGGATGTTTATACCAGAGAATTACAATCTGGGGTCTGCAACTATGGTGTGCCACATGCAAGGCTTCAGCAAATACAGAGAGGAGAACTCTTTTATAAAGGGGAAAGGGAAGTTGGGAGGACTATAGTAAACAAAGGCTTTTCATTGGCTGGGTTGTTGTCAGGAGGGAAGAGGAGTCTTCTCCCTGTTGGGCGCTGCTGATGTCATAGGGTGTGAGGGCTCCCCCTTCTGGTCTCCTGACTCTATTTAATTGCGATTTCTATTTAATTTTTAATATCTTATGTAATTAAAGCCTTCTTTGTCTAATATTTTGCATCATGTAAACAACCAAATATGAACTTTTAAAATTTTCTAAATCTCTTTTAAGATTTCAAAATAGTTATTCTGGTTAATTATGGCAAGGATTCTAATATATTAATTTTTCTCAAAATCTTTTATGGTTATTATTTACTCAAGTTTTTACTATCAAGTATAAACTATTCAAGATGAACATTAGCTATTTTAAGGAGAACTTTCAAAAAAAAAAAAAAAAAACAAGGCCCAAAAGGAAAATGTGCAAAGAATATGAGATCACTGAATTTATGTAAATAATTATGTGTATGAAAAGAACCTGTTATCACTAGAAATAGGGTTAAAATAAATAATTCCAAATTTACTAAATTGGCAAAGATTTTAAATATAATATTTTGATGAAGATATTGTAAAATAAGTGTCCTATATACTTCAAGGCAGAATAAAATTGGTACAGTTAATGAAGAGTGGTTTGGCACTACATGTACCCTTAAAACCTATATTCCTAATTCAGTAATTTTATATCCAAAAAGTGCCTTAAGTATCTTAATTAAATAGAGATTCAGGTAATTAGCCATCAGAGAAATGCAAATCAAAACGTAAGGAAATAACACTTCCCTGCCACTAGGATGGCTATAATTTTAAAAATAGATAAAGTTAAGTGTTGGTGAGGATGTGAAGAAATTGAAAGTATTATACATTGCTGGTGGGAATAAAAATTATGCAGCCACTTTGGAAGAGTCTGACAGTTCTAAAATAGTTAAACATAGAATTGCCACATGACCCAGAATTCCCACTCCGACTTACATACCCAAGAGAAAAGAAACCATATATCCACACGAACTTGTACATGAATGTTGATACTGATATTATTATTTTTTTAATTTTTATTTTTTTGTCTTTTTGCTATTTCCTGGGCCGCCCCCGTGGCATATGGAGGTTCCCAGGCTAGGGGTCGAATCAGAGCTGTAGCCTCTGGCCTATGCCAGAGCCACAGCAACGCGGGATCCGAGCCGCGTCTGCAACCTACACCACAGCTCACAGCAACACCGGATCCTTAACCCACTGAGCAAGGGCAGGGTCCAAACCCACAACCTCATGGTTCCTTGTCGGATTTGTTAACCACTGCGCCATGACGGGAACTCCTGATAGCGATATTATTTTAAAAAGCCAAAAGTGAAAACAATCCAAATGTCCACCAACGGATGAATAAATAACGTGGCACAGACATACTGTAGCACTATTTGACAATAAAGAAATGAAGTGCTGATACACGCCACAATATGGATAAGCCTTAAAAACATTATGCTCGACGAGATATGTCTGCCACAAAGGACTACATATTGTTTAACTCCACTTATATAAAATATCTTAAATAGGCAAATCTATAGAGACAGAGAGTCGATTAGTGTTTACCTTGGGCTGGGGAGGATAGAGCGATTGGGGTCGATGGCTAGAAAGAGCGGGGTTTCATTTGAGGATAATGGAAAAGTTCCCAAATGGATGGTGGTGAAGGACGCACAACTAGTTCCCAGTCCTGAATGTGCCACATGTGGTTATTTGATTACCTCTGCCATTTACAGTGTTCTCTGAAATTATCATCGCTTGCTCCCCCTACATTCCTGCCTTTCTGCAATTCTCAACTCCAAATAAAACTTTCTCAACAGCCAGCCTGCTGTCTCCTTTCATTGTTCTTTTCCATCTGCCCTATTCTTTTGTCTTTCCCAGAATTCAATTTGTGTTTCTGTGCAATTGCCTGACAGTACAGTACAGCCATCTAGGAACTTGCTGGCACAGGCAGAAGTCCTTTCAAAGAGGATGGGGGAAAAAAGCCAGCAGAGAAAAATCCCCTCTGGCTAGCAAGGTACAGAAAATCCATGAATATTCACCTGGCAGTAATTTCTGTCCCCACTATCATAGTCCAGCTCTCAAAAGAGAATCCCAAGGCTCAGTTCATTCCCTTTGCCTCTTTCTTCCCTTCTTCCTCCCCTTGCTGTCCATGGAAATCACCCTGTACTCAGATGACACAAAAATGCCTTCCCTGATCAGCTCAGCTGGGAATGAGCCCAACTCCTCTGGTCCAGTGGGGCTTGATTTGAACAACCTAACTGATTCTTGCGTTCTTAATGTAGCCACTGGGGAAGGAAGACAAGGTTAGGGTCAAAGTCAAATCACACATTTCAAAATGAAAGCTAGTAGGATTCCATCAACATAAAATACTAATAGCTATCATTTGAGCATCTTTCTGCCCATGACATTTTACAGACATGGCCTCATTATCCTCATGTAACTTGATGCTGTATAGATTCTTTCCCACATTTTATGAAGGAGGACACTGCAATTTGGACAGATCAAGCAACTCCGCCCGTGATTACAATTTGGTGAGAGGTGGAGCAAGAATTCAAACCTGGCCCTGTGTGTCTCTCAGGACTCTTCTCTCAGCTCTGCTCCTCCCGCCCAAGACAATGTCCACTTCTCCTAAGTCCATGTCAGAGGCTCCTCTTCCTGGAGAAAGAAGAGCACTTAGTGCAACTTGGAAAAGGAAATTCTTTCAGGAGCTAAACAGATGGCAAATGAGAACGAAGCTTTCCTGTGGTCTTGCAGGATGAAGGATAGAATATGAAGTAGTTCATGTTGGAAGGGATCATGTCCTTCAGGGGATTTTTTCACTAGATGCCACTTCCTAATGCTAGGCTTTCATGAAGAGCAGACAATTGCTAATATAAATTAATCGACCTTCTCCATTTTGATGTGATCGTTCCCCAGCCAAGCTTGTCTACACCAGAGGATGAACCATTTTCAGACTTGTCCTTTTACCAGCCCAAGTTCCCTGGGCCAAGTTCTAGAGGCTACTCCTGCAGGAACTTATTTTTCTTTTCTCCAGTGGGTGAACATTTGGGCTGCTTTCAGGCTGGGACTCTTAGGAGTAATGCTGCTGAGAACATTCTTGCACGTAATATTCTTGCCATATGTATGCAAGCATACCAGTTATGTATTTTCCCAGGAATAGAACTGCTTGGTCACAGGAAAATCCATGCTCAATTTCATTATATAATGCCAAATAAAATGATTGCACTAATTTACACTTTCACTCGCAGTGTCTGACATCTTTGTTCCACATCTTCACTGGAACTTGTAATGTCAGTCTTTTTGACTAGCCATTCTGGTAGATACATGGTGGTGTCTCATGACTTCAATTTGCATTTCCCTGATTATAAATGAAGGTGTGAGCATTTTTTTCATATTTTTATGGGTCATTTGAATATTCTCATTTGTAAAATAAATACCCACTTGAATCTATTGCCCATAATGGATTGTCTTTTTCTTATTGAGTTATCAAGACTCAATATATTCTAGATATACTTTATATCTAGATTATAAAATAATCTAACCTGATAAAGATTATATCTTTATCAGCTACATATGTCATGGGTAATGTTTCTATAATTCCTTAGTCTATTTGTCTTCGTTTAAGAAGGAGATTGGCCTATAATTTTTCCTTTCTCATATTTACCTCGTCAGGTTTGGATAGATCATGCTGGTCTCATAATTCATGTTGGGTGTGTCCTCTTTTGCCATATTCTCTAAAAATGTATGTAATATTGGTAGTATTCCTTAAATGATTGGTAGAATTCACTACTGAGTCCATCAAAGCCCAAAGTTTTCCTTATAAGAGGTTTTTAATTATAAACAACAATTTCAACATTTATAGAACTATTCTCTTTCTTTTGCATCAAATTCAGTCTCTTTTCCATGCAATTAGTAAACTTCACCTAAAATTTAAAATATATTTGCATAAAGTTATTTGTTATAGTCTCATATATTTAATATCTGTAAGTTATCATTATAATGATGTTGATTTCTTTATTCCTGACATTGGTTATCTTTTACTTCTCTTTCTCAATTTGTCTTCGCAGGGGTTTATCAGTTTTATTAGTTTCTCCAAAGAAGAAATTTTTTGTTTACTGATTTTCTGTATTTCGTATTTTCTTTCTATTTCATTAATTTTTATTACGTATTCCTATCTTCGTTCTTTCCTTCCTTTACTTTAATTGGATATTCTTTTCTAAACTTCTTGAGAGGAATGGTCAGTTCATTGATTTTCAGACATTCCTCATTTCATGTAAAGCTGCATATTTCCCTTTAAGCACAGTTTAAGCTGAATGCCACAGATTTTAATATATAATAATTTATTATGTTTAAAATATCTTCTAGTTGTGCAGCCACATGTAACTCAATGAAACTGAAACACACCCTCACCACACACCTGCACAAAAATAAACTCAAAATGGCTTAAGGACTTAAACATAAGACAGGACACCATAAAACTCTTTTATGATCTTATTGATTTTTGTCTGTATTTTTATCAATAACTGAACATGTTAAAATTACCTACTTTTTTTTTTTTTTTTTTTAAGGGCTGCGCTCGTGGCACATGGAGGTTCCCAGGCAAAGGGTCAAATTGGAGCTGAATCCAAGTCGTGCCTGCGACCTCCACCACAGCTCACGCAATGCTAGATCCTTAACCCAATGAGCGAGGCCAGGGATCGAAACTGTATCCTCATGGATGCCAATCAGATTCATCTTCACTCAGCCATGACGAAAACTCCTATTTCTTCTGATATTTCTGTCCAACTTTGTTTTATTTACTTTGAGGTTATATTCTTAGCTGCATACAATTTACCTTCATTTTATATTCCTGGTGAGTAAAACCCTCTATTCTATTAATCATGTTCTTTATTTCAAAAGCTTTTTTTAATTAAAAATATTTAATCTGATACTACTATAGATGAAAGATGGATATCATATATTAGCTTTCTTATGTTTAATCTTTGTGTTTCAAACTTTCAGCATCCTCATGATTTAGGTGTATCGTTTATAAATCTTATGAAAATCATTAATTTCTTTTAATTTAATTTTAATTATTTTCTTTGGTCTATTTACATTTAATGAAATTTGTGATGGATTTGGTTTAAAACTGTCATCTTACTCTGTTCTCTACTCATTCCACTGCTTTATCTTCCTCATTCTTGATGTTCTTAACTTGACCCAGTGTCTGTCATTCCATTTTTCCTTACTATTAGCCTCAAAATCATAAGCCCTTTTGCTATTCTTTTTAATGGTTACCTGTGAGATTACAACATGCATTCTTGACTTATTAGAAAACAATGTTTGGAGCTCCAGTTGTGGCGCAGTGGAAACGAATCTGACTAGTATCCATGAGGATGCAGGTTCAATCCCTGGCCTCACTCAGTGGGTAGGGGATCCAGCATTGCCATGAGCTTTGGTGTAGTTTGCATATGCGGCTCGGATGTTGCATTGCTGTGGCTGTGGAATAGTCCAGCAGCTACAGCTCCGATTTGACTCCTAGCCTGGGAAACCCCATATGCCATGGGTGTGGCCCTAAAAAGACCAAAAAAAAAAAAAAAATACAGTGTTTATTGGTACTCTCCCCCTCCTCTTGGACAATGCAAGGACTCTAGAGTACTTTAATTCTGTTTATGTGCCTCCTGACATAGGTTTATAAGACATTTTTATTATTGTTTTACATAGCCAGTATTCATTAATTTATTCATAAACATCCTTTTCTACTGCTCTTCCTTTCTTCCTGCTTCTCCCACCATCCATCTGGGAACATTTTCATTCTGCCTAAAAAATACCCCTTGGTGTTTTCTTAAGGAACGGTATGATGGTGATGAACCCTAAGATTCTGTCCCTCTGAAAACATCTTCATTTCACTTGGCTTCTTTGAAGGTGACGATAGAATTTTAGTTCGGTAGTTATTTTCATTCAGTACTTCTTGCAGATGTCTCCATTTTCTTCTGGATCCCATTATTTCTCAAAGTCAGTCCACAGTCCAATTGTAATTTGGGGATAATATGTCCTTACTTCCTCCCACAACCAGCTGCTTTTAAGATTTTTCTGCTTGTCATTTGTTTTCAGCAGTTTAACTGTGATGTGCATAGGTGTAGATTTCTTTTATTTATCCTCTTTGTAGTTTGCAGGACTTCTTGATCTGTGTCTTGATGTTTGTCACCAGAGTGGTAAATTTCTTAGCCATTGTATCTTTAGTTATTAATTCTGCCACATTCTTTCTGAGACTGCAACTACTCAGAGCCGAAGCCTTTTTCACTGTATTTTACTTTTCCGCACTTTCATCTCTCTGTGCCGCTTTCTTCCTTATCATTTGTTAGCTCTATTCCTAAGTATATTCAAATGTCCATTCTTCAGTTTTTTGAGATAGTATATAAAACACAATTTTTTGTGTGTACTGAGCTTTTATTCAATAATCTTAATAAATTCATTAATTATAATAGTTTACCTAAAAATTCTTTAGGATTTTTCTATAAATGTAAACATGTGGTGTGTGAAGGGCAGTTGCTTCTCCCCTCTTAATGTTTTCTTTTTTATGACTTGCTGCACTGAGTGGGACCGTCAATAAAATATTGATTACCAGTGGTAGGATCAGGCCTTTTTCTTTCTCCCAATCTCAGGGGCAAGTTCTCAATATTTCCCCATTAAGTACTGTATTTGCCTTCTTTTTTTTCCTTTGTAGGTAGATTGTATGCTATTTTAAAAATTCCCAGCAATTACTAGTTTGGAACATGGTTGAATTCCAACGAATGTTTTGGCTGCATCTATTGAAATAATCAGATAATTTTCCCCTTTATTCTGAAGTGAGTTACAATGATTTTCAAATATCTAGACAAATTTGCATTCCTGGGAAATAAAACAACTTGGTCATACTGTATATGTACAATATACTTTTCCTATGTTGATGGATTCGATTTGTTAATATTTTACTTAGGATGTTTGCACCTATGTTTTAAGGGAAATTGGCCTATAATTTTCCTTTCTTGTACTACCCTTTTTAGGATTTGTCTTTGATTCGTTCATACATCTGAAGGTATAAGCATTCTAGAGTCATCTTAATAAAATTTCAGAACTAGGGATGATTACAAATGGGCAGCAGTTCCTGAAGGAACCAGTCTAGTTACTCCCTATTTGCCCTTATTCCTCTTTGGATGTCAACCCAAAACATGGATCTTCTTGTCACCATCACATTGGCAGACCTTCTCTTTCAAATTTTGTTTCCCTCAACTCTGAAAGCTTTAAAAATTTTGCTCAGCTCTTAGACTGTCAGCTGGCTTTTCTAGAATTTGCAAAGCTCCCTAAGGAAAAGCAGCTCCAAAAATCATGTTTACTTCTTTAGATTTCCCCCTCTTCCTGGGATTATGGCCTGGTAATTTTTCATTGCTTTCATTTCAATGCCTTGAATCAGATTTATAAAAATATTTAGTTCAACACTCCTAGTTGGCCTTAGCAAAGGTTGACCCAATTTCTTCATACACCATCACTGGAATCAGATGTTCCTGCCTGCTTTTGAGTAATTCAGTGATTGCATAAAACAGGGTTCTAAAATTCACCGGTAGTTACCAAAATGTTCACTTCACAAAGGAAAAGCAGCCAGTATCCTGCATAATGCAAGGGATAGTACATTCAAAGCTGGAAAAATTACAATATGCCATTGGTGATATGGCTGAATAAGACTTTAAGTTATCTATTGAATGATTTTATTTAGGATAAGGCAGTTCTCTTAACAGAGAAATCAGGTTCTTCATCTCTGGAGAAGAATCAGGAAGTAGGTTTATAGTACCTAGTGACAGTATTGACAATTGCAGAATTTTTTAATAGAAAACAATTACATTGATATTTATGTAGGCAAAATATACCTAAGATGAGGAACTACACTGAACAATCACATTAGTACCACTAATAATATCATTAAAATAATCAACTCTGTTGTACAGCAGAAATTAGCACAACATTATAAATCAACTGTACTTTACTAAAAAAGTTAATTGAATTGAAAAAAATTAAAGTCATCCATAAATCAAAAAAAATCAATTCCTTAATTAATTCCACAGTCATGACCCAAAAATGTCCATATCAGCCTGGTGGGCACTGGTTCTCAAATGTTTATTTTGCAGGAAAAAAACAGTTAATGGCTCAGACTCTGAATCACAAGTCATATTCTCCACCTTACCACCAACCAGGAAAAATAAGTAAATAAATTAGGCAGATAGCCTTTTGTTTGTTTTAGCCTCATTTTTACATCTTCAAACAGGTGTTTCCTTTTCCTAAGATATTATCTAAAAAGCAGAACCCACTAACAGTCTGGGCAAATGGAGAGTGTTAAAATCAGCTTAAAGTAAGCTCAGAAAGACTCTCTCCCCAGTGATCTATAATTCATGCCGCTTCTCCTCCACTCCCACAGGGGAGCAGAGCAGGCTCTTGCTGAGTAATAAATATATTCACAGATAACATCACCAAATCCTTAACAACCTCAAACATGAAAAACAAGGCTTTAAAACAACATTATGAACAACACCAGAAATAGTGAAGTAAAGCAAATAGCATCTTGGAGTCAGGACATGCAATGACTAAATTCCCAATGTTAAGCATGCTGTCACCACAAGAATGTTTGAATTTCCATAGAGTTTCATGCTGGGGGATGAAAGAATCTGCTCCAAGAATTGGCCAATATAGAAAAACTATGTCTTGGAAGATAGCTGGAGAACACATGCCTGAATCTATTCTGTGTCTGTCTTACCATCAATGTCAGGGAATATTTATTGAAATCTCAGAAAGTATTTAGACATTTGCAAACAAGCGCAGTAAAAATCACAGAGAAGATGCAGTCCTTTCCCCTTAGGACATTTCACTCAAAAATGTGCCTTTCTCTAGGCAGACAGCACTTGTATTTTTCTTTCTCCAACATGGGGATTCTTCGCATCCACACTGCAAATGAGGATTCAATTGACGAGATTTAAGTGTGTCTCTGCAGAAACGGAGAAGGAAGCAGGCTTGATGAATATTACAAAAATGTTCCCACTAGAGGAAATTTCAGGAATCATGAACCATAGAAGGAGAATTGGATGCAGCCAAGGATCATGAGATCAAGTATCATGGATGCAGGACAGATCATATCCATGGAAAGACAGGCTCTGCCCTTTTCTGCCTGAAGAATGAGGCCCTCTCTGTTTGTCTCTTATTTTTATAGAACCAGGAGTTCACAGAAATATTTTTCTACTTCAAGAAAATCTGCTGGCAGAGGTTCCCACGTGGAGCAGCAGGTTAAGGATCCAGGACTGCAGAACAATTTCCACCCCTGGCCAGGGAATTTCTACATGCCAAAGATGAAGCCAAAAAAAAAAAAAAAAGAAAGAAAGAAAATCCATTAGATAAATGCTAACCAATCTTTGGTATCAGTGGAATGCACAGAGCAAAGTGACAGAGATGGATCAAAGTTTTGTGAAATCTAAAACTTACACAAAGTTAGAGGCTCCTTTAAGAAAAAAATACAAAATAACGAATGCAATATTAGGTCAAGGGGCTTGCCATAGCAAGGCTCTGATGTGTGAGATTCCTTACTTCTGCGATATGTGTACCTCTGCTCAAGGAGGCAGCCTTTCCTCAACTCCAGCTCATTGTTATCCTTAGGAAAATGGGCCAGAGTGGCCAGATCTTCTGATGTTTTAAGAATAACCAGAAATAGGGATGTTTCTGAGAAATACCCCCCCCTTAAGAATATTGTTAAGAAATGCAAACTTTAAAAAACTCTTCAGAAGACTCAGCTTTTGGTCATCACTCTGGCACATCTGGCAAAATGAGGTCAAAGAAACGTTGTTGCGCAAATTACTCCATCTCTCAACTTCACACTCTGGTGGGGGGCTGGCTGAACTGGAGCAGTGGCCTACCTGTGAAATGCCTGGAGCTCAGATGATGATTTGGGGTGAGAAGCTTGAGAAGAGGTTACAAACATACAGAAAATGTTGGAAGATAGTGGCAGAAGGAGATGACAGATTGAATGTGGGAGGAGAAAGAAAACCTACTTCCAGATCTCTTTCTTTGGAAATCAATTAAATTATGGCACCTCGCACAGTGATATGCTAGCTGGAGTGCATGGAAGACTTTAAAGCAATCTTTCTGAAAACGTGGTCCATAGACCACCTGATCTAGAATAACCCCTGTGCTTGTGAGAATGTAGTTATCTGAGCGTAAACCCTGGAAGTCGTGTGCGAGTCTCTGCAAGTGGGAGTCTCTGCAAGCGGGGCTCGAGAACGGTCGCTTTAACAAGGACCGGGTAATTCTTAGGCAAAGTGACATTTGAGAAACTGGAAAGATGCTTTATTTATTTATTTATTTTTTAAATCTGGCCAAGAGCTGCCTACAGAAGGAAATAGATGCACAGGAAGCTTCCAGATGGCCAGTTATCAGAATTGGTACTTCTAGAAGGTATCAATAAGTCAGTACCCAGTCATTACTGCCTTTTTTGTGGCCTGAATACTTTTAGTTCTGAACTTGAATGGTTCTCCAAGCTGCCAAACAGAATGAGCCACTGACACTTTCAGAAATCCATGTAAGCTGAACAAGCCACATTCCTGAAGATTTGACCTTCTGACTTCCTCCCTGACATCCTTGCTGACACATCACAATCTCAGCTGTATTTTGTTGACACTTAGCAGATGAAGTGTCCTGAAAGCCCAAGGTCTGCTTTACATAAATTACAGAATGCTTACTAAGGGCAGTGTCAACACCGGGGCCTTCCTGTTAACACATTCTTCATTAGACTAACTTCGTGAGTCTTGTGTGAAAGAAAAGTCCCCAGGTGTACCTGTGCTGCTGTAAGAATGTGGGTCCACATGGCAAACAAAGCAAAGAAACCCCTTTCTCAAAATATCTCAACTGTGCTACCATGCGCCCTTGAACTTAGAGCCTGTGGGTCTGCACTTCCCTACTTAACATGAATGATTTGACATCATCTGTATCCACATGTTTCTCTCTCTCAGAAGTTTAACTCCTTAAGAGGAGAGAACACATTTTATTTAATAAGAAGTCAACCAGTTGGGGGTGGGGGGAGGGAAGCTGTGATTATGGCCTGTGAAGAAGGGAAGATAACGTCAGATGCTGAGGAACCACAAGGGCAGATTACAGCCTGACAAAGGCAGATGCTGGGGAGGAGCCGCTGTCTGGCTCATTGGGGCTCTTTACGTAATCCTGAGATAAGACAGAGCCCACACACAGAGGTAATCTGCAGGGCATCCAGCACTGGCAGGCTCAAAGCTTAACCTAAGACTTTATTTTATTTATTTATTTTTCTTTTTAGGGCTGCACCTGAGGCATATGGAGGTTCCCGGGCTAGGAGTCAAATCGGAGCTGCAGCCACCAGCCTCGCCACAGCTACAGTAATACCAGATCTGAGCCATGTCTGCAAGCTTTACCTCAGCTCACGTCAACACCAGATCCTTAACCCACTGAGCAAAGCCAGGGATCGAACCTAGGTCCTCGTGGATACTAGTCAGATTCCTTTCCGCTGACCCACAACAGGAACTCCTGGCAGGCTCAAATCTTAAATGTCCTTTCCTACCCTTACTAGGGCTCACTGCATTCTCCTCACCATCTGTGCTATCTTTTCTCAGGATTCATCTATTAGCCCTTTCTGGTTAATAGGTATCTCTGTTCTTAGATTTATTTCTGGACTCTGCTTTCCTCATTCTCCTCCTCCCCTGGATAATTAGAGAAGGAGCTGACAGGTAACATCTCCTAGTTCCACTTGCTCCCAATGGCCATCTCTCCTGCACCCTGTCGTGCAGGGCCCAGATGGGATGAGTAGGCAGTATTTAAAGGAAATTGGGAAGGGAACAGGGAGATGTGAAGGATATATCATGGCTGAAGGTCCCCCCCAACCACATCTATATCTCAGTCAAGGAATAATAAGAACACCATATTACATGTTGGTATCACTTTCCATATGGTGAAAAATGACAGGTTTTGATGTCCTGTGTTTTGATTAGCATCTTGAATAAATGATGCTGCAAAGTTATAATTTTCAAGCTGGCCAAGAAGCTACTAAAAATGTGCCGGCTCTCTGGTTCTCCTTGTAGAAGTAAAGAAAATACACAGTCAATTCAGACTTTTAAATAGATTGTCCTTGTCTTACAACTCTCTTTTCCAAAAATGTTTCTTTAAAAAGAAAATCTAAACATGGTCTGTAAGTCTGTTTCGTTCACTTAGAGTTACCAAAGGGGACAGGATTGGTGGGGGGGTGGGGGTGGGAGGGATGGACTAGGGGTTTGGGATTGGCCCACACACAGTGAGGTATATGGAATGAGTGACTAATGGGGACCCTCTGTATAGCACAAAGAAGTCTACCCAATATTCTCTGATAATATGTGAGAGAAGAATCTGAAAGAGAATGGATATGTGTGTATGCATGACTGAATTGATTTGTTGTACAGCAAAAATTATCACAATTTTTTAAATCAACTATACTTCAATAAACCTTAAAAAAAAAGAGAGAGAGAGAGAGAGAGAAAACCTAAGCATTTATTTTCACCAATCATCTTCCTTCCAACTCTGCCACTGCCTAGAACTGATGTCAAGAGTTCTAGAGATTATTGTCTCTAGTTTCCTGACTGGTGTCCTCTGTCCAGTATTGTTTGCCTTCAATCCACCTTCTCCAGTAGGTGACTATTGTCACAGTTTCCTGACTGCTGTCCTCTGTCCAGTACTGTCTGCCTTCAATCCACCTTCTCCAGTAACACCAGAGTGAACTTCCAAAACTCTGACCCTTGCCTAGTGGTTTGAAGAGCACTATATCTCTTAAGTAAATTGAATCCTTGGTTAAAACCTTCTCTCTGGGAAAACTTAGGTGCTTATGGCATTACTGGTGTATTATTCCAAGCCTCCATAAATTCTTCCTGAAAATTTATTTAAAGGGGGGAACATTTCCAACAAGCATTATGAGGCTGAAATGACCTAGATATCGAAAGCTAACAGGACCATTTTAAGGGAGGGAAATCATAGATCTGTCTCTCTAAGGAACATAGAGACAAAAAAAAAAAAAAAAAAAAATCCCCCCCCAAAATTTAGTAAATCAAATCTAGCTACAAATAAAAAAGGATAATACAAGACAACTAAGTTGGATTTACTCCAGGAATGCAAGATTGATGTAACACTTAAAAAAAAAATCAATCAAGCATATTAACAGGCCAAAAAAAGAAAAATCATATCATCACATCAATGAGTACAGAAAAAAGTTTAAAATTCCTTTACAGTAACAAATTGTTAGTAAGAAGAAATTATTAGTAAACTATGACTAGGAGGCAACTTCTTAATCTATATCTACAAATATGGAGCATATGTCATACTTAATGGGGTTATATTGAAAGTGTTTCCCTGGAGATGAAGAATGAGACAAGAATTTCTGCTGTCACTATACTTATTCAACATTTTACTGGAGGTACTACTGGCTAGTACAAAAGGCACCATTAAAAAACAAAAAGTAATAAAGGTTGAAAAGTAAGAACTACCATTTTTTTTACATACAACATTATCACGTATCTAGAGAATAAAAAAGAATCTTCAGATAAGTTAACATTTATTGGCATTAATAAGTGAATTTAGAACTACGGATGTGTAAGGTTAATCAATTGTAGTTTTACACACCAGCAACAATGAAATTCTAAAAGGACAAATGATGCCATATTCACTAATACCAAACACCACCATAGAAATAAATCTAATGAAAGTTATGGAGAAACCTCCAAATAAAGCTATAAATATTATTGAGGGAAATTAAAGAAGACAAATAAATGGAGAGCTATAACATATTTACCAAAAGAAGGAGCAAGAAAAGGCAAGCCACAAAGTAGAAGAAGATTTGAAGTTCAGATATTCAAGAAAGGACATATTAGGAAAATGTAGACATTTTATAAATAAATACAAAAAGGATGCGAAACACAATTTCAAAATATGAGCAAAAGGCTCAAATGAGCACATCACCTATGAAGATGTCCAAATGACACATAAGCTTTTGAAAAGGTGCTCAGCCTTGGTATGTTTTAAAGAAATGAATACACAATTAGACACCACTAAAATCCACAGACTGGAAAACATCTGAAAGAGTTTTAAAAAATTGTTGGCGAGAGTCTGTAGTAATTTGAACTCTTACGGACTGCTAACAGGGTTCTACCACTTTTGAAAACTGGCTGTCTTCCTGTGCATAGCCTATGACCCATCAGTTCTATTTCTCAGTATGTAACAAACAGAAATGCACACATACATACATGAAAAACTTGTGCAAGGATGTTCTTAGCAACATCACTGAAAATAGCCAGAAATGGAAAACAACTCAATTTATCAAGAAGAGCATAAATTAATAAATTGAGGCATATTCATAACTCAATCTCAAATACCCGTCTCACAAACATAATTTTGAGATTAAGAGGTTACACATAAAAAAGCACATATTCTATATTCTCGTTTTCATAAAATTTTAGAAGCAATGCTAATACATATTAGTGACCTGGGGTAGGGCCATAACGAGGATTCTGAGGTGTTGAAAGTATCTTCTTGGCTTGAATGATGGTTAAATGGATGTGACCACTTTTTAAAGCTTCGTCGAGCTGTGTGCTCATGCTCTTTGTACATTCCTAATGTTAATTTGTCTTAACAAATTAGACTGGGTGACTTAAACAACACACATTTATTTCTCACAGCTCTGGAGGCAAGGAAGTTCAAAATCAAGGCTTGGCAGATTCCTGTCTGGTTGAGGGCCCACTTCCTAGTTCACAGAGGGCATCCTCTCACCATGCCTCACATGGTGGAAGAATCCAGACTGCTCTCTGGGACTTCTCTTATGAAGGTATTAATCCCACAGCCTGAGGCCTCCACCCTCATGACATAATCAGTGCTGAAGGCCCCCACCTCCTAACTCAGACACACTGAGAATTAGGTCTCAGCAAATGAATCGGGGCGGGGCGGGGGGGTGTGAAGGGGGTGACAAAAACATTCGATCCAACATTTTTTTTTTTTTTTTTTTGGTCTTTTGTCTTTTTGGGGCCGCACCCACGCAGCATATGCAGGTTTCCAGGCTAGAGGTCCAATCAGAGCTGTAGCTGCTGGCCTACGCCAGAGTCACAGCAACACTGGATTCGCCTCCTCTGCGACCTACACCACAGCTCAGGGTGACTCTGGATCCTTAACCCACTGAGAGATAGCCAGGGATCGAACCCACAACCTCATGGTTCCTGGTCGGATTCGTTTCTGCTGCGCCACGAGGGGAATTCCTCAACTTTATTCAAAAGAAAAATATCGCTCTTTTCAAAGTGACCACTTTAGACTCCCTAGAAGTAAATGATGGCTTTAAAAAATGCAGTAGGTAGAGACTAGGGGATAGAAGCCAAATTGAAGTAGGTTACAGAGTGAATAAAGAGTGCAAAACTGGAAACGGGGTATGAAGTCACTCCAGATTTTTGATAACAGGTGAGAAGAGGAAAAATAAGGCCACAAAACAGATGATCAAGGAGCGCTTGTTGCCATGATTATTTGGTTTTGTTTTTTTAAGGTGGGAGATTAAATGAGAATATTTGCTGACTCTTCCTCCCAGCAACATCACACACCAACTCTAGAGAAAAGGCAGCCTTGGGCGGCTGGGGGTGGGAGTGGGGGTGCGGGAAGGGCATGAGAGGAGGAAGCGCAGAGAATTGTGGGAAAGAAAGGGAGGCCAGGAACAGAGGGCTAGCGCAGGTGTAGTTTCAGCCAATTCAAAGCTTTACAGGGAAGGAAAGTCTGGTTGCAACCACTTCTTTTGAGAGGTTTAGCTTTAATAACCTATTAAGTTTCCTTATCTTTTATTTCACAATGGAAGTTTTACTCCAAGGATATTTAAAGACAAATCCAGAGGCCTGGGGCATAATTTTAATGAAATTTTCCTAGGGGTAAAGAGTGAGTGGAACCTCTATCCACCTCCACAGCTACCAAATAAACTGATCAGAATCTCTGAGGGTGAAGCCTGGGTATCTTTACTTTACCAATTCTCCAGATTATTCTGATAGGCAGCCAGACCTGAGAAACATGGGGCAGGGTACACTTTATCTGTTATCATGCGTTGAGCTATCTCCTTACAAGCTCTCTGATCCTGAGAACCAGAGGCAGGTAGCTGGTTACAAAGGCCCACTTACCAGGCTATAAGAACATAACATTCTAGACATTTTAGACGGCAAAAGCCAACTGTGTGTGCATATGCGTATGTGCACACATGCCTTTATGATAATTATTTTGTGCCTATCCTGTTTTTTTGTTTGTTTGTTTGCTTTTTGTGTTTTGTCTTTTTAGGACCACACCCATGGCACATGGAGGTTCCCAGGCCAGGGGTCAAATCTGAACTGTAGCCACTGCCCTATGCCACAGCCACAGCAACGAGGGATCCAAGCTGCGTCTGTGTGTCTACACCACAGCTCATGGCACCACCAGATCCTGAACTCACCCAGTAAGGTCAAGGATCGAACCCGAGTCCTCATGAATACTCACCGGGATCGTTAACCACTGAGCCACGATGGAACTCCTTTTCTGGTTTATGAAGTCCATTCATCAACAGGGTCTCACCCAATCATCAGAGATCCTTAATGGAAAAGTCCTATTAGTGTCTGCATTCTGCAGATGAGGACAATAAGCCTCTTTGAGGAAAAAATGAGATCATCTGTCCAGTTGCACTGGTTTGGCCCTGCCCAAGTGCCCCCAGGCAAAGGCCTAAGGGGGCTGAGATGGAGCCTATGCACAGCTCTCAAGCTTCTACATGGAGCTCTACCTGCCCTCAGGAATGGTGAGTTTTTCTAATTGACACAAAGGTGTTGTCTGTGCCAGGAGCACCCCCCAATTTGGAGGGTGGAATACAAGAGCCTGAAAGAGCCTTCTCCATCACCCTGTGCTATAATGTCTGTCATCGACCCCCTTCCCCACCCCAGTGTCTCGTGGCCCTTTAGCACTGAAGGACAGGAGCTTGTACACACCCTGGCTAGTAGGTTCTTCCTTGCAGTGTCAGCCCCCCACCCACCCATCTCCCCTACCACCACCACAGTCAGGGTCAAGGAGCAGACCAAGGCATTGTGGTTGGTCGGGAACACTGGTCCAAGAGTCAAAGGCTCTGGGCACACTTCCAGGCCCCCAATGACCAGGAGACTAAGCAACATGTTTAATTTCTCTAGATTTCCATTTCCCCAGCTGCCTCACCTCTACTTCTAACAATCTGTATGTTAAAACTTATTATTAGTTTCCTAAAGCTGTGTCCACTGAATCCCAAGTCTTCATTGGAAGAAACAGGGAGTGACTGCTGATCCTACTTTAAGAGACTTTCAGCTCTGTTAGAGAAAATGCTTCATCTCCTCAGTGCTAAAATAAGAAATTCATCTAATTTCAGTATCCCCAGGGGTGAGATATATAGAATCTAAATAAAGGTTAAGCTCAGAATGATAGTGATATCTTTTTCTTTCCATTTTTTTTTTAAGTTGTGAAAGTAATCCAACCTAATTAAACCCAGAGTATGGCATTTATAGTTTATGTATTCAGATTTATGGAACATACAATTTAAAATCTTAAAGTCCTGAAAATGGATTTTTCTTGTCCTCCTTCTTCCTTCCCCACTTTGAGGTAATGACAGGCCTTTCCCAGCCTCTCTCTCTCTCTTTCTCTCTCTCTTTCATTCTGTGGAGAGGTCACAGTGTTGCCTCTGGCATAATGTTCTTCCTCAGCCACCAACCAAGGAGATAATCCATGAGCACAAGACTGTGCTGATCCTTGGCTCCAGGGCTGGAGTAATTCAGAAGGACTGAGTCTGGCCATCCCTGGATCTCCTAACAAAGAGCATCAGTGGGCACAGAGAAAGATGCTGGCTCAAAACCATATTCTTTAAGTGTAAAAATATTGAACCAGGTACCTCACCTTTCACCATGGACAAACTAGATAGCACAGTGCAGTCTTGCCTCTGGGAAGATTTTCTGACAGTGATTCAACACTAGTTATAAATGCACAGTTGCACAGCATTTAAAAATAATACTGTGTGTCTTTTGACACGTCTAAATTTTAAGCAGCTTAGGCCTCTCACTTTAAATGCCCATTGCTATTACGATGCTAATAATACCACCAAGTTCAAAATGATTCCAAAATGGCGCATCTGCTTTGGAAAGCATTCTGGCAGCTCATCAAAAGGTTAAATGTAGACTTATCCTAGGATGCAGCAATTCTACTCTAAGATGACCAACCAAGAGAAGTGAAAACATATGTCCACATAAAACTTGTACATAGACATTCACAGCAGCATTATTCATAATGGTTAAAAAGTAAAAGCAACCCAGATATCCATCAACTGGTGGACGGATAAATAAAATATGATGTATCTATACAATGAAGTATTATTTAGCAATAAAAAGGGATGGATTACTAATAGATGCTGTAATATGAATGGACATTATGCCAAATAAAAGATGCTCATCACAAAAGTTTACATATTACATGACCTGTTTATATTAAGTGTCCAGAATAGACAAATTTATAGAAGCAGAAAGTAGATTAGTGGTCTCCTAGGGCTGGGGGCAGGGGAAAAGGGAGAGAGAAGGGATTACAGTGACGGTTGCATAAATCGGTGAATACACACACAGCCAATGAATTGTCCATTCTCAGTGGCGGAATTGAAAGTTATGTGAATTATACCTTAAGATTTTGTTTGTTTGTTCTGTTTTTTAGGGCCCCAGGTGGGGCCTATGGAAATTCCCAGGCTAGGGGTCAAATTGGAGCTACAGCTATTGCCAAAGCCACAGCCACAGCAACACCAGATCCAAGCCATGTCTGCAACCTACACGAGAGCTCATGGCAATGTCAGATCCTTAACCCACTGAATGAGGCCAGGGATCAAACCTAAATCTTCATGGATCCAATTTGGGTTTGTTACTGCTGAGCCATGATGGGAGCTCCCTTAGGATGTTGTTTTTAAATTGACTCCAGGAGTTCCCTGGTGGCCTGGCAGGTTAAGGAGCCAGCATTATCACTACTGTAGCTCAGGTCACTGCTTTGGCATGAGTTTGATCCCTGGCATGGGAACTTTCTCTTCCCTAAGGCCCGGCCAAAAGTAAATATATAAATAATAACAAAGTGACTCTACTGCAGCAAACTGATAGTGGAATTGAGATGGAATCTCCAATCCAACAGGAGTGCCTAATTGTTCATTAGAACCTGTGCTATCCCTGTCTAAGGCTCTAGTTCTTTAGTTTAGAAAATATCAACTCCCAAGTCTGCTGCGGGCAATGCTTGATTGCAAAATATCAAAGGCAGGGGCCTCTAAGATGGGATGGAACCATGTGAGACCATCCAGTCCAATCTCTGCCTCAGAGCAAGATCCTGACTAAACCCAGGAATAGAAATAAGGCTCCCTGGCCTTGTAACAACACTTTATGAAAGAAGATCAAGTCTCAGAGTTCCTGTTGTGGCTCAGCAGGTTAAGAACTGGACTAGTGTCCATGAGGATGCAGGTTCAATCTCTGGACTTGCTCAGTGGATTAAGAATCTGGCATTGCTGTGAACTGTGGTGTAGGTCACAGACGTGGCTCTGATCCAGCGTTGCTGTAGCTATGGTGTAGGCCAGCAGTTACAACTCCGATTCTACCCCTAGCCTGGGAACTTCCATATGCCACGGGAGCAGACCTAAAAAGAAAAAAAAAAAAAAAAAAGCAGCAGCTCAAGTCTCATAGTTAGGAGCCTCTCTTTGCAAAATTGTATGGTGCTGAGCTGTATATCATGCCTGAATATCACGGAAGCAGAAGACAAAGACTTTACAAATGATAGGATATTGAGAAAAGGGGAAATAAAGAGACAAGTAGTAATCTGGAATTGCCGCCTAGGGGCTGGAGGAGAGAGAGGCTGTTAGCAGAAATACAAAGGGGCCACAGATCTGTGCATAAGCTGGAAGCAACAATACCATCTGGTAAGATCAATCTGGGGGTGCTTCAGGACATCGGGGCAGCGACCTCTAGCAGGCAGTTAGACATGCAAGAATGAAGGCAGAGCTAAAGGCCAGAATTTTGCTGTTGTAGGATAATCCTTCATCCGCTTATTTAGGTATCCAGCCACTCATTGAATGAATATTTACTGAGTCCTAAGCACAATATTATGCTTGTGCTGGGGAGACAGAGATAAGGGTAACACAGTTCTGCCCTCTGGGATCTTACAGCCTCCTGGTCCAAGAGGGTCACAGTCCTTGGACCCAGGGTGCCCCTCTGCCCCTAGTAATATATAAGACCTGAGAGATTTCAGAATGCCTGCTGGGACATCATGAAATCTTGGCAAATAGGCAAGAAAATTATCCTT
This sequence comes from Sus scrofa, assembly GCF_054392235.1. Classification (NCBI taxonomy): domain Eukaryota; kingdom Metazoa; phylum Chordata; class Mammalia; order Artiodactyla; family Suidae; genus Sus; species Sus scrofa. The sequence goes on from NC_139383.1 coordinate 216,105,636, forward strand.
ACCCTACACAGATGGAAAAACGAAGGCTTAAGGGACTTATTCCAGGTCTCTCAGTGGGTGGCAAAGCTGCACTAGAACCCAGGTCTTCTGATTCCTGTCTGATCTCATTGCATGGCTACTTGAAAACCAACATTCAGGAGTTCCTGCTGTGGCACAACAAATTGGCAGAGTCTTGGGAGCAATGGGATGGAGGTTCGATCCCTGGCCTAGCACAGTGGGTTAAGGATTCGACATTCCCAAAGCTGCAGCTTGGATCTGATCCCTCCATATACTGCGCAGCCCATGCCCCCTCCCCACCCCCCGCCGCAACCCTCGCAACAAATTCCCACCAAAACCCAACAATCAGGAAAGGGAAACACCCAGTGCCCTCAGTGCTGCAGCATCGTGCTACAGACAGGGAACTTGTTTGTAAGCACATGAAAAGTGGTGGCAGCATTTACTGGCATGTCATCTCTGTGGCAAGGAGCAAGGTCAACCAGGTCGTCCCGATGCAGGTGACAACTCAGTTGCTCTGACCCAGCGTGCACCCCCGGAGGTGGTTTCGGAGCAGCTGCTCAGTCATCTAACTCCCATGACTACATAGCTGGCTGGCCAGGAATCTATCATCAAAAAACCAACACACTGGTACAGACACTGCATACTGGCTTGTCCAACCCCTTGCCCTCCTCCTCCCTGGCCGTGTTCTGACCAATGGGGTATAAATGGAAGTCATGTATAGAGATCCTAGGAAAGCTTTTAGATGTGGGGTGTAAGTTCTGCCTAGTTTCCCCTTCCCCCTTTCTCCTTTGAATCTTGCATCCATGTGGAAAAGCCTAGGGCAATCACAGCAGCACTGCACCTGATACTACAGAACCACTGGACCAATGCCAGCAGCCAGGTGCCTCCACATTGCCTTTTGTATGAGAAAATAATCCCCTGCTGTTTTAAACCACCATAAACAAATTCTGTAGCAGATATTCCTGATTGATACAATGTGTGATGCTTGGAAACAGATATATTCAAATCCTGACTAGTTGAAAAGCGGGTTTCCTGACTTCCTAACTCTCAGTCTCCTCATATGTAAAGTAAAGGCTAAAGTAAGGGAATTATAAAGGTCCCCAGCATGTTATCTGACACATAGTATTAGCTCCTTTCCCTTAAGAATCCTGAATTTGTTGTTTTGATAATTTCGTTCCTTTTGTCTCCCCTTCCTTATATATACTAACTTGTTAAGAAACTGTCAATGGGAGTTGCCGCTGTGGTCAGTGGTAATGAACCCGACTAGTACCCATGAGGACACAGGGTTCAATCCTTGGCCTCTGGGTTAAGGATCCAGTGTTGGTGTAGGTCACAGACACAGCTTGGATCCTGTGTTGCTGTGGCTGTGGCGTAGGCCAGCAGCTGCAGCTCTGATTCGACCCCTAGACTGGGAACTTCCATATGCTGTGGGTACAACCCTAAAAAAAAAAAAAAAAAAAAAAAAAAAAAAAAGAAGAAAACTGTCGGAGAGAGGACAAGATGGCGGAGGAGTAGGGAGACACGCTCGCCCTCTCCCACAAACACAACAAAAAAAGCACATCTACAGAATAAATGACTCGCACAGAACAGCAACCAATCACTGGCAGAGGAACCTAAACTCCAACAACGGCAAGAAGTTCGTGACATTACTGGGCAGAACGGGAGAAAAGAGGAGAGTGAGAGAAGGTGAATCCGAGCGGGACGGGTGCTCCCGAAAGGGAACTGTGGAGGAGAAAGGGTTCCCGCACCCTGGAATGTCACCTACCGGGGGAAAGATCAAACAAACCGGAGAAATCTCCAGATGCAGAGAAGAGTGTAGCAGTAAGTTGGAGTACAGAAAAGCCAATCAAGAACCCAACGGACCATCTGAACTATGGGCACAGTCACCAAAAATTGAGACGCCTGGGTGGGGGCTGGGCACCGAGACCTCGGCCCAGGAGGTTAGTCCCCGGGCTGGGGGGGGCGGGGCGGAGCAGAAACTGTTTGGGAGGTCTAGAAACCATTTAACGGGGCAGAGACTGCCTGGGAGACTAGAAAACAAAGCTGTCACAGAGGAAGGGAACAATACTCTGGGGGCGGGGAAGTGGAAAGCTGCATCAGAGGGAACCTGGGAGAAGAGCCTGGTCTGCACCCGTGCTGGGGAGGGGAGAGAAGAAGGGGTGGGTCCCCATAGAATACCCCCCACGCCACAGCAAGCTTATAGGCCCACTAGCTAGCTGAAAGCTGTGCTTCCTAGTGCATCCCCTCCCCCCACCCCCACCACCCCCTACGCTCTCGCCGAACCTGGGGCTGCCTGCCATCCAGGAGGGCTGGCCTCAACAATTGCCTGAAGCCTACCACCGCAGGGGCTGTCCCTGCACAGGCCTGCTTGCCCTTTGGAGGGGCTACACTTCCGCAGAGCAGCACCAAACACCACCAGCCCCTGAGAAAAGGCCTGCAGCCCAGAAAAGCTAGAACAAGCCTAGCCAGGCCGTGAATAGATCGGCCTAATTCTCGAATGGTTTTTCTGAGTCGAGCTGCCCCGGGGAGGAGCCTCTTGGGTCTCCAACAGCCCTGCTACCCGCCCAAGCCCCCAGGGGGTGCTGAGACCTAGTGGACCAGCTGCATAGGACTGCCAGCTCCAGGCAGGACCCCCTGTAGCCCAGAAAAGCTGCAACAAGCCTGGCTGAGTCGGGAAAAGATCTCAGACAGTCTTTCTGAGTCAGGCTGCCCCGGGGAGGAGCCTCTTGGGTCTCCAACGGCCCTGCTACCCGCCCAAGCCCCCAGGGGGTGCTGAGACCTAGTGGACCAGCTGCATAGGACTGCCAGCTCCAGGCAGGACCCCCTGTAGCCCAGAAAAGCTGCAACAAGCCTGGCTGAGTTGGGAAAAGATCTCAGACAGTCTTTCTGAGTCGGACTGCCCTGGGGAGGAGCCTCTTGGGTCTCCAACGGCCCTGCTACCCGCCCAAGCCCCCAGGGGGTGCCCCACTCCCGCGGAATAGCTGCTCAGCACCACCAAGCCCCTGGAAGAGCGCCTGCAGCCCAGAAAAGCTGCAACAAGCTCGGCCAGATTGTGAAAAGATCCGCCTACATTCTCAGGCTGTCCTTCTGAGTTGGGCTGCCCTAGGGAAGAGCCTCTTAGGTTCTCAGTGACCCAGATATCTGCTCCAGCCCCCAGGGGGTGCTGCACTCCTGAGGAACAGCTGCCCAACACCGCCAACCCCCTGCAAGAACCCCACAGCCTAAAAACACCAGAGCAAGCTCTGCATGACCAAGTGAAATCTGCTCCCATCGTGGTGTGGACCTCCCAGTCCTGTCTGCCCTCAGGAAGCCCTCCTTTGCTTCAAAGAAACACTGTTAGCCCCATCAACACTCCAGAAAAGCCACACCGCCTCAAAAAAGATTGACCAACAACGCCAGCCCTCAGGAAATATTCCACGGCAGTGACATGGCAAACACTGCCCGATAACGGAGAGTACAACTCCCTCAGGAGAAAGAAAACAACAAGCAAGATGAAGAAGCTGAGAAACCACCCCCAGTCAAACCAACAGGAGAACTCACCTAAAACACTCAACAATGAAACAGATCTCTGCAGTCAGACAGACCTGGAGTTCAAAAGAGAAATAGTGAAAATACTGAAGGAATTAAGAGAAGATATGAACAGTAATGCAGATACCCTCAGAAAGGAACTAGAAAATATAAGGAGGAGCCAAGAAAAACTAGAACATTCATTTGCAGAGATGCAAACTGAACTAGGGGCAGTAAAAACCAGAATGAATAATGCAGAAGAACAAATCAGTGATATGGAAGATAGAATAATGGAAATCACTCAATCCGGTCAACAGACAGAAAACCGAATCAAAAAACTGGAAAGCAATATAAGAGACCTATGGGATAATATAAAGCGGGCCAATCTATGCATAATAGGAATTCCAGAAGGAGTAGAAAAAGATAAGGGAATGGAAAACATATTTGAAGAAATTATTGCTGGAAACTTCCCAAATCTAAAGGATACTGGATTCAAGATACAAGAAGCAGAGAGGGCCCCAAACAAACTGAACCCAAACAGACCCACACCAAGACACATCATAATAAAAATGGCAAAAGTTAGCAATAAAGAGAAGATCCTAAAGGCAGCAAGAGAAAAACAGAATGTTATCTGCAAGGGAACCCCCATAAAAATATCAGCTGATTTCTCTACAGAAACACTACAGGCCAGGAGGGAATGGCAAGAGATATTTAAAGTGCTCAAAGGAAAAAATATGCAACCTAGAATACTCTATCCAGCAAGAATATCATTTAAAATAGAAGGGGAAATAAAAATTTTTTCCAACAAACAAAAACTTAAAGAATACAGCAACACAAAACCCAGGTTAAAGGAAATATTGAAAGGGCTACTCTAAACCAAAAAGAAAGGAAGGAAAGGGAAGAAAAAAGAAAAGAAAAAAAAAAAAAGAAGAAGAAGAAGAGGAAGAACTAGGACTGAGGAAACTGCAATCAGAGAGCAGTCACTCAAATAAGCCAGCATACAGATTTAATCATGAACATGCTTCAAACAAAATAAAATTAAAAAGAAAAAAATAAAAAAGAGTCATCAAAACCATAAAATGTGGGCAAGGGATGTTAGGAAGTAAATAACCCTTTTTGTTTGTTTGTATGTTTCTCTTCTTAATTTTAATATAGTAATGAAGTGTTTGAACTTACGGGACCATCAGGCTAAAACACACATTTATGGGAAGGGGTTAGCATACTTAAAAAACAGGGCAACCACAAGCCAAAACCAAATATTGCATTTGCAAAAAATGAAAAAAAAATACACTCAAGCAGATAACAACAGGAGACCATCCAACCAAAAAAAAAAAAAAAAAAAAAAAAAAGGAAGAATGGAGAACCATAGAATCAACTGGAACACGAGGTTCAAATGGCAATAAATAATCATCTATCAATTATCACCTTAAATGTCAATGGACTGAATGCCCCAATCCAAAGACACAGAGTGGCTGAGTGGATAAAAAGGCAAAAACCTTCAATATGCTGCCTACAAGAAACTCACCTTAGGACAAAAGATACACATAGATTGAAAGTGAAGGGGTGGGGAAAAATATTTCACGCCAATAGACAAGACAGAAAAGCAGGAGTCCCAACATTCATATCAGACAAAATAGACTTTAAAACAAAAGACATAAAGAAAGACAAAGAAGGACACTATTTAATGATTAAGGGATCCATCCAAGGAGAGGCTGTTACTATCATCAACATATATGCCCCAAATATAGGAGCACCCTGATACATACAACAAATATTAACAGATATAAAGGGAGATATTGATGAGAATACAATCATAGTAGGAGACCTAAATACCCCCCTCACATCAATGGACAGATCCTCTAGACAGAAAACCAATAAAGCAACAGAGATCCTAAAGGAAACAATAGAAAAGTTAGACTTAATTGATATCTTCAGGACACTACATCCAAAAAAATCAGAATACACATTCTTCTCAAATGCTCATGGAACAGTCTCAAGAATCGACCACATATTGGGACACAAAGCGAATCTCAATAAATTTAGGAGCATAGAAATTATCTCAAGTATCTTCTCTGACCACAATGCCATGAAATTAGAAATCAACCATGGGAAAAGCAAAGAGAAAAAACCTACTGCATGGAGACTAAACAACATGCTACTAAAAAACCAATGGGTCAATGAGGAAATCAAGAAGGAAATTAAAAACTACCTTGAAACAAATGATAATGAAGACACAACCTCTCAAAATCTATGGGATGCTGCGAAAGCAGTGCTCAGAGGGACATTTATAGCAATACAGGCCTTTCTCAAAAAAGAAGAAAGATCCCAAACTGACAACTTAACCCTCCACCTAAATGAATTAGAAAAAGAAGAACAAAGAAGTCCTAAAGTCAGCAGAAGGAAGGAAATTATAAAGATCAAAGAAGAAATCAATAAAATAGAGACTCAAAAAACAATAGAGAAAATTAATAAAACCAAGAGCTGGTTCTTTGAAAAGGTGAACAAAATTGATAAACCCCTGGCCAGACTCACTAAAAAGAGGAGAGAAAGAACCCAAATCACCAAAATTATAAATGAAAAAGGAGAAATCACAACGGATACAGCAGAAATACAAAAAACCATAAGAGAATACTATGAACAACTATACGGCAACAAGTTTCACAATCTGGAAAAAATGGACAATTTTCTAGAATCTTACAGCCTGCCAAAATGGAATCAAGTAGAAACAGACCAACTGAACAGACCGATCACTAGAAATGAAATTGAAGAGGTCATAAAATCACTCCCTACAAATAAAAGTCCAGGACCAGATGGCTTCACAGGTGAATTCTATCAAACATATAAAGAGGAATTGGTGCCCATCCTCCTTAAACTCTTTCAAAAGGTTGAAGAAGAAGGAATACTCCCAAAGACGTTCTATGATGCCACCATAACCCTCATTCCAAAACCAGGCAGAGATACCACCAAAAAAGAAAACTATCGCCCAATATCTTTGATGAATATACATGCAGAAATTCTCAACAAAATCTTAGCCAACCGAATCCAACAACATATCAAAAAAATTATACACCATGACCAGGTTGGGTTCATCCCAGGTTCACAAGGATGGTTCAACATACGCAAATCAATCAGCATCATACCCCACATTAACAAAAAAAAGGTCAAAAATCATATGATCATCTCAATAGACGCAGAAAAAGCATTTGACAAAGTTCAACATCCATTCATGATCAAAACCCTCGCCAAAGTGGGTATAGAGGGAACATTCCTGAATATAATCAAAGTCATGTATGATAAACCCACAGCAAATATAATACTCAATGGGGAAAAACTGAAAGCCTTCTCACTCAAATCTGGAACAAGTCAGGGATGCCCACTCTCACCACTGCTCTTCAACATAGTTTTGGAAGTCCTGGCCACAGCAATTAGACAAACAAAAGAAATAAAAGGCATCCAAATGGGAAGAGAAGAGGTAAAACTGTCACTATATGCAGATGACATGATACTATACATAGAAAACCCTAAGGACTCAACCCAAAAACTCCTTGAACTGATTAATAAGTTCAGCAAAGTAGCAGGATATAAGATTAACATTCAGAAGTCAGTTGCATTTCTGTATACCAGCAATGAAACATTAGAAAAGGAATACAAAAATACGATACCTTATAAATTGTACCTCACAAAATCAAATACCTCGGAATACACCTGACCAAGGAGGTAAAGGACCTATATGCCGAGAACTATACAACTTTAATCAAAGAAATCAAAGAAGATGTAAAGAAATGGAAAGATATTCCATGTTCCTGGATTGGGAAAATCAATATTATGAAAATGGTCATCCTACCCAAAGCAATGGACAGATTCAATGCAATCCCTATCAAATTACCCAGGACATTTTTCACAGAACTAGAACAAATAATCCAAACATTTATATGGAACCACAAAAGACCCAGAATCGCCAAAGCAATCCTGAGAAACAAAAACCAAGCAGGAGGCATAACTCTTCCAGACTTCAAGAAATACTACAAAGCCACAGTCATCAAAACAGTGTGGTACTGGTACCAGACAGACAGACCAATGGAACAGAATAGAGAATCCAGAAATAAACCCTGACACCTATGGTCAATTAATCTTTGACGAGGGAGGCAAGAACATAAAATGGGAAAAAGAAAGTCTATTCAGCAAGCATTGCTGGGAAACCTGGACAGCTGCATGCAAAGCAATGAAACTAGAACACACCCTCACACCATGCACAAAAATAAACTCCAAATGGCTGAAAGACTTAAATATACGACAGGACACCATCAAACTCCTAGAAGAAAACATAGGCAAAACACTCTCTGACATCAACATCATGAATATTTTCTCAGGGCAGTCTCCCAAAGTAATAGAAACTAGAGCAAAAATAAACCCATGGGACCTCATCAAACTGAAAAGCTTTTGCACAGCAAAGGAAACCCAAAAGAAAACAAAAAGACAACTTACAGAATGGGAGAAAATAGTTTCAAATGATGCAACCGACAAGGGCTTAATCTCTAGAATATATAAGCAACTTACACAACTCAACAGCAAAAAAGCCAATCAATCAATGGAAAAATGGGCAAAAGACCTGAATAGACATTTCTCCAAAGAAGATATACAGATGGCCAACAAACACATGAAAAAATGCTCAACATCGCTGATTATAAGAGAAATGCAAATCAAAACTACCACGAGATACCACCTCACACCAGTCAGAATGGCCATCATTAATAAATCCACAAATAACAAGTGCTGGAGGGGCTGTGGAGAAAAGGGAACCCTCCTGCACTGTTGGTGGGAATATAAACTGGTACAGCCACTATGGAGAACAGTTTGGAGATACCTTAGAAATCTATACATAGAACTTCCATATGACCCCACAATCCCACTCTTGGGCATCTATCCAGACAAAACTCTACTTAAAAGAGACACGTGCACCCGCATGTTCATTGCAGCACTATTCACAATAGCAAGGACATGGAAACAACCCAAATGTCCATCGACGGATGATTGGATTCGGAAGAGGTGGTATATATACACAATGGAATACTACTCAGCCATAAAAAAGAATGACATAATGCCATTTGCAGCCACATGGATGGAACTAGAGAATCTCATCCTGAGTGAAATGAGCCAGAAAGACAAAGACAAATACCATAGGATATCACTTATAACTGGAATCTAATATCCAGCACAAATGAACATCTCCTCAGAAAAGAAAATCATGGACTTGGAGAAAAGACTTGTGGCTGCCTGATGGGAGGGGGAGGGAGTGGGAGGGATCGGGAGCTTGGGCTTATCAGACACAACTTAGAACAGCTTTATAAGGAGATCCTGCTGAATAGCACTGAGAACTTTGTCTAGATACTCATGTTGCAACAGAAGAAAGGGTGGGGGAAAAAATGTAATTGTAATGTATACATGTAAGGATAACCTGACCCCCTTGCTGTACAGTGGAAAATAAAAAAAAAAAAAGAAACTGTCGATGATTTCTAAAAATGAGTGTTTAGCAAAAAGACAAAAAAAAAGAAAAAGAAAAAAATTAAAAATAAAAATGAGTGTTTAGATATATTTTAGCTTATGAATTTCCCACATTTCCCACATTTTAGAAAACATACAATGTATCTCCCTATTTTGATATATTGTACAAATATTTCTGATAGATGTACCTTTCATCTCTAATGAATTTTTTTTTAGTCTCTTTTCTTTTTTTTTTTTTTTTTTTTTGGTCTTTTACACCTGCAGCATATGTAGGTTCCCAGGCTAGGGGTCCAATTGGAGCTATAGCTGCTGGCCTAGCCAGAGCTATAGCAACACCAGATCCACACAGTGTCTGCAACCTACACCACAGCTCATGGCAACACAGGATCCTTAACCCACTGAGCGAGGCCAGGGATCAAAGCCTCAACCTCATGGTTCCTAGCTGGATTCGTTTCTGCTGAGCTATGACAGGAACTCCTAATGAATATTAATTAAGCAAGATAATATTAAAAAATACTGAAGCAGCTACTAAGCATTTCTTGAAAAGCCTCTCTTAGACTAGATCTCATGCTAAATATATCAAACGCTAAAAAGATAGTAACAAAAGATGTGATTCTTCCTCGAGATGCTTGATTTCTATTAGAGGTAATAAAAGTTTTTAAAAAGTTTAATAGGGAGTGGAAATAAAACAACTAAAGGCAAAAATCTCATTATAAGTTTCAAATGAGTTAAATATTTCACTGTAAAAAATCATATTTTTTATACTGACAAATTGTATGCATACAAATTACTTACCTCCAAATCCAACTACTGAAATCCAAAGTTTTCTTTCATTCCAGAAGGAAGCTGAACTTCTCATTTTGAGAGTATTGTAGCATAGCAGTTAAGTATATAGCCTCTGGGGGAGTTCCCACCCTGGCTCAGGGGAAATGAATCTGACTGGCTTCCATGAGGATGCAGGTTCGATCCCTGGCCTTGCTCAGTGGGTTAAGGATCCAGCATTGTCATAAGCTGTGGTATAGTTCACACACCAGGCTCATATCTGGTATGGCTGTGGCTGTGGTTATGGCCTGTGGTTACAGCTACAATTCAAACCCTAGCCTGGGAACATCCATACGGCATGGGTGTGGCCCTAAAAAGACATAAATAAATAAATAAATAATAAGAGTATAGCCTCGGGTCTAAGCTTTAATACTTAGTACATCATACGTTCTTTGGCTGAGTCATGTAATATTTCTGTGCCCCATATTCCCTGTGTGTAGAATGGGTATAATTATGGTACTTTACTACAAGAGATCATTATAAAGATTAACTGAGTTTTGAAGGATACCTGATCCCTACTATGCACTGTATATAGGCCCATAAAAAATATCTGTTTTCCAGGATAGAAAATATCCTGCAATTTATCCTTATTTTTCAATATATCTCAGATACCTGAGGGTTTCTTTATCACCTTTGATCTATAAAAACATGCTAGTAGCTTCCCAGAGGTTTGGGGACTTGATATTCCCCTATTTCTGGTTGATTTTTAGTGATCTTTCCTCCCCAGGTCCCTAGAGTCAAAAAGGGCTAAGTCGGGAGCTGTCGGTTGAGTGCTGATAGTTGCTGGGGCCCTTGAGGAAATATGAAAACAGTAAAAAAAACAAAAACAGGGTTCACAGTGACAGGAAAGCCAGCGGGGAGATGCCATCGTCTGTCCTGCCAGAGCCAGCTCTGCACAGGGGCTGAGGTGGACCTTGCACCAGGTTCAGACCCAGAGAAAGGCGAGATCTGGGCTTGGTCAGTTCTCCATCTGTTCCCAAACCACAGGCGGCTCCAGGTCTCTTTATTTTTCTCTCCATGGTGCCTTCGTGCACCTGTCTCAAGGTGACCCCAGCCTGGAAACCGTTATGAAGCAGAAGCCATCCCTCCTCCCTGGAAGCACTCAGCTGCCCCGCCCACCATCACCGTCAGGGGGCAGCAGAAACACATCCCTCCAGCCTCTTCAACCAGGATGGTCTGACTTAGGAACCCTGAGATAGGCAATTAAAGAGAGATATTGGTGATTCACCATAAAAATGAGACAAAATGGCAAAAGTCAATTTAAAAAATAGTCTGTCCTAATGCTGAGTCTAAGGAAAAAGGCAAGCAATTTAAGTTGTGGAGTCCCGTCAATTGTCGAGATAACAACTGAATTTACAAACTGAATCAGATCTTCTGACTGACTTAAGGAACAAAAAAACAACATTTTGGACCACATATCTCTGCACAACATCTCTTGAACAACAGAAGCTATTGGGGAAATCCATTTTCAAAGTGGAGAGGTAGAGCCATTATTTAAGTAATTTAACTTTTTAACTAATTTAACTTGTTTAAAAATTTTTAATTAATTGTTTTTAATTAATTTAAATTTGAAGGATAAGGTTGCATGTGCTGTGTGTTACTGCCCCCCGGTGTCCATTGCCATTATTGACACAAGTATTTTATTTGTAAACAACAGCACTCTGGTGGTGCTTTCCTGACACTGCCCCCGACTCCCGCTTTTTAGGGCCACACCCATAGCATATAGAGGTTCCTAGACTAGGAGTCCTATCTGAGCTAAGCCACATCTGTGACCTACACCACAGTTCACAGCAAGGAAAGATCCTTAACCCACTGAGTGAGGCCATGATCAAACCTGCAACCTCATGGTTACTAGTCAGATTTGTTTCCTCTGCACCACAGTGGAAACTCCCTGACTTTAATTTTGATGAAAATAGTTTGGTTTGTTCAATGTTTAATGAATTCTGACTGTCTTCCTTCACTGAATATTTGAGCCTACATATCAAGGGAAGACAAAACAGAACCAAAACAGTGAGCCTACATATCAAGGGAAGACAAAACAGAACCAGTCAAGACTGGAGGTGAGCATTGGGTGACCCAAGGAGTTTCCTATAACCCTATCCTACCCCAAATTCATAATTTTCTGAAGGTCTGAGGATTCTTATGCAGAACAGAACATCCAAGTAATGCCTAATGATTTTTGATCCACTTTTGTGGTCACAGATATGCTAGGAGAATGTATGAAGAATTCGAGTCATAAAGTCATTAGAAAATATGCTTCAAATTTCACAACATATCCATTATTAGAAAAATGCAGATCAAAACTAAAATGAAGTATCACATCATACAAGTCTGAATGGGCATCATTTAAAAGTTTATAAGTAACAAATGCTAGAGAGGGTGTGGAGAAAGAGAACCCTCCTACGGTGTTAATGGGAATGAAAATTGGATAGCCACTGTGGATAACAGCATGGAGGTTCCTCAAAAAACAAAAAAAAATGGAATTACCTTAAGATCCAGCAATTCCACTTCTGGACATATATCTGGACAAAACTATAACTCAAAAAGATACATGCACCCCTATGTTCATAGCAGCACTATTTGTAATAGCCAAGATTTGGAAGCAACCTAAATGTCAATGACAGATGAAGCAATAAAGAAGATGTGGTATAAATAAACAATGGAGTATTACTCAGCCATAAAAAAGAATGAAATATTGCCATTTGCAGCGACATGGATGGACTAGAGATTACCACACTAAATGAAGTTAGAAAGAGACAGACAAATATCATATGATTTCATTTACACATGGAATCTAAAATATGACACAAATGAACTTATTTACGAAATAGAAATGGACTCACAGACTTTGAAAACAAACTTTTGGTTACCAAAGAGGAAAAAAGAGGGAGGAGGGATAAATTAGGGGTTTGGGATTAGCAGAAGCAAACAACTGTATATAAAATAGATAAACAAGAGCCTACCATAAAGCACAGGAAACCATATTCAATATCCTATCATAAAACATAATAAAAAATAATATTAAAACAAATATATGTATATATTTTTAAAACTTAACACTTTGCTGTATACCAGAAACTAACACATTATAAATCAATTATACTTCAATACAATTTCAAAAAATTTTTCACAGCAAATCTTTAGGAAAATCATTGCTAAAAGTTGGGTCTTTTGACCACCTGTGGAAACTCATATACTTTTAAAAAGTCAGTATATTTTTATTTATCCTTTGGAGTTGTAACTCACAGTTCATAATATGTTAAGTGCTGCTCCTCATCTTGCCCTCTCCTCATCCCCTCAAAATAATACTAATAGTGCCTGTCACTTATTGAAATGTAAGTGCTTTTCATTCATGATCTGACTTGACTCTTATATCAGCCCCATGAGTGATAGTATCCTCATTTTACAGAGAAGTTAGGTAATAGGCCCATAGTCACACAGCCACGAGAGGCAGAATTATATCTGATATTGAGATTGTCTAGCTCTGAAACCTACGTATTTAATTAACTACCATGCTACATTGTCTTTTTTAGAAAAATTAAGAGGGGGAAGGAAATCAAACAGTTTTTGAAGGCAATTAAATCAAAATACTGTTTTACTTCTTTGGGGAGAATTTTAGATTCTATGGTGTGACAAACCCACTTGTTGCAGTTCCTATGTTAGTCTTTACTTTTTCAAGGGCAACTTGGTATAGTGGATAAACTCTTCTCCAAACTTCAATTATATAATTACTACAGATGCATGATAGTAACTTAGAACTAATATTTAAGTGTTTCCTGCAATTAAAGTATTACAATAATAATTTAACCCTTTCATGGGGCAGTGGGGATGCCTATCCCTCATCCAGTCCCAATTCATTTGCCTAAAGGTGCTTCCTTTTCCATGTATCTTCGTTTTCAGAGGTTTCCAAATTCTCATGTAAAATTTCATGGCCTTTGAAAAAACAATGAAAAAAATTAAGGCAGTCGAAACACAGAATTTTTTAAAATTCTCTATGGAGTGAGAAAAAACTTATAAACACACACACATAATTTCACTTCAAAGAAACTTTTGAAAGAATTTTGAAATGGAAATACCTTTTATTCAAGCCTGCCATCTTGAGGTCAGTTAGAGAAATACTCAGTCTTTTGAGGGAATCAATACCATGTAAAGTCTATAACATTTTTAAAAAAGAGCATAAGCATTCTCATTTGGAATGTGAATATTTTAATTGTGATAATAAGTAAAAAAGCCTGAATTACTCTCAGAAAACACGACTCCAAAGGTTTCCACCATCAACATGTTAACAGGCATCACTGTCTGATTGGATCATGGTTTTGTCAGGACCCTCTAGGCAAAGACCACAAGAAACACGCATCAGTGTTTTCAAACTAAGTCTGTAGAAAGTCCCTCATAACAATTACTTAACACTCATTTCATATCCTTTTGATCATTATATATAAAAATATGTATATATAAAATAAATACATATGTAATTACCCAAAGACATTTTTATATTTTGTTAACCTAGCCATTTTAAGAGATATGGGTTAAGTTATGTTTACTAATCAGTGTTTTATATCTTTTAAAAATTTTATTGAAGAATTATTCAGACATTCAATAATCATTTCCCTATGATCTTAATGTTAGCAAAGGCTTTGGAAATTACAATTTAACTAGTATTATATTTTTTTTTTTTTTTTTTTTTTTTTTTTTTTTTTTTTTTGTCTTTTTTTTTTTTTTTGTCTGTTGTTGTTGTTGATGTTGTTGTTGCTGTTGTTGCTATTTCTTGGGCCGCTCCCGCGGCATATGGAGGTTCCCAGGCTAGGGGTCGAATCGGAGCTGTAGCCACCGGCCTACGCCAGAGCCACAGCAACGCTGGATCCGAGCCGCGTCTGCAACCTACACCACAGCTCACGGCAACGCCGGATCGTGAACCCACTGAGCAAGGGCAGGGACCGAACCCGCAACCTCATGGTTCCTAGTCGGATTCGTTAACCACTGCGCCACGACGGGAACTCCCCAGTATTATATTTTTGATATGGAGCATTGTAAACTTTCATGAGATTAAACTTTTTAAAAAGATATTTATTATTATCATTTTATAGGGAATATAATCATTCTATAGTGCATATTGTAGTGAATAAAACTATATATATATGTTTTTATTTTTATTTTTTGGTCTTTTTTTCCTTTTAGGGCCATACTGGCAGCATATGGAGTTCCCAGGCTAGGGGTCTAATGGGAACTGTAGCTTCCAGCCTATGCCAGAGCCACAGCAACCTGGGATCCGAGCCATGTCTGTGACCTACACCACAACTCACAGCAACGCCAGATCCTTAACCCACTGAGTGAGGCCAGGGATCGAACCCGTGTCCTCATGGATACTAGTCAGGTTCGTTAACCACTGAGCCATGTTGGGAATTCCATATGTTTTAATTTTAAACAAGCGTTAGAAACAATGTTAGTTTCTTTAACTCGTAAAAACATTGTAGGAAATTTTGAATTATGAGAAATTTAACCCTGGTCTTTAACAAATCAAAATATTTTGCTAACATTATGTCTATGCTATAAACTAAGTTTTAAAAACTCTGATCATATTCCAAATTTTGCTTTTATTCTGAAATTTAAACTTTTCCTTCCTACCTCATAACTGTAAAAACTAAGGCTACTATGTAAAGATATTTTCCAGTACCCATAAAAAGAAACACAATTTAATAACTTTTTCTTTCTTTTAGAAAATGTTTACTGTCTTCTGCATTGTATAGCCCCAAAGGGCAAGAAAAATGTCTTTTTTTGATCAGTTTTTTGGAAAATTTTTGGAAAATAATTTTTTTTCTGGATCAGTTGATCTTTAAACTTTATAAGAAAGGAGAAAAGAATAAAAAGAAAATGACAGATTTTTTTCAAAACTTGTGCACTTGATAATATTATCAAGTCATATAGTCTAAAAAAGCCTTCATTGATTAATCCTCAAGATACAGAAGCAAAGAGGATAACTCCTGTGTCTAGTAAGATGATTTCTTTTAGACAAGCAGAATAATTTCCTCATGAAGTTTCCTTTTTTTTCCTCTCTCTCTCCCAAAGTCACCTCTAAAATGAACAATCTTGTTCATGTCAAAATCTGCCCAAAACAACCATTGCAGTTCCAGACTGTCCTTGGTGAAACTTTGCCAATGGTGAGATCAGTGTAGAAGTTAGCGTTCTGGTTGGAAAACATGATGAAAGAGGCAGACGTCAGCCTGGAAGAAGTGCTGTTGTAGGCTGAGACAAATCCAAGAGAACTGAGGACTGGTCTATAAAGATAACGCTTGTGTAACTGTGTCTCTGGAACATGACCAAAGGCTGAAAATCCCTACTCAAGGACTGAACAAAGCCCCCTGATAATGTGCAGATTCAACTAAACAATGATGGGCTCAAGAACACAAAGACCAAGGAAGAAATCCTTAGGTTTCGATTTAGTGACCTGAGGGAAAGTTTGTCCTAAAAACACAGGTCTTGGGAGACCCCAACGCTTCAGCCCTCAGACTTGGCTCAAGGAGTGGATTGTCTGACATACATTCATCTTGTACTTATAGACGTTTCCTCCTGTATATAGACAACACTCAAGATACCCACATGGACAGATACTCAAGTCATGTAGGCGGCCCATACCATCCTGTGTCGACAAAGTTAGAAAATCATAGCATCTAGGAACAATAAAACTCCAATCAGACAATCACAAAAACTTCCAAGGAAATTTCTACCTCGGAATGCAAAGTAAGTCTAACCCTGAAAGGCTTTAATGAAATAGCAGAGTTCAACTCAGTGCAGGCAGGCAGAGGTAGAGGAGAGGGTCTCAAATGTACCCGCAATGGCCGATTCGCGTGACCTGGTGCAAAGCAGGGAGGGCTTGAGCTGAATCTCAGCAAAGCTGCATTTTTGTTCATGTTGTTCAGTCCATCACCACCAAGGGCGAATCGATGGTTGAATAAGTTGAATGATGACTCATTACAGGGAGGGAAAATGCTAATATGAGCAACCGTGGGGGTAACTTAGTAAGAAATGTCAGAAAGAACTTATAGGACTCGGAAAGTGTCAAGAAATGAGGCTTTACTCTGGACTGAGTGCTGTCAGAAAATGGGGGATGTTTTGCAGCTAAGTATCTCCATAAATTTAACCTAGATCTAAGGAAGACTAGAGTGAGGCTCTATCTCAAATTCGTAAAGAAAGCAACAGTTACTCATATTAGCCAGGGTAGGAGGATATTTTGGTCATTTTTATGGTTCAGACAACACTCATGTTTTTGTCTATGTTCAAACATGATTAGAGGGTGGCTTTGTTTTTGTCTTATCCCATGATGGTTATAGCATGGTCTTGTCGAATGTTAACATTCTATGAAATTACTTACACTTAATAGGAAAATTTAAAGGCCAGCTCTTTAGCAACAAGACCTAGCAGATAAGATCAAGCCAGTTCCCAGATGGCAAGGGCTGCTTTTTTCTTTCTTTTAAATTTGAAGGACA
This sequence comes from Sus scrofa, assembly GCF_054392235.1. NCBI lineage: Eukaryota > Metazoa > Chordata > Mammalia > Artiodactyla > Suidae > Sus > Sus scrofa. The sequence continues at coordinate 216,122,948 of NC_139383.1, forward strand.
CACACCTCAAGGAAAGCATGCCTAATGCACATGGCCAAGTGTGTTTTGATAGGGCTACTGAGTCATCATCAACAAAAAGCAGGGTTTTACAATTTATAACAAATAGCTATGTTCTTAAGAGCTTTAATAGAAGCTGAGAATAAAAGTTTAATCTGATTAGATGATATCAGTAATGGAATATTGTGACAGTTAATTTTATTTGCAAACTCGACTGGGCTGTGGGGGCACCCAAAACATTTTTTAATGTTTTGGTGCTCAAACACTATTCTCAGTGATGTCTGACAGGATGTTTCTAGTGGGTATTAACATTTGAGTCTGGAGTCTGAGTAAAGCAGATTTTCCTCCCTAATATGAGTGGGCCTCATCCAATGAATGGAGACCTGAATAGAATAAAAAGGCTGAGTGGGACCAACTCTTCCTGCATGACTCTCTTGAGCTGGGACATGAGTCTCCTGCCTTTGACCTCAGATGGAAGCATCAGCTCTCCTTGAATCTCTGGGCTTTCCACTGGCACCACACCATCACTGCACCCAGGTCTCAAGCTCTCAGACTAAGTGTCCAGCTTGCTGACTGCAGATCATGTGACCTCTCAGCCTCCATAATCATGTGAGCTGGTTACCTATAATAAATGCCTTTATCTCATAATAAATCACATGAACCTTTATGTAAGTGATTATATATAAATCATACACATACATATCCTATCGGTTCTATTTCTCTGGAGAAGGCTAATACAAATATTGAGGCACAGTTAACTGCTATGAGTCACACACAGAAAGTCAGTTTACAAATAACTACTTTTCAAAATTTTCCCATTTTAGGAAATGCTTCACAGACTTGAAACACAAGTAAAGGAATCTTTTTAAGAGGAAAAGCAAGGAACTTACTAGTGAAAACTTAATGTTCTTTGACCAAAGGCATTTCCACAGATCCACAGGGGTCAACTAACTCTGTGATGGAGGAACATGTTCAATTAATGAATGCTCCTGAATGCAAGTTTTAATTGATTCTCTGTCACAGGTCCTACCTCCTTTATGGGATCCATCTTAAGAGAGTAAAAAGAAAAGACACCAGATATTCCAATTCCTGAGATATAAGTGTAAAAGTGCTGGAAGTCTCAGCAATTCTAAGCAAATGCCAAAAAAAAAAAAAGATTTTATAAGGCCAAAAATTTACATATCACACTCTATTGCTAAACAACAGCAAAACAGAAAGCAAACAATCCATACAATAATCTTCAAGTATTTCCATTGTGAAAAATCAATGTAGAATTACATGCAAGTTGATTTTCACTTATTAAATAAGGCTCTTTAAAGAAATAAACGTGCATTTCTTTTCTTTCTTCTTTACTTTTTTTTTTTTTTTTTTTTTTTTTTTTTTTTTTTTGCCTCTTTGCCTTTTTGCCTTTTCTAGGGCTGCTCCAGTGGCATGTGGAAGCTCCCAGGCTTGGGGTCAAATTGGAGCTGCTGTCGCCGACCTACACCAGAGCCACAGCAATACAGGATCCGAGCCGAGTCTGTGAGCTACACCACAGCTCACGGCAACGCTGGATCCATAACCCACTGAGCAAGGCCAGGGATAAAACCTGCAACCTCATGGTTCCTAGTCGGATTCATTAACCACTGCGCCACGACGGGAACTCCGATAAACGTACATTTCTAGGAATAATCTTATGGTTAAAAAGTCATAAAGTTTTTAGATGAAGCATTCTCTAGATATTGCAGTTTCTAAATTGGTCATAAAGGTGTTCTTGGGGTGATAAAGTTGGGCCCTTGCAAAATGATTCTAGGCATCTGCATTCCAAAGATTTCCAACTTACTCTCACGTCCAGGGGTGAATTATATCTTCTACGCCATGACTTTGGAAACTGAACCACGGGAAAGGGGGCAGCAATTTCGAAGAAAGGACCTGTTGGAAAAGAGTTAAGACCTTGGGCAAGGGCACTTGAATTTAATAAGACTGGGAGAAATGGCCAAGAATTCAAAGGATTTTGTCAGCAGGTGCCATGTAGATGAAAGGAAGTCAATGTGGACAAGAGCAAGTTGGATATGAGTTTGTGTTTTTGAGTCTTAGAATAAAATTAATTAAATATATTTTTCATTTATGCTCATATTTGTCACAAAAAAGGCTAGATGGGCTCAAGAGCCTTGGACCTTAGAAGAAAGGCAAGCCCACTCTTGGTTGTGTGCCCACCAAGGCTCCCTTTCTGAGTCAGTTTAAGCTTTAGGGCTTGGCAGGGTTGTACTGGAGTTTCAAAAACTGGCTGTGGTAAAACCACAAGAATTCCTCTGTGGGAGTCCAGCTCCAGAAGGGATTCCAAAGCTGCTTTAGATGTGATGGGATTTTGTATTGGGTCAAAAGAATCAAGGCCAGGATGGCATACTGGTAGAAGGTTTGACAGCCCAAAGGCCAAATATCCACTCACCCCCATCCTGGCTGTGGGATCTTGGGCAATTAGTATCTAAGCCTCGTTTTCCTTACAGGGTTGTTTTAGGGATTAAACCAATTAGCACAATGCAAGTCCACAGCTCAACCAATGACAGCCATCCCTATTCCCAGCACCTAAACTACATATATGAAGGGAAGACAACTGACATTCAAATGGCATCTACTATGTGGCAGACACTGTATTCATCATTTCCTTACAAAGTCCTCAAGAGATAGACATTCTTCTATGTCACAGGAGCCTGGAACTGAGACTATATCACAGCAAAGTATAGGAGAAAATACTACACTGAGGAGTGGAGGCAGGGTGTCTCATTGTAAATAGATTATAGCTAATTACTCTCTCAGCTAACAGGTCATAATTCTAGGACCCAATATAATAAAAAGAATATGGATGGCATTACAGTCAAGTTTCTCAATGTTGACAAGAATTTCCAAGGGGAATATATGACCTTTCAAAAACTGTGTTACAGGATTGCCATTGTGGCTCAGCGGGTTATGAATCCAACTAGTATCCATGAGAATGTGGCTTTGATCTCTGACCTCACTCAGAGGGTTAATGATCTGGTGTTGCTGTGAGCTGTGGTGTAGGTCGCAGAGGTGGCTCGGATCTGGTGTGGCTGTGGCTAGGGTGTAGGCCAGCAGCTGCAGTTCCAATTCAAACCCTAGCCTGGAAACTTCCATATGCTGGAGGTGCGGCCCTGAAAAAAAGAAAAAGAGCTAAAGCTGTGTTATAATGAATCAACATTTGCAATTTTGCAGTGCAATGCTTTGGGGGGGGGGGGGAAACTGTTAGTAATTATTTTTCTCAGAACTCATCTAAGTGGTCCAAAAATCTGAAATACAGTTTTTTCCTCCAAGTTACGGCTTACAATGTCAAAGCTAGTCCTAATTACACCGTTATTTGATGCTTCAAAGGAACAGTTTCTTCTCTCACCTGCAAAGTTGTGAGTTGCCACCTGGTGATAGTAGAGTTCCATCTATGTTATCTATGGAGGAAAGGGCGCTCCTAAAGACAAAATAAGCCACAAAAATGCTAATCAGTTTTTGCTCAAAGAATAGGTTTCTCTATGTTTAGAATGGCTAACAATTAGGTTATTAAATTAAACAAGTATTAGCCACAAAGATAGACTCAAGATTGAATTGCGAAGGGGGGGATTATGCAGTTGAGCAAGTCTCTTGCTGGTTCTCATTTTCAGAACCAGCTAAATCTCATTCCTGTTCTGCTCTGTTATAGAACCTGCTCACAGGGTTGTTCTGCTCACTCAGAGCTTAGATTGTTCTGCTGGCGCCCTTGCAGCCTCTGTGGTCACCCCAGCTCTCCCCACTATTCTTTGAGTCCCACTATGCCCTCCCTCTCTCTCTTCTCTAAGGCTTTTCCTAAACCACAGGGACGTTTTGTCTGTCTTCAGGGAACTTGTAAATCCCCAAGGAACGGCAGAATCTTTAATCAAAGCTTGCAGTCTTTCTTCTTTTTTTAAAGCTCCATTTTGACAGTTATGTTGTGCCTTCTCTGGCTATTTTATTCGCAGATAAACAATTTGAAGGCCCATGTATTCATTTTATAAACTTGCATTACAATCCAGTTTTCAATTCTAGTGCAAATAACCATCCATGGAATTTTTGATGCTTCTGATCTGAATTATGTTTTATAACCATAAGAAGAGGGCAGCTTTAATTAATTTCTTTATTACACAATAGATCACTCAAAATATTGCCACTCTCTGGCCTCAATCACCAAGACATTAAGGCCAGAGCCTGCCCTGGCCATAAAAATTAGGGTTTTCCTTTGTTGCAAGCACAGGTTTAAAATCTAATGGAAATAAATGTAGGAAAAATTAAAAATGCATCAGCTCATACTTTGTTCCTAACAAAAGAAAAGTGTACTAAACTCAATTGCTGCTTTTATTCTACCACTAGTCTGCACTCCAGTTATCAGTTAAAATAAGCAAATCCTGTTTTCAATAAACAGAGATCTCCTTGCCTTGTGCCATTGACTCTGCTGGATGCTCAGTCCAGCTCAGCAGGACCAAATTTCACTTCCGAGGATGGGTGCCATGTTTCCCAGAATGCTCTTTCTGTGTGGTCCAGGTGTGATTTTTGCCAGCAGAGAAGCTTGCCCGGGCCTTAGAAAGCTAAGCCATCCTTCTCAGGAGGTCATGGTGGCCAGAGGTGATGACATCTTGGGATTTTTGCTACTTTCAACTTCCTTCACGGCTCCGGTTATTAAGGCTGACATCCTTGAAGAACTCTTTCATCCTCTCCCTGTAGCATCCAGAGTCTCTCTCCATCAGCTCCCCAACATATGCGTAAGCCCTGGTTCCTTTATTACACCCCTTTCCTTCTGTAATACTTGTTTTCTGGACTGAACCCATTTCCATCACTAAAAATTGTACTAACAGTTGTTATAGAAGATCAGACAAGGAAAAACTTTGCAAAGTCTTGCAAAGTTTGCCCAGGGAAAGGAGGCAAGTGATAGTAATTAAGGGAGCAAATGGGAGAAAAGGGGCTTTCTAACTTTTAAGAATGGCTGGATTCACAAAAGGAAAAGAACTACTGAATGCAAAGTGAGGATGCTGTACTAGGCATCATTAACGATAAAACTCCTAGATCTTTTACTCTTGTAAACTCTGTTCTTACTGCTTCCTCTCCTAGCTTCTCTGAAAAGGCTGGCTGCACTTCCCAATTCCCAGGGGTAATTTAGCATATTTCCCGGCATGCCTCTGGCCTCACCTCAGCTCCAAGGTAGCTTTCGTCCTGTCTGTTAATATCTGAAATAGAAACTCTACTGACACCTAATGCATCCCACCAACATTGGAAAGCAGACTTCCTGTAATTGCCTGACCTTCTCATCCTTGCTGCATTTTAAAATTACTTAACGAATTGATGTGCTAAAAGTTCGATGCCCTGAGCTTTTTGGAGGAAAAGGTCACACGAATCCAATAAACACATAATTTTATTTTTCACTGGTGATGAAGTTCATGATCCCGTATCATATCCCTTGCAAGGGAAATAGAGAAAAGCACTGAACCTCAGAGAGCTCGAGGGGGTATGGGTGGGGTCTCACTGCATCCTACACACTTACCCTCATGTCCACCTACCTTTGCAACAAATTCCTAATTTAGCATTCTAGAGTAGTGAACCTTTGTTTTATAAATGCCTTAAAATTTAATATGTAATGAGACCAGTTAGATAATAACAAAATTTCAAAAAAGTTATGTTATAATTATATTTTAAAAATTTATTAGTTTTCCCCTGTGGGGACTAGGTTAAATGAAAAGAAAGAAGAGTTCATTTTCTGCATCTGACTTTTTCCTCATGCAATACTGTAGTTGTCAGGATGAGGAAGGTTTTTCCGTAACAACAAACAGCCCCCATATCCCAGTGGTTTTTCACAGCAGGTTTGTTTTTCACTCACATACACGGTATGCCGTTAGACATGAGGGATGCTCTGCCCATCACCCTGACCCAGGCATCCTGGTTACTGGAGACTCTAGTGTACCTGTGGTTTCCAGAATTACAGAAGCAGGAGGAAGAGGGGTAGAGCCTCATGCATCCACTCTTCAAGTTTCTACTTGGAGGAGATATGTGACACTGGTGTTCACATCCTTGTGCCTAAAGAAAAGTGTATGGCTTCACTTCACTTCAAAGCTGGTAGAGAATGAAAATCCTATCATAGGCTAAAGGGAGAGCTGAACTCTGCGTGCGTGAACTATAACTACAGTTCTTTTTCAGCTTACAGAAAACTGTTTCATATATTGTCATTATTAGTCTACCTGACAATCTAGTGAGTGCATGCATTATCAATGGGAACAATAGTCTTCCTTGGGGATGTAAACTGGTACTTTGAGGGGTAAGGAGCAAAAACTTGTATACTGCCATGGTCTGTAGCCCTCCAAAGGCCACATTATATAACCAGATATACTATGATATTAAAATTTCATATGTGGGGTGATTGGAGAAAAAGTTTAAAGCCTCCTTGGGGGTGTTAATAATGAAAATAAAGCTGAGAAGTACTGGTCTAGGGGAAAGTATACTGAATTTGAGACAGGAAGGAGGAGTAATAATGCTAGCATGTAGTGAGATCTGTTAACTTGAATTAGCTTGAAAAACTAATTAGCTTGAAAAGCTTAGTTCTTCTCGTCCTTTTATCAGTTTCCTAGAGCTGCTGTAACAAAGGACCACAAAAATGGATGACAACAGAAATTTATCCTCTCACAATTCTAGAGGCTGGGGGTCTATAATGGAGGCATCAGTATAGCCAGGCTCTCTCTGAAGGCCCTGAAAGAAGCAATTCCATGTGACTGTCCTAGCTTCTGGGGGAGCCAGCAATCTTCAGTGTTCCTTGGGTTGGGACAGTGTAACTCCAGTCTCTGTCTCTGTCTTCACATGTTCTTCTCTCTATGTGTATGTGCATGTCTTCAACTCTCTCCCTCCTTATGCAAATAATATTCACTGGAATTTGGCTCAAGCTAATCCAGTATGATCTCATCTTAATTTGATTACATCTTCAAATGCCCTATGTGCAACTAAGGTCACATTCACAGGTCCCAGGGGTTAGGGCATCAACGTTTTTAGGTGGGGGAATCAATAGAACTAAAATCTATACCCTTTGGTTCCATAATTACGTATGTGACACTTGTTGTAGTACCCGCTGCATCCCAGGCCCTGTGATTGAGACAGAAAGATTCCTTTACTCGGTGCATCTTTATTTAGTTCCTACTATGTGCTGGGCTCTGTTCTAGGCACTAGGGTTAGAATCATAACAATAAAACAAGCAAAAAATCTAGACCAATTTCTACCAATTTTCTAGGGCTTACAATCTACTGTAGAAATAGATCATAGGACACTCACACTAAGAAGAAAGAGAAGCCGAGTAAGCTAATAGTGACAGAATGGCATATGGTATTGTGGGTAAGGTAGTCTGGGGAAGACTCTTTATGGAGATGAGTTTGCATAAAGACTTTGAAGGGAGGGAAAAATCATGTGACTACTGAGGAAAGAGAATTCCAGGCAGGGAACTGAAAATGCAGAGGTCAAGAGCTTGCAGGAACACAAAGGGCAGTGCAGCCAGCCTTTTCAGAGAAATTGCAAGATGTTGTTTAAGGTTACACCACGGGCTGGGTGTGTTTGATGGGGACACTGTGAAAGTGGAAGTGGAGAGAGCAAAAAGGTAGAGGAAGGAGACAAAGTTCGAGAGGTAATTGGGGGCCAGAGCACACAGCCCTTGAAAGCTGAAGAAGTATTTGGCTGCTATTTTGAATAAGACAGGAAGCAACTGAGGAATTTTGAGCAGAGCGGGGAGGGGCAGGTAGAAGAATTTGCAAGATGTTGTTTAAGGTTACAAACTTCTAATTATAAGGCAAATGAATCCTGGGCATCGAATGGACAGCATGGGGATAATAGCTAACGGTACACTATTATGTTCTTAAAAATTGCTCAGAGAGTACAAATGGTACATGCTCATACCACAAAAAAAGAAATGATGATTAGATGATGAGTTGGAGGCATTAGCTAATACTATGGTGGCAATAACTTTGCAAAATGTAAGTGTATCAAATCAACATGTACAACTTAAATTTACTCATGTTGTATGTCAATTATATCTCAATAAAGCTGGGGGGGAATTCTGGATGTGGCAGTCCAGGACTTATATGGTCAACCTGTGGTAATATAGGACCCAAGTTCCTTCTAGATTTCTATTCCTTTATCCTAGCATGTAACTTCTATCTTCATCGTTAAAATGATGGCTACAAATGCCTAACAGAGAGCCTGAAGTAAGAAGTGGGAGAAGGTCATAAAGATACATTGTCTAGAGGATTCCGTTAACTCAGTTATCTATGGCCACAATAATTCTGTAGACCAAACAACCACAAAGTCTGAGGGGCATGCATTGATTTAGCTCAGGAGTCTGTGGCTTGGATGACAAGTTGATCAAGGTTGGGCTTCCCTGGGTAGCTGATTCAAGTTATGGGTCTCACTGGGTTTGGATCATCTCTGACATTTGGGTTCAGCTCTTCTTCATTTGAATTCATTCTAGGGTTGTGGATGGGAAGACCACTCCTATCCTGAGAAGTCTTATTTATGGTGATGGAAGAGACACAAGAGAGCAAGCCCAGTAGCACATGTCTGCCAACATTGCACAAGCAAAAGTAGGGACCATGGCTGCTCCCAGAGTCAAGTGACAAGAAAATACACCCTGCTCACAATGGGAGAGCATGACAAAGCCTGTGGAGATATAACTCTATTACCAGAAGGGAATGAGAATAATCATTTGCTACATTTGGAGCTCGTTAAACTTGTTTTTAAAAAAAGCAGGTGAAACCTACCATTTGGGTGCCCAAATCAATATACTTCAAGATGAATATTTTTTTAAGATAGACTTTTTCCAAAGAATTTTTAGGTTCACAACAAAATTGAGTGGATATTACAGAGAGTTCTCATGTACTCCTGCCCCCACACATGCATAGCTTCCCTCATTATCAACTTCTCCTATCAGAGTAGTACATTTGTTACAGATTATGAACTTAACAATGACACAGCATAATTGCCAAAGTCCATCGTTTACCTCAGGATTCACTCCATACTGGGTTCAGAGAAATGTATAATGACATGTATCCACCATTATAATATTGCAGAGTGTAGTTTCGCTGCTCTGAAAATCCTCTGTGTTCCACCTATTCATCCCTTCCTCCCCTGTAATCCCTGCCAACCAATGACATTTTTACTATCTCTGTGTTTTGTCTTTTCTAGAATGCACTGCAGTGGGAATTGTACGGTATGGAGGCTTTTCAGATTGACTTCTTTCAGTTAGTAACATGCATTTAAGTTTCCTCCATGACTTTTCATGGCTCAACAGGTGATTTCTTTTTAGTGTTGAAAAAAAGAGTTCATTGTCTGGATGTACCACAAATTATTTATCCATTCACTTACTGAAAGACATCTTGATTGCTTCCAGATTTTGGCAATTATGGACAAATACATAAACATTCATGTATAGGTTTTGTGTGCACATTTCATTGGCCTTGAGAAAATACCAAGGGTTGTAATTACTGAACTATATGATAAGAATATGTTTAATTTTGTAAGAAGCTGCCAACCTATCTTTCAAAATATCTGTACCATATTGCATTCCCACAAGCAATGTGTGAGATTCCTATTGCTCTGAATCCTCACCAGTATTGGGTGTTGTCAATGTTCTGGATTTGGGTCATTCTAACAGGTGTGCATTGGTATCTCATTGTTTTAATTTACATTTCCGTGATGAAATATAATGTGTATCATCTTTTCATATGCTTATTTGCCATCTGTATATCTTCTTTAGTGAGATGTCTGTTAAGGTCTTTGGCCAGTGTTTCAGTTGAACTGTTTGTTTTCTTACTGTGGAGTTTGAGTTCTGTGTATATATTGGATAACAATCCTTTATATGTGTCTTTTGCAAATATTTTCCCCAGTCTGTGGCTTGTCTTCTCATTTTTTTTTTCACAGTGCATTTTGCACAGCAATTTTTAGTTTTAATGAAATCCAGCTGATCAATCTTTTCTCTCATGAATCTGTGTCTGCAGTGTTGCAACTAAAATGTCATTGCCAACCACAAGTTATAAAGGTCTTTTTCTGTGTTATCTTCTAGGAGTTTTGTAATTTTGCATTTTACGCTTAAATCATTTGAGTTAACTTTTTGAAAGGTTTTAAGTCTATGTCTACATTCTTTTTTTTTTTTTCACTTGTATGTCCAGTTGTTTCATCACCATTGTATTACATTTACTCCTTTGTCAAAGGTCAGTGGACTTCATCTAGATGGGTCTATTTCTCGGCTTTCTATTCTGTTCCATTGATCTATTTGTCTGTTCTTTCACCAAAAGTACACTGTCTTGATTACTGTAGCTTTATATTAAACTTGAAGTGGATAGTGTCAATTCTCTAACTTTGTTCTCCATCTTCAATATTTTATTAGCTATTTTGGTTTTTTTTGTTTGTTTGTTTGTTTTGCCTCTCCATATAAACTTTAGAGTCAGTTTGTCAATATCCACAAAATAAATTTCTGGGGTTATAATTGGGATTGTGTTGAAACTATAGATCAATTTGGTAAAACTAACATCTTGAAAATATTGAGTCTTTCTATCCATGAACATAGCGTATCTCTCCATTTATTCATCCTTTGATTTCTTTCAGCAGTTTTGTAGATTTCTTCATGTATCTTGTATGCATTTTGTTAGATTTATACTTAAGAATTTCTTTGGAAGTAGGATGTAAATGGTACTGTATTTTTTTATTTCAAATTTAATTTCAAAACTATTTTTAATTTATTGCTGTTATAAAGGAAATAAATTGACCTTTGAGTATTAATCTTGTATCCTGAAACAATACTATAATCAGTTATTGAGTCCAGTTTTTTGTTGATTCTTTTGGATTTTCTACAGATGATCGTATCATTTTCAATCAAAGAGTTTTATTTCTTCCTTCTTGATCTGAATATGCTTTTTTTCCCTAATTTTATTGTATTGGCTAGGATTTCTGATATAAGGTTGAAGAACAGTGGTGAGACGGACATCTTTGCTTTATTCCTAACCTTAATGAGAAAGCTTGGAGGAAGTTCCCATTGTGACACAGCAGAAATGAATCTGACTAGTATCCATGAGCATGCAGGTTTGATCCGTGGCCTTGCTCAGTGCATCAGGATTTGGCATTGCCGTGAGCTCTGGTGTAGGTCACAGACTTGGCTCAGGTCCCTCATTGCTGTGGTGTACTTCCATATGCTGGGAACTTCCATATGCTGCTGGTGAGGTCCTGAAGAAAAAGAAAAGAGAAAGAAAGCTTGGAGGTTCTCAACATTAAGTATAATGTTAGCTATAACATTTTGGTGTATATTCTTTGCTACGTAGAAAAAGTCCCCTGTATTCCTAATTTACTAGGAGTTTTTACCATGAATGGGTATTCAATTTTGTCAAATGCTTCTTCTGTATCAATTGACGTAATCATGTTACTTTTTTCTTTTTTTTTAGCATGTTAATGTAATAGATTGCTTTAATGGATTTTCAAATGTGAACCAGCATTGACTTCCTGGGATAAATCCCATTTGGTTATGGTATAGTTCTTTTTATATATTGTTGGATTCAGTTTGCTTTTTTGAGGATTTTTGCATCTATTGTGAGAGATATTGGTAGTTTTCTTGCATATTTTAGTCTGGTTTAGTATTAGGGTTATGCTAACTTCATTGAACGAGTTGTATTCCTTTTGCCTCTACCCTTTGAAAGAGATTTTAAAGAATTGATATAATTTCATTCTTAAATATTTGGTGGAATTTACCAGTGAACCCATATGGGCCTGGTGATTTTGGTTTTGGAAGGTTATTAATTTTTCTATTCATTTTAAAAATAAATGTAAGCTTATTCAGATTGTTCATTTCTTCTTATGTGAGTTTTGGCAAACTTTATCTTTTAAGAAATTAGTCAATTTTATCTAGGTTATCAATTTTATTGACATAGAGCTATTCATATTCTTATTATCTCTTTAAGGTCCATGAAATCTATTTCTGAAATTAGGTAGTTTATGGCCTCTTGTTTTACCTTAGTTGTCCTGGCTAGGGGCTGATTCATTTTATCAGTCTTTTCAAAAAGCCAGCTTTTTGTTTCATTGATTTTTCTCTACTAATTTTCTGTTTTCAAGTTCATTAATTTATGCTCAAATTTTTATTATTCTTTTCTTTACTTTGAATTTCTTTGCTGTTTTTTCCAAATTTCCTAAAATTGAAGCTTAGATTGTTGATTTTAAGTCTTTCTTCTTCCTCTTATTTTTTTGCCTTTTATCTCTTTAGGGCTGTGCCTGTGGTATATGGGGGTTCCCAGGCTAGGGGTCAAATCAGAGCTATAGCCCCTAGCTACAGCCACAGCCACGCAGGATCTGAGCCGAGTCTATGACCTACACCACAGCCCATGGCAATGCTGGATTCTTCACCCACTGAGCGAGGCCAGGGGTTGAACATGCATCCTCAATGACAATAGGTAACTGCTGAGCCATGAATGAACTCCATCTTCTATTCTAATATATGCATTCAATGCTATAATTTCCCTCTAAGCACTGCTGCATTTCACAAATTTTGATAAGTTGTATTTTCATTTTCTTCGAAGTCTTTTTATTTTTAATTTAAAATTTTAAAATTTAACTATGGTTGATTTACAATGTCGTGTTAGCTTCAAGTGTATAGCAAAGTGATCCAGAAATTATTCAAATATATATTATTTTTCAGATTTTTTTCCAATTATAGGTTATTATAGGATACTGAATATAGTTCCCTATACAGTAAGTCCTTGTGGTTTATCTATTTAATATATAGTGGTATGTATCCATTAATGCCAAATTCCTAACTGTTCTCCCCCTCAACATTCCCATTTAGTAACCATAATTTGTGTTCTATATTTGTGAGCCTATTTGTTTTATAAATAAGTTTATTTATAACACTTTTTTAATATTCCACATACAAGTGATATTACATGATATTTGTCTTTTTTTTTTTGTTCTTACTTATTTCACTTAGTATGATAATCTTTAGGTCCATCCATATTGCTATTAATAGCAGAAGTATTTTTAAAATTTTCTTGAGGTTTCTGCTTTGACATATTTTTAAAAAGAGTGAGGGGGTTTTCTGCTACTAATTCCTATTTTAATTCCATTCTGATCTGAGAGTAGACACTGTTTAATTTCTATTCTTTTAAGTTTAAATTTAAGGTCTATTTAATTGCCTTGAATGTGATCTAAGTGAATGTTCCATATGAACATGTTGAGCATTTGTTCACATCTTGAGAAAACTGTGTTTTCTGCTGTTGTTAGATGAAGTAGTTTATATACGTCAGTTATTTCCAGTTAATTTTGCTGTTTTGAGTTGAACCATGTCCCTTTCTGCCTTTTGGGTCGGTCCATTTCTGATGGGAGGGTGTTGATGTCTCCAACTATAATAGCAGATTCATCTGTTTTTCCCTTGCAGCTCTATCAGTTTTGGCTTCACAAATTTTGATGCTCTGTAGTTAGGTGCACACTTTTAAGACAGCTATTTCTCCTTGGAGAACTGACCCCTTTATTAATAGGTAAATCCTCTCTTTCTCCTTGTTCTTAAAGATTACCTTTAAAAAGTTCTCCAAACAGAAAGGAAGTGATAAAATAAAGGAGCATAATGAAGATGCAACAACAGAAAGCAAAAATATGGGTTCACACAATAATTTCCCTTTCCTCATGAGTTTTTACAACATATATGATGATTGAAACAAAGAGCAGAAATTATAATATAGTCTGATGCTCAACACAATGAAATTTAAAAATCAGAAAGGTAAAGGAACCTGGATGGAAGTGAGGTTTCTCACTTCAAAGTATAAAATATTCATACAAATATGCTGCTATATGTCACACACACACACAATCATTCAAATAAACCACAAAAAACTGTACAAATATAATCTCAAAAAGCATAAACAAACCAAGATATGATACTAAAAAATATCCAAGTAGTTCACAGGGAGGCAATAGAAGGGAGATACAAAGGAATGAGAAATAAAGGAAACAAAATGAAAGTAAATAGTAATATGGTCTACTTAAGTACCGATGTATCAATAACTACCCTAAATGTAAATCATATAAATGCACTAATAAAAAGATACTGGCAGAATGGATAACATGAACGTGTGCATGTGCACACACACATCAACTATATACTGATTTCAAGAGACAGACTTCAAAGTCAATGACATAGATAGACTGAAAGGAAAAGGACAGGAAATGATACAAATATTAACCAAAAAATAATAGGAGTGGCTACATTAATATTTGATAAACTTCCAAGCAAAGAAAACATTAGAGACAAAGAGGGATATTACATAAACACAAAATATCCCTCCAGCACAAGACATAATGATCCTAAATGTGTATGGAACAAACAACAGAGGTACAAAACATAATAGGTAAAAACAGAGAGCTGAGAGGAGAAATAGACGAATGCATAGTTAGAGTTGGGGACTTCAGCACCCTCTTCTCAGTAACAAATAGAATTATTAGAAAAAAAAAAATAAGCAGGGATATAAGAATCTAAACAAGGCAATCAACCAACATGTTCCAACTGACTTTTATAGAATACTCCACCAAACAACACGATACACATTTTTTTTTCTCAAGTGCACATAGAACATTTAGAAAACAATCCACATCCTTAGCCACAAAACAAACTTCAGCAAATTTTTAAAAATTGAAATCATTTTCTGTCATCATAAAGGAATCAAGCTAGGAATCAATAATGGAAACACAAAAGGAAAAATCTCTAAATGTGTACAAATTATACAATGCACTTCTAAATATCCCTGTGTCAGACTGAAAGTCTCATAGGAGATTTAAAAATTATGTAGAACTGGGTGAAAAGAAAAAACAATGTCAAAATATGTGGAATATAATAGACCAGTGCTATGGGAAATACTTATAGCACTAAGTGTATACCTGAGACACTAGAAAAAAAGAACAAAATAAGTTCAAAGCAAATGGAAAGAAACAGAATTTAAAAAAAGAGCAGAAATCAATTGAATTGAAAATAAGGAATCAATAGGAAAAAACAAAATGGCGATTCTTTAAAAAATTCAGGAAAATTGATAACACCTCTAGCAAGGCACAAAAATCAAAAGAAGACACAAATAACCAATACCAGAAATGAAGTTAAAAAGATGAAGTAGGGAATATCAATATAGTTCCTACAGCCACTAAAAAGAATAATCCAAACAACTTCACACTTATTATCAACAACTTTGAAGAAATTGATTGATTCTTCAACAACCACAAACTCTCCAAATTCAACCAAGAGGATATAATCTGAATAACACTCTAACCATTGAAGAAATAGAATTCATAATTGCTTTTGTCTTTTTAGGGCCACACCCACAGTATATGGAAGTTCCCAGGCTAGGGGTCTAATTGGAGCTGTAGTTGCCGTCCTATACCACAGCCACAGCAACACTAGATCTGAGCTGAATCTATGATCTACACTACAGCTCAAGGCAATGCTGGATCCTTACTAACCCACTGAGTGAGGCCAGGGATTGAACCTGCATACTCATTGATACTAGTCAGGTTTGTTACCCTTGAGCCATGAAAGGAACTCTTAGAATTCATAATTTTAAAAGCTATCAGAAAAATGAATCCCCAGGCCCAGAGGTTTTCACTAGATAAAGCTACCAAATATTTAAACAATTAACACCAAATTTCATTTTTTTTCAAAAAAAATACAAGAGGGAACACTTCCAAACTTATTTTATGAAGCCAATATTACTGTGACACTAAAACTAGATAACGTTAGTAACAAAATAAGAAATTTATAGACCAAGATCTTTCATGACTTAGCACAAAAATCTTCAACTATTAGCACGCTAATTACAATAACGTATAAAAAGAATTGACATCATGAGCAAGTGGGATTTATTCCAAGTATGCAAGGCTGTCTGAATATTTGGAAATTAATCAGTGTAATTCACCATATTAACAAACTAAAGAAGAAAAGTTATATGATAATATCAGATGATGCCCCTTCTTCCAAAAAAGCATTTTACAAATTAAGACTAGAGAGGAATTACCGCTAACTTGATAGGGAATGTTTACCAAAAAACTTACAACTAACATCATACTTAATGGTAAAAGACTTTCCTGTTAAGATCAGGAAAAGAGCAAGACTGTCCATCCACTCTAACAAGCATTATTCAACATAGGACTGAAAAATCTCGCCACAGCAATAAGAAAGGGAAATAAAGGATTAGAAAGAAAGAAATAAAAACTGTCTCTATTTGTTGATGACTATGTAGAAAATCCCAGGTAATCTTCAAACAAACAAACAAACAAAGAAAAAGAAACATACCAAAAAACCCAAAGACAAAAACCACCCCAAACCTTCCCAGATTGAGTAAATAGATTCACTAAGGTTGCAGGACGTGGGACCAACATACAAAAATCAGTCCTGTTCATATATACTAGCAATGAACATATGGAAGCCAAAATTTTAAATACCATACCATTTAAGTTGCTCTGAAGAAAAGAAATACCTAGATGCACATTTAACAAAAAATATGGAGCTCCCCAAATGGCTCAGTGGTTAGTGAACCTGACTAGCATCCATGAGGATATGGATTCAATCCCTGACCTCACTCAGTGAGTGAGTTAGGAGCCAGCATTGCTGTGAGCTGTGCTGTATGTCACAGACATGGTTCAGATCCCTCATTGCTGTGGCCCTGAGATAGGCCAGCGGCTATAGTTCTGATCTGACCCCTAGCCTGGGAACCTCTATATGCCTCAAGTGTGGCCCTAAAAAGACCAAAAAACCCACACAACAACAGAAAAACAAAACAAAAACAGAAACAAAAATAAGGGATCTGGTGATCACAAAATTCTGATGGAAGAAATCAAAGATCTAAATGGTTGGAAAGAAACACTTTGTGATGGGTTGGAAAACCAAAAACAATAAACATATCTTTTATCCCACTCTTAATCTATAGGATTAATGTAATTCCTATGAATTTCCTTTGCTTCTGAGAGCTGGGCAGTGCTTCCATGGCTGAACCATGCATGCTGCAACTTGGCTATAATTATAGATCTAAAAGCAATGGTGGGGGAAGGGGGAAAATCTTGAGGGAGGCAATCATTATCTTGAGGCATTTATCTTAGGTAAAGTCTTTGTTTAGTGTCTAGACAAAGGATGGGTACTATCCTCCTGCAATGGAAGAGTGGGACTCCATCAAATGTCATGAATTTGCAAGATCCAGTTTGGTGAATTGAATGGAATAATGGATGACCACCATCGAGGAATCTTGAAGTTTTTTATACTGGCCTAATTTCTACCATTATTTTTTTCTTTCTTTCTTCCTTCCTTCCTTCCTTTCTCTTTCTTTCTTTTCTCTTTCTTTCTTTCTTTCTTTCTTTCTTTCTTTCTTTCTTTCTCTTTCTTTTTCTTTCTTTCTTTCTTTCTTTCTTTCTTTCTTTCTTTCTTTCTCTCTTTCTTTCTTTCTCTCTTTCTTTCTTTCTTTCTTTTCTTTCCTTCCTTCCTTCCTTCCTTCCTTCCTTCCTTCCTTCCTTCCTTCCTCCCTCCCTGACTGCCTTCCTGCCTGCCTTTCTTGCCATACCCATGGCATGTGGAAGCTCCTGGGCTTGGAATCAAAGCCATGCCACAGCAGTGCCCCGAGCTGCTGCAGTGATAATGCCAGATCCTTAACCTACTGCACCATAAGGGAACTCCAGAATTATTTTTGATTTTCTATTTTCGCTCAGGTAGGAGGCAACTTCAGAGACTTTCTTTGGCCATTTCTACCATTATGACTCTTTCACAAGAGGCCAGGAAACCAATCTAATGATTCTGTCAAGCTGAAAATTACATCCATTTTGATGATACCCTCAGTGGGAATAGGAATATGACCGTATAGTAGATGCCTGGGCCCATTAAAACCCACTGTGGTGCAGACTTTGACCAGAATCTATCTGATCCACTTATCTGATCTCTGTATGATCCATTTTGATCGGGGGTCATGTTAATGTTTGAGGTCCCTGGTACCAGTGTCAGTTCAGATGCTGTATCCAAAAAACAAAAAAAGTACTGTATATACATTTTCACAGTGTGAAATTACTCTGCAACTGTAGGTCCCTTTGGGGAAAGAAGTGAAAACCACCTCTGTATATCTAAGGTATTACAGGACATTTCCTCAAGTCAATCTTCCATCAGTGGACTCTAGGTTGGAGTACAGGTTCAAGTGTGGAAACAGTGTAAGGTACTATGGTTTTTTTTTGTTTTTTTTTTTTTTAAGGGCCGCAACCATGGCATATGGAAGTTCCCAGACTAGGGATTGAATCAGAGCTACACCTGGCAGCCTATAGCACAGCCACAGCAACATGGAATTCGAGCCGAGTCTGTGACCTACACCACAGCTCAGGGCAACCCAGGATCACCAACCCACTGAGTGAGGCCAGGGATCAAACACACATCCTCATGGGTGCTAATCAGATTTGTTTCTGCTGCACCACGATGGGAACTCCAGTATCATGATTTTTTTTTATTGTCATAGTTGACCAATCTTC
Source organism: Sus scrofa (assembly GCF_054392235.1). NCBI lineage: Eukaryota > Metazoa > Chordata > Mammalia > Artiodactyla > Suidae > Sus > Sus scrofa. Next base: position 216,141,473 of record NC_139383.1, read on the forward strand.
TTCTTACCCATCTGTGACATCTTTTGATCAAGGTTGAAATAGCCTAGTTGGTTACCTATTCATCTATCTCACCCTTAGGAACACAGGCTTTGCAGTGTGACAATTATGTTCACCTTGCCTCTCATTGTTTTGCATGCTGTCACTTGACTTCTGGCATTTCAGTTTCCTTTCTTCTTGTCACTAGGGAGTCCATTTCTATAGTAGCAACCACAGGAGACAGATACCACTGAGCTTCTTAATGTATTTAGTGACCCCCCTCACTAGAGAATGCTTATTTTTCTAGTGAAAGGAGTATCATCTAGATCCTCTTGGGCAGCACAATCAGCTGGTGAGTTCTATGGTCCTTTATAATAAATATAGTCTAGTGTGCCCACTCTTTGAACCACTTGACATCTCACTCAGTATCTTGCTAGGGTAGTTATGGTACCTCCACTTATTTTGTAATAAGCTACTCTTTCCATTCCAAGCTTCATGGAGTCATTTCAGCAGCATATTAAGGCTAGTTTCAGGTGTCCTGGAAGGATGTTAAACTATGAGTCATAGGAGAGTGTCCCATATCAACAAAATCTTCCATATCTAGCTCTATATTCTATTAGCACTCTCAAGATCCATATCCAGGAGTGTTCTCCCAGGTCTTGCTGATATTATCTATTCTGTAGCTATTCTGTGAAACACTTCTTCACTTCTGAAGGTTAGGCAGTGCTTCCATGGCTGAACCATGCTGCAACTTGACTATAATTATTGATCTAAAAGCAATGGTGGAGGAAGGGCAAAAACCTTGAGGAAGGCAAACATCATCTTAAGAGGCATTTGTCTTTGGTATAGTCTTTGCCTAGTCTCTAGATGAAGGGAGGGCTGTTAGCCTCCCACAATGGAGGATTGGGCTTCTTTCGTCAACACAGAAAGTTCTGATGAAGCTGAAATTTCAAAATTCTTAACTGTGGTCAGCATTACCCTGATACCAAAGCTAGAAAAGTACACTACAGTCAAGAGAAACTATGGACCAATATCTCTGATGAATATAAATGTAAATATTCTGAACAAAGTAGTAATAAACTGAATTTAACAGCACATTAAAAGGATTATACCCCACAACCAAGTGGGATGTAAGGATGGCTCAAAATACACAAATCAATAAATGTGATACACCACATTAATAAAATGAAAGATAAAAATCACATGATCATCTGCAGTGATGAATAAAAAGCATTAGACAAAACACAACATTCTTTCATAATTAAACACTAGAAAATGCATTTAGAAGAAACGTATCTCAATATAATAAAGGCCACATATGACAAACCTAGACTTAACATTATATTCAATGGCTAAAAATTAAAAGCTTTTCATCTAAAATAAGGAACAAGACACAGGTGCACAATCTCATAACTCTTATTTAACATAGGACTGGAAATCCTAGTTAGAGCAAATAGACAAGATGAAGCAAAAAAAGGGCATCCAAATCAGAAAGGATGAAGTAAAATTGTCATTATTTTCAGTTGACATGATCTTATATATAGAAAATTCTGAAGACTCCACTAAAAACTGTTGGAACAAATCAAAACTTTAGTAAAGCTGTAAGATATAAAATAAATATACAGGAGTTCCCGTCGTGGCGCAGCGGTTAACGAATCCGACTAGGAACCATGAGGTTGCGGGTTCGATCCCTGCCCCTGCTCAGTGGGTTAACAATCCAGTGTTGCCGTGAGCTGTCGTGAAGGTTGCAGACGCGGCTCGGATCCCGCGTTGCTGTGGCTCTGGCGTAGGCCAGTGGCTACAGCTCTGATTCGACCCCTAGCCTGGGAACCTCCATATGCCACGGGAGTGGCCCCAAAAAATAGCAAAAAGACAAAAATAAATAAATAAAATAAAATAAAATAAAATAAATATATAGCAATCAGATACATTTCATACGATAACAATGAAACCTCTGAAAAAGAAATAAAATAAACAACCCCAGGCACAAGAGCATCAAAAGCAAAAAAATACTTAGGAATAAATTTAAAGTAGGAAGTGAAATATCTGTGCAATGAAAACTACTTGACGAAAGAAACTGAAGATATAAACAAATAAAAAGATATCATGTACACGAATAAAAAGAATTGATATTAATAAAGGAGCCATACTACTCAAAGCCTTCTATAGATTCAATTAAATTCTTATAAAAGTCCAATGGCATTTTTCGCAGAAATAAGAAAAACAATTCTGAAATTTGTGTGGAATCACAAAAGGCTTTGAATAGCCAAAGCAATACTGAGAAAGAACAAAGCTAGTGATGTTCCCATTGTGGCTCAGTGGAAATGAATCTGACTAGTATCCGTGAGGATGCAGGTTAGATCCCTGGCTGTGCTCAGTGGGTTACAGATCTGGTGTTGCCGTAAGCTATGGTGCAGGCTGCAGATGCATCTTGGATCCAGTGTTGCTATGGCTGTGGTGTATGGCATTGGCTAGAGCTCCAACTCAGCCCCTAGCCTGGGAACCTCAATATGCCATGGGTGCAGCCATAAAAATACAAAAAAAAAAAAAAGAATAAAGTCAGAGTTATCATACTTCTGATTTCAAATTATTTTATAAAACCATAATAATTGAAACAGTATGGTACTGGCATAAAAATGGACCCATAAATTAATGGGACAGAATAGAGAGCTCAGAAATTAAACCACATGTATATGGTTAACTAATATTTGACACAGGAGCCAAGAACATTTAATGGGGAAAAGGCAGTCTCTTCAATGAATAGTCTTAGGAAAATTGGATAACCACATGCAGAACAATGAAATTGGATCTCTATCTTACAGAATTCACAAAAATGAACTTGAAATGGATCCAAGAATTAAACATAAGACCTGATGACATAAAATTCCTAGAAAAAGATGCAGAAATTAAGTTATTTTATAATGGTCTGGGCAATGCTATATACATTTTAATATATGAAACCAAAAGCGCAAGCAAGAAAAGAAAAAAAGAAAACAATAAGTGAGACTACACTACCTCAAAAGCTTCTGAATAGAAAAAGAAACACTGAATAAAATGTAAAGGCAACTTATAAAATGTGAGAAAGTATTTCCAAACCATATGCTTGATAGGAAGATAGATTCACTTCCTAGTAAAGTGTTTTATTGTTTTGTTTTTTTTTTTTTGTCTTTTGTCTTTTGTTGTTGTTGTTGTTGTTGCTATTTCTTGGGCCACTCCCGCGGCATATGGAGGTTCCCAGGCTAGGGGTTGAATCGGAGCTGTAGCCACCGGCCTACGCCAGAGCCACAGCAACGCGGGATCCGAGCCGCGTCTGCAACCTACACCACAGCTCACGGCAACGCTGGATCGTTAACTCACTGAGCAAGGGCAGGGACCGAACCCGCAACCTCATGGTTCCTAGTCGGATTCGTTAACCACTGCGCCACGACGGGAACTCCTGTTTTATTGTTTTTGATACTCATCTGCAAACGATGATAAACTAATATCCAAAATATACAAAGAATTCATGCAACTCAACAACAAAAAGAAAAGATAATCTGATTAAAAAAATGGACAGAGGAGAGTTCCCACTGTGGTACAGAGGAAACAAATCTGACGAGGAACCATGAGGTTTCAGCTTTGATCCCTGGCCTTGCTCAGTGTGTTAAGGATCCAGCATTGCCATGAGCTGTGGTGTAGGTTGCAGACATGGCTCGGATCTGGTGTTGCTGTGGCTCTGGCATAGGCCTGCAGCTACAGCTCCAATTCGACCTCTAGCCTGGGAACCTCCATATGCCACAAGTGCAACCCCAAAAAGACAAAAGACAAAAAAAAAAAAAAAAAAAAAAAGACAGAACTAAATAGCCATTTTTCCAAAGAAGACAGATTAATGGTCAAGAGATAACTGAACATCATTAATCATCAGGGTAATGCAAATTAAAAACACAAAAATATATCACCATACCTGTTAGAATGGCTATCATCAAGAAAACAAGAGAGAGGAGTTCCTGATGTAATGCAGCAGAAACGAATCCAACTAGTATCCATGAGGACATGGGTTTGATCCCTGGCCTCGCTCAGTGGGTTAAGGATCCGGCATTGCCATGAGCTGTGGTATAGGTCATAGATGCAGCTTGGATCCAGCATTGCTGTGGCCATGGCTTAGGCCAGCAGCTATAGCTCTGATTCACTCCCTAGCCTGGGAACTTCCATATGCCATGAGTGCAACACTAAAAAGCAAAAAGAAAGAAAGAGAGAGAGAGGGAGGGAGGGAGGGAGGGAGGGAAGGAAGGAAGGAAGGAAGGAAGAAAGAGAAAGAAAGGAAGGAAGGAAAGAAGGAAGGAAGGAAGAAAGAAAGAAAGGATGCAGAGAAAAGGCAAATTCTTGTACACTATTGGTGGAAAAGTAAATTAGTTCTTTCCGGATGGAAAACAGTATGGCGATTTCTCAAAAATTAAAAATAGAACTGCCTAGTGATCTAGCAATCCCATTTCTGGGTATGTATCCAGAGGAGATGAAATCAGGATCTCAAAGAGATATAGGCACTTCCATGTTTATGGTAGCATTATTCACAATACCCAAGATATGTAAACAATCCAAATGCCCATCAGCAAAAAAAAGGATAAAGAACAGATAGATGGACGGACAGACAGACAGACACAAACACACATACAGGAATATTGTTCAGCTATGAGAAAGGAGGAAAATTTGCCATTTGTGACAACATGGATGGGACTTGAGGGCATTATGCTAAGTGAGATAAGTCAGACAGAAAAAGATTAATACTGGATGGTATTACTTTTTTTTTTTTTTTTTTTTTGCCGTTTTTCTAGGGCCATTCCCAAGGCATATGGAGATTCCCAGGCTAGGGGTCAAATCGGAGCTGTAGCCGCCGGCCTACGCCAGAGCCACAGCAACATGGGATCCGAGCCTTGTCTGCAACCTACACCACAGTTCAGGGCAACGCCGGATCCTTAATCCACAGAGCAAGGCCAGGGATTGAACCCACAACCTCATGGTTCCTAGTCAGATTTGTTAACCACTGCGCCACGACGGGAACTCCTGGATGGTTTTACTTATATATGGAATCTAAAAAAGTTGAACTCATAAAAACAGAGAGTAAAATGGTGGTCCCCAGATATTCAAAGGAAGTTTTGGTGGAACTGGGAAAATATTTTTTAAGGGTACAAACTCGGAACTAGCAGATAAATAGGTCCTGGAGATCTAATGCACACTCTAGTTAGTGTAGATAATAATACTGTATTATAAACTTAGAGAGTTGCCAAGAGACCATATCTTAATCCTTATCCAAAAAAGGAATGATAAATATGTTATGTGATAGCAGAGTTAGTTAATGCTACATTGGTAATCGCATGGCAATATATAAATGTATCTCATCAGCATGTGGTATACCTTAAACTTATATAAAGTTATATGTCAATTATATATCCATAAAAATACATTTAAAAATAAACAAAATAAAGGAAAAAGGAGAAATCTCAATGGATATGCAGAAATACAAAAAAAAAGTAAGAGAATACTATGAACAATTACATGCCAACAAATTTGACAACCTACAAGAAATGGACAAGTTTCTAGAGACTTTTAGCCCACCACAACAGAATCAAGAAGCAACTGATCAACTGAACAAACTGATCACTAGAAATGAAATTGAATATGTAATAAAAACACACTCCATACAAATAAAAGTCCAGGACCAGATGGCTTCATAGGCAATTCTACCAAACATACAAAGAGGAACTTAAACCCATCCTTCTTAAACTTTTCCAAAGGGTTGAAGAAGAAGGAACACTCCCAACGACATTGTATGATGCCACCATCATCCTAGTAGCAAAACCAAAGATACAACCAAAAAGAAAATTATAGGCTAATATCTTTGATGAATATAGAAGCAAAAATTCTCAGCAAAATTTCAGCCAACAAATCCAATAACATATAAAAAAGATCATACACCATGACCAAGTGGGATTCATCCCAGATTTGCAAGGATGGTTCAACATATGCAAATCAGTCAACGTCATACACCACATTAACAAAAAAAAAGTCAAAAACCACATGATCATTTCCATAGATGTAGAAAAAGCATTTGACAAAGTCCAACATTGATTCATGATAAAAACTCTTACCAAAGTGGGTATAGAGGGAACATACCTTAACATAATAAAAGCCACTTATGACAAATCCACAGCAAATATAATGCTCAGTGGAGAAAACTGAAAGCCTTCCCCCTAAAATCTGGAACAAGACAAGGATGCCCACTCTCACTACTGTTATTCAACATGGTATTGGATGTCCTAGCCACAGCAATCAGACAAACAAAGGAAATAAAAAGCACCCAAATTGGAAGAGGTAAAATTGTCACTTTATGCAGATGACATGATACCATATATAGAAAACCCTAAAGACTCCACATAAAAACTACTCGAACTGATCAACAAATTCAGCGAAGGAGCAGGATATTAGATTAACATTCAGAAATTGGTTGCATTTCTGTATACTAACAATGAAATATTAGAAAAGGAACACAAAAATACAACATCTTTTAAAATCACACCCCCCAAAATTAAATACCTAGGAATAAATCTGACAAAGAAAGACTTATAGGCTTAGAACTGTAAAACATTAATCAAGGAAATTAAAGAGGATTCAAAGAAATGGAAAGATATTCCATGCTCCTGGGTTGGAAAAATTAACATTTTTTTAAATGACCATACTACCCAAATCAATCTACAGATTCAATGCAATCCCTATCAAATTACCCATGACATTTTTCACAGAACTAGAACAAACCATCCACAAATTTATATGGAACCACAAATGACCCAGTATTGCCAAAGAAACCCTGAGGAACAAAAACCAAGCAGGAGGCATAACTCTCCCAGACTTCAGGCAATATTACAAAGCCACAGTCGTCAAGACAGTGTGGTACTGGTACCAAAACACACAGACAGACCAGTGGGACAGAATGAGAACCCAGAAATAAACCCAGACACCTATGGTCAACTAATCTTTGACAAAGGAGGCAAGAATATAAAAAGGGAACAAGACAGTCTTTTCAGCAAGCAATGCTGGGAAACCTGGACAGCTGCATGCAAAGCAGTGAAACTCGAACACACCCTCACACCATGCACGAAGACAAACTCAAAATGGCTTAAAGACTTAAATATAAGACACCATCAAACTCCTGGAAGAGAACATAGGCAAAACATTCTGTGACATCAACCTTATGAATGTTTTCTCAGGTCAGTCTCCCAAAGGAACAGAAATAAGAGCAAAAATAAACCAATGGGACCTAATCAAACTGAAAAGCTTTGCACAACAAAGGAAACCGTAAGAAAAACCCAAAAAGACAACCTACAGAATGGGAGAAAATAGTTTCAAATGATGCAACGGACCAGGGCTTAATCTCTAAAATATATAAACAACTTATACAACTCAACAGCCAAAAACAACAAAAACAACCCAATTGAAAAAAATGGGCAAAAGACCTGAATAGACATTTCTCCAAAGAAGATATACAGATGGCCAACAAGCACATGAAAAAACATGCTCAATATCACTGATTATTAAAGATGCAAATCAAAACTACACCCGTGTGTGTGTGTGTGTGTGTGTGTGTGTGTGTGTGTGTGTGTGAGACTGGGTCACTTTCCTGTACAGCAGCAAATTGACAGAACATTGTAAACCAAGTATAGCAGAAAAGATAAAAATCATAAAAAAATTCACAACTCAAAAAAAAAGTGTTTTTTTCAGTTGCATTTACTCTCATGTATGTCCCAGACTTTTTCTCAGCATCCCACTCCTTTTATTTCAGGATCATGGCCATGAGTGGAAGAATTGTTGGGGATATCAGAAAAACACAATAAGACTTGCTAGAGCTAGAGCTGTGCATTCACAAACACACATACACACAGACTCACATGCACTCGTTTTATTTATTTTAGTAAATTTACTATTGTTAAAAACAGGTCCTGGACACGGTTTTCAGTCCCAATGTGTCCCATGGTTGCAGGAATCGAAATCTCTTTGGATATTGCATGGTAAGTTTTCTCGTTTTTACACTATGCATCAAGTTGTTAAATGACTGACCTGAGGCTGGAATTTTCTTCCTTCAGTGTGTCAGTAACACTTAACAGTAGCCATTCAATTTCAGAGTCTTTATAATTATTGCCGTCCCCAGATCTTTCAAATACTGGACATCTTATACAACTGTATCCTTTCCTACTCAGATCCTTTCCCAACTGACCACAGGTGAGAGTCTCAGTAATCATGATACTACAACATATGGGGATTATCGTCTCTAATTACCACTGATAATGGGGTGTTTGCTGTCATCTAAACAGTGAATAATACAATTCCAGAACGCCCTTCTGAAAACCTGCTTCCTAAGACCATTTCTGATACTCTCTCTTAGTTGGGTTCTTGCAGAAGCTCCTTCAAGACAAAGATTTGAATGCAAGGAGTTTACTGGGGAAATAATCCTAGGAAATAGGAGGAGAAAAGGGAAGAAAGATAAGCCAGCCAATATGGGGCATTTATCATACAAGATATCACCGTGAATAATTGGAGCTTAATCCTGAAGAATTCTGGGAAAATGTGTCAATGAGTTCCTTAGAGTTTGCCATGGAAGAGTGAGGAAACTGGATACTGACTCTTTTGAATGCATACCAACTTCGGCAGTCATTGGTTAAGGGTTGTTCCTGAGGGTTAGTTTTCTAGCACCTTTGACTGCCAATGGGTACAGGTTTCCTTTTGGAGCGATGAAAATATTTGGAAATGGACAGTGGTGATGGTTGCACAAACTTGTGAATATACTAAAAAATGTTGAATTGTGTACTTTCAATTTTACTATAGATGAAGTATATCTCATTGAATGTATACAAATGGTCACTCCAGATAAAATCTATGTAGATTTTATGCATTTTATTGAATAATTTATCATAGATAAGGATGTTCCACAGTTCCTTTAATCATTTGTATACTGACTGACAGTGGGGTTGTTTATTGCTTTTTGTCTCTACAATCTATTTGTTAATATTTGTTCCTATTTATTTGCACTTTTACTCTATAGAGATGATTGCCAACAGGGCTATGTCTGGCAAATTTTTAGCAGATGTATTAAATTACCTTGCAACTATTTAGCAATTCACATTCTCACCATCAATATACGAATATGCTCACTTCCACATACTCTCACCAGCACTGAAACTCTATTTTCCACTTTGAGAGGTAAAAATTATTTATTTCCACTTGAGATTCAGTATTTCTCAGTCTACTGGCTTTCTCAGTTTGTACTTTTCTTATCTTTTGTCAGTACATATTACTATATAAAAGCTGTAAAATATTATCATATGACACCCCATAATTTCTCCTACTTGATTCTGTTGGTGTACTGAATTATATCAACTATTTCCTAATCATTATATTTGGAATAAAAATCTTTTTGGCCAAATGTGCTGTGATTTGAATAATTAGAATTTCTATTTTCACTTAGAATATTTATACTCCTACTAGTAAATAATATTGATCTGTAGTTCTCTTTTTAGTTATATTTATCTAGCTTTATTATTTAGCCTGCCCTTGCTTCTTAAATATGACCTATGGGACCTCCTCATCTTTCTCTGTGAAGAGTTAAAATAACAGGAACCATCTGTTCTTTAAGCCTGTTCTGGGTGGCAGACCTTGAGCTGTGTTTCTAATTTCTCTTATGTGTAATGGCTTATTTAACTTTCTATCAATTCTTAAGTGAACTTTGTTATGTAAATTTTGTTAGAAAAGCATACATTTCCTTAAGATTGACGTATAGTTTACATATTCTTTTACAGTTTTTGAAATGTCTTCCTATCTTTTCTGATTCCTAATGTTGCATGTTTTTGTTTTTTTTTTCTACCCTTAATTAGGTTTCCCAGGGTTAATTAATTAAAGTATCAGCCTTCCTTTTAATATCCTTTTTTAAATTGTTTTTCTTTAATTTCATGAATTCTTTCCCCATTCTCCCTTTAGTTTTATTATTTTGGTTTTGTTTCTGTTTTCAGTTTGGCAAGTAGCATGTTTATTTTCAGTCCATGAAAAAAAATTTTTGAGTTACTATTTTTTTTAATGCAGATTTAGCTATCTCAGACTTTTTTGATAAAAAGTATTCCACTTTCATTACTTTTTATATTATTTTCAATTTCCATTTTCTCTTCCTTTTCTTCAGGGATGGTTTTTAAAGACTTTTTGTTTTTAATTGAAAGGGAAATACATATCCGTGGAATCATACTGAAATAGTATAAAAGGATACACTGAAACAAGCAAGTATTTCTCCTAGTACAGATCCCCTAGTCCTCTCCAGAGATAAATACACTTATCAGAGTCTGGTGTTTCCTTTTATGAACATACTGTACAGATAACATGTTTTGAAAACTGTTCCTTTTAACTTCTAGTTTAATTTCTTAGGAACCTTCCCAAGGTCAGTTTTGTGGTAGATTTGAAGAGCCCAACCTTTGTTCTACTTTGTTCTGAAATCCCTTTACTGCTTGCTTCCACCTGCCAACGTTTCCACAGTTCAAATCTGAGAAACAACCATAGAACAACTTGGGCTTCTAAATTTGTGGGTTTCTCCTGGACAGCTGCATGCAAAGCAGTGAAACTAGAACACACCCTCACACTATGCACAAAAATAAACTCCAAATGGCTGAAAGACTTAAATATACGACAGGACACCATCAAACTCCTAGAAGAAAACATAGGCAAAACACTCTCTGACATCAACATCATGAATATTTTCTCAGGTCAGTCTCCCAAAGCAATAGAAATTAGAGCAAAAATAAACCCATGGGACCTCATCAAACTGAAAAGCTTTTGCACAGCAAAGGAAACCAAAAAGAAAACAAAAAACAACTTTCAGAATGGGAGAAAATAGTTTCAAATGATGCAACCGACAAGGGCTTAATCTCTAGAATATATAAGCAACTTACACAACTCAACAGCAAAAAAGCCAATCAATCAATGGAAAAATGGGCAAAAGACCTGAATAGACATTTCTCCAAAGAAGATATACAGATGGCCAACAAACACATGAAAAAATGCTCAACATCGCTGATTATAAGAGAAATGCAAATCAAAACTACCATGAGATACCACCTCACACCAGTCAGAATGGCCATCATTAATAAATCCACAAATAACAAGTGCTGGAGGGGCTGTGGAGAAAAGGGAACCCTCCTGCACTGTTGGTGGGAATATAAACTGGTACAGCCTCTATGGAGAACAGTTTGGAGATACCTTAGAAATCTATACATAGAACTACCATATGACCCTGCAATCCCACTCTTGGGCATCTATCCGGACAAAACTCTACTTAAAAGAGACACGTGCACCCGCATGTTCATTGCAGCACTATTCACAATAGCCAAGACATGGAAACAACCCAAATGTCCATCGACGGATGATTGGATTCGGAAGAGGTGGTATATATACACAATGGAATACTACTCAGCCATAAAAAAGAATGACATAATGCCATTTGCAGCCACATGGATGGAACTAGAGAATCTCATCCTGAGTGAAATGAGCCAGAAAGACAAAGACAAATACCATATGATATCACTTATAACTGGAATCTAATATCCAGCACAAATGAACCTTTCCACAGAAAAGAAAATCATGGACTTGGAGAAGAGACTTGTGGCTGCCTGATGGGAGGGGGAGGGAGTGGGAGGGATTGGGAGCTTGGGCTTATCAGACACAACTTAGAACAGCTTTACAAGGAGATCCTGCTGAATAGCATTGAGAATTTTGTCTAGATACTCATGTTGCAACAGAACAAAGGGTGGGGGAAAAATGTAATTGTAATGTATACATGTAAGGATAACTTGACCCCCTTGCTGTACAGTGGGAAAATAAAAAAAAATAATAATAACAATTAGGCTGAACAAAATAAAATAGAAACCACTTAAAACATTAAAAATAAATAAATAAATTTGTGGGTTTCTGAGAATGGTTTTATTTTTTTTGCTGTGGAAGACTAATGTTGCTGTCCCAGTCTCTCAACCTCACACAAAGAGGTGAGAATCAATGATTCCTTAAATTCATGTTAAGCGTCTTTGGGAGACAGACCCTGCTCTTGGTGAAGAGGGTTCCTTTTGTTTATATCTTATGGTGGTAGTGCAAAGAGGTACTTGGAACTTTGCATAAGCTCCATCTGTCTTCCTTCCCCAAATCATCACAAATAAGCATTTTAAGTAAAATCTATGCTTACCTTGAAAAAAGGCTCCAAGACAAGTTCTCCAGCTGCCTCTACTTCTTTCAGATTGTCAAACCTAAACACCTGCCATGGAAGGTGTCTCCTGAAATGGTTCCTAATCATCTCCACGTCCTATTACATTCTTCTGTAATTCCCTCCGTGTGGGGGGTGAGGGGGTGGGGAGGCGTGAGGTAGAATAAGTTGCCATTATTGAAGAGACTCACATAGCAAAGAACAAAGGGCAGCCTCCAGCCAATAACTAGCAAGAAACCGAAGACCTCAGTTCAATATCCCTTCAAAGAGTTAAATCCTGTCAACATTCTGAGGAAGCTTCTAACCCTTTTGAGTCAAGCCTTGATGTGATTGCAGTCTTCTTAGAGACCCAGTGTCAAGAGAACCCAATTAAACTGTGCTCAGACTTCTGACATAAAGAAACTAGACCCAATAGTTATTGTTGTTTTAAGCCAATAAGTTTTAGGGTAATTTGTTATGAAGCAATGGATAAATAGACCTGTGTTTTAGAAATTTCTTGTGAAATCCATGTTGATTACTGGGATTTCCTTTTTCAGATAATTGGTCTGGAAAAGAGTAAAGTGCCCCAAAGAACTCCAATTACCCCATTCCCATCAGCCTGTGTTTCTGAAATGACCACAGATGCAGATTTCAGAGATAGAAAAAAAAAAAAGATAAGCGTGGTCATGGAAAGAATAGAATTTTAAAAATATTACCACTACATACCTATAAGAATGGCTTAAAAAAAAAAAAAGCACCCAACAATACCAAGTCTCAAAGAGGATGCAGACCAACTTGATATCTTGGACTTTGTTGGTGAGACTCTCAAATAGTATAGCCATTCTATAAAACATTTTTTGCAGTTTCTTACCAAGTTAAATACATTTACTGCTTTACCCAGTTGAGATGAATCTCTAGAAAAGAACTAGTGGTCCTAAGCCAAAGAAACTTGTCAAAACGAGAAGATTTTCTGCACTCTCAGGTTGAACAGTAGTGACCTGAGAAGACATTGTTGGACAATGCAAACTTCATTTATATTTTAAATTTTATATCTTTTACTAAATCTCATCCCAAAATATACAGAGCACTTTAAGTAGGTTTAGGAAGGTAAAAGGTGTATTTTCCAGTTTCTGGAGATGGATGGAGCACAAGGGAAGCCTCTAATACCTCTCTACTAATGGCTATGGGTTCCTTGTGCCAGGGTTAGCATGAACAAAGAGTGACATTTTCTCTCCAGGAAACTATGGCTACAAGGAGGCAGCAGGGCACTGCCTTCTTTTCACTTATTCTCAAAAATGATATCCTAGGGGGAAGGAAAACTGAATGATAGAACTTGTTTGTTGGAAGGGGCTGAAGTCAAGACTGCGGTTTTGTGGACCAGGTGTGTTTAGAAGAAAGAAGGAAATTGAGGATTGGACTGTGGAGAAGAAATCTTTGTAGTGCTTACCACTCCATAGTGAATAGGAAAAAATCAAATATGTATTTGTATATTTAAAAATTAAAAGATAAGCCAAGAGGTTTTTTTTGTTTGTTTTGTTTTAAAGATCATACATTTGATGAAACCTTGCCTCACAGGCAAGAGAAACTCATTTTTATTCTATATATATTGTCATTCATATACACTTCGTGTTAATACCAAATGAAGAAACACAGAAATTAAAAATAGCAACTCTTGTGCCCACTTATTTCATGAACCCTTCTGAACATAGTTAATAAAGGGCTCTTTGAAAATGTTTTCTAGTACTCATCCCTTCTGCTTGGTTTTAAGTTATTTGAGGGCACTCAGAAGGCTATTGATTTCTTAGAGCAATTTTCACTTGGACTATCTAAATTATTTACTCTACCTGGCAGAATCCTGCATAATTTTGAGGAGTAATTAGTTTAGGCAAAACGTTCAACAGGAAATTAAGGGCCAGTGTTAAAGAATAAAACCCACCCCTTTCCTTGTCCCATATTCTGAAACACACAAGACAACATGTGCCTATAGCATCCATGGTGGCTAAACTTATCTTGTAATTTCACAGGAGATGAATATCACTCACAGAGGATTGCTTTGTTGATGTTGAGTTATTTGAGTTTTTTTATTTTTTAAAATCATTATTTCCCCAATACATGTTTTCTTCTACTGTACAGCATATGACCCAGTTACACATGCATGTACACATTCTCTATTCGTACATTACTATGCTCCATCATAAGTGACTAGACATAGTTCTCAGTGCCACACAGCAGGATCTCATTGCTAATCTATTCCAAAGGCAATAGTTTGTATTTATGAACCCCAAACTCCCCAACCACCCCATTCCCTCCCCCTCCCCCTTGGCAACCACAAGTCTTTTCTCGAAGCCCATGATTTTTTTCTGTGGAAATGTTCATTTGTGCCTTATATTAGATTCCAGATATAAGTGATATATGGTATTTGTCTTTCTCTTTCTGACTTACTTCACTCAGGATGAGAGTTTCTAGTTCCATCCATGTTGCTGCAAATGGCATTATGTCATTCTTTTTTATGGCTGAGTAGTATTCCATTGTGTATATATACCAAATCTTCCTAAACCAATCATCTGGCAATGGACATTTGGGTTGTTTCCATGTCTTGGCTATTGTGAATAAAGCTGCAATGACCATGCAGATGTATGTGTCTTTTCAAGGAAAGTTTTGTCTGGATGTATGCCCAAGAGTGGGATTGCTGGGTCATATGGTAGTTCTATGTATATATTTCTAAGGTACCTTCATGCTGATCTCCATAGTGGCTGTACAAGCTTGCATTCCCACCAACAGTGCAGGAGGGTTCCCTTTTCTCCACAACCCCCTCCAGCACTTGTTATTTGTGGACTTATTAATGCTGGCCATTCTGAGTGGTGTGAGGTGGTATCTCATGGTAGTTTTGATTTGTATTTCTCTTATAATCAGCGATGTTGAGCATTTTTTCATGTGCTTGTTGGCCGTCTGTACATCTTCCTTGGAAAAATGTCTATTCAGGTCCTTTGCCCATTTTTCCATTGGGGTATTGGCTTTTTTGCTGTTGAGTTGTATAAGTTGCTTATATATTCTAGAGATTAAGCCCTTGTCCGTTGTATCGTTTGAAACTATTTTCTCCCATTCTGTAGGTTGTCTTTTGGGGGGTTTTTGGGTTTCCTTTGCTGTGCAAAAGCTTTTCAGTTTGATTAGGTCCCATTGGTTTATTTTTGCTCTTATTTCTGTTCCTTTGGGAGACTGACCTGAGAAAACATTCATAAGGTTGATGTCACAGAATGTTTTGCCTATGTTCTCTTCCAGGAGTTTGATGGTGTCTTATATTTAAGTCTTTAAGCCATTTTGAGTTTGTCTTCGTGCATGGTGTGAGGGTGTGTTCGAGTTTCACTGCTTTGCATGCAGCTGTCCAGGTTTCCCAGCAATGCTTGCTGAAAAGACTGTCTTGTTCCCTTTTTATATTCTTGCCTCCTTTGTCAAAGATTAGTTGACCATAGGTGTCTGGGTTTATTTCTGGGTTCTCATTCTGTCCCACTGGTCTGTCTGTGTGTTTTGGTACCAGTACCACACTGTCTTGACGACTGTGGCTTTGTAATATTGCCTGAAGTCTGGGAGAGTTATGCCTCCTGCTTGGTTTTTGTTCCTCAGGGTTTCTTTGGCAATACTGGGTCATTTGTGGTTCCATATAAATTTGTGGATGGTTTGTTCTAGTTCTGTGAAAAATGTCATGGGTAATTTGATAGGGATTGCATTGAATCTGTAGATTGATTTGGGTAGTATGGTCATTTAAAAAAATGTTAATTTTTCCAACCCAGGAGCATGGAATATCTTTCCATTTCTTTGAATCCTCTTTAATTTCCTTGATTAACGTCTTATAGTTCTCAGCATATAAGTTCTTTGCCTCATTGGTCAGGTGTATTCCCAGGTATTTGATTTTTGGGGGTCCAATTTTAAAAGGTATTGTATTTCTCTATTCCTTTTCTAATATTTCATTGTTAGTATACAAAAATGTGACTGATTTCTGAATGTTAATCTAATATCCTGCTCCTTCGCTGATTTTGTTGATCAGTTCAAGTAGTGTCTGTGTGGCGTCCTTAGGGTTTTCTATATATAGTATCATGTCATCTGCATACAGTGACACTTTTACCTCTTTTCTCCTATTTGGATGCCTATTATTTATTTTGTTTGTCCGATTGCTGTGGCTAGGACTTCCAGTACTATGTTGAATAACAGTGTTGAGAGTGGACATCCTTGTCTTGTTCCAGATTTTAGTTGGAAGGCTTTCGGCTTTTCTCTATTGAGTATTTTATTTGCTGTGAGTTTGTCATAAATGGCTTTATGTTAAGGTATATTCCCTGTATACACACTTTGGTAAGAATTTTTATCATGAATCAACGTTGGACTTTGTCAAGTGCTTTCTCTGCATCTATTGAGATGATCATGTCGTTTTTGATTTTTTTTTGTTTGTGTGGGTCTATGACTTCATCAAAATTAAAAGCCCTTGCTCTGGGAGTAGACAAGCTACAGACTGGGAGAAAATATTCTCAAACTACAAATATCTGATGAAGGACTTACATCTAGAACAAAGAAATCTCAAAATTCAAGTAACTCCCAAAGACATTCTATGAGGCTACCATCACCCTAATTCCAAACCCAGACAAAGATATCACCAAAAAACAAAACTATAGGCCAATATCTTTGATGAACATAGACGGAAAAATTCTCAACAAAATTTTAGCCATCTGAATCCAACAACATATCAAAAAGATCATACACCACGACCAGGTGAGATGCATCCCAGTTGCACAAGAATGGTTCCACATAAAGCAAATCAATCAACATCACATACCACATTAACAACAGTTACTTGAGTTTTGAGAATTCTTTATTCTAGATGTAAGTCCTTCATCAGATTTTTGTGGTTTGCAAATATTTTCTCCCAGTCTGTAGCTTGTCTATTCCCAGAGCAAGGGTTTTTAATTTTGATGAAGTCTGATTTACCAACTATTCTTTTGTGCATCATGCTTTTGATGTCATGTATACAAACTTGTCACTCGTCTTGGATCCTTGAGATTTTCTCTTTTGTCATCGTTTATATTTTACTTTTAAATGGGTGATTCATTTTGAGATAATTTGTGCTTAAAATGTGGAAGTTTAGATCAAGTTTTGTTTCCCTTTTTAACCTAGGGATTTCCAAATGTTTTGGCATCATTTGTTGGAAGGCTATTCTGATTCCATTAAATTGTTTTCGAACTTTTGTTTAAAATCTGTGGGGCATATTTGCATAGGCGTGTTTTTGGGGTCCTCTATTCTGTTTCATTGGACCATGTGCCTAGTCCTCTGCCAACACCAAAAACTCTTGATTAGTGTAGCTATATAATACATCTTAAAATTGGGTAGAGTGATGTCTCCCACTTAAAAATTTTTGCCTTTCTATACATGTTTTGAAAGAATCTTGTCTCTATCTTCAAAATATCTTTCTGTGAGGTTGATAGGAATTGTGCTAAGCCTGTATATCAATTTTAAGACAAATGACATCTTTGCTATGTTGAGTTCTCAATTTATGCTTTCAGTGTGTCTCCCCATTTCACCTTCTTTGGTTTCTCTCATCAGCATTTGTAGTTTTCAGTATGCAAGTCTTGTACATTGCTGGATTCACACCTAAGTATTTCTCTCCTTTTTTTGAGCAGTTGTAAATTGTATTTTAATTTTTGGTTTCCACATGTTTATCAGTGTACAGATAATATAATTTCTTCTCATATGTTGCTCTCGTATCTTAAGACCTTGTT
This sequence comes from Sus scrofa, assembly GCF_054392235.1. Lineage (NCBI taxonomy): Eukaryota > Metazoa > Chordata > Mammalia > Artiodactyla > Suidae > Sus > Sus scrofa. Next base: position 216,159,449 of record NC_139383.1, read on the forward strand.
GATTCTGAAAGGGTAGGTTTATTTTTTTAGTGATAGCTTTACTTTTTCCTTTCCAATCTGTATGCTTTTGTTTTCTTTTCTTGCCTTACTGTACTGGCCAAAATTTTCAATACTATGTTGAATTAAGGTGGTGAGATCTGACATCCTTGTCTTCTTCCTGATCTTAAGAAGAATTCAATCTTCTGTCATTAAGCATAATATTAGGTGTAAGCTTTTGTAAATATTCCTGTCAAATTGAGGCAGTTCCTAGGTTTCTTAGGGTTTTTTTAATGTTTGAGTGTTAAATTTTTCAAGTTATATATCATGTGATATTTCTTCTTTAGTCTGTTAAAATGGTGGTGAGCATTGATTGATTTTTGAATATATTGAACCAGCCTAGATCTTGCCTCTTCTGACCAATATCCCTCATGAACACAGATATAAAAGTTTTCAACAGAATTTAAGGAAATTTGCATTAGTCTTCTATTGCTGCAGTCACAAATTATTACAAATTATAGTGGCTTAAAACAGTAAAAATTTAATCTCTTACAGTTCTAGGTATACAAAATTGGTTTCACTAGGCTGAAGTCAAGGTGTCAACAATTCTGGTTCTTTCTGGATCCTCTAGGATATAATTCATTTCTTTGCTTTTTCCAGTCTCCAAGAGCTGCCTATATTCTTTGGTTCATGGCCCTTTATCTACATACCTACAGCTATTTTGTGGTAGGATCTTCAAATTTCTCCATCCCTCTGCTTCTGCAGTAACATTGTTCTCTATCTCCTCTTGCCTCCTTCTTAGAGAGCATCAGATCATCTCCCTACTCAAATCCTTAATTTAATCACATTTGCAAAGTCCCTTTTGCTGTATAAGGTAACAAATTTACAGGTTTTAGGGATTAAAAGGTAGACATCTTGAGGGGTCAATTTTTAGCCTACCATGGTCTATTTCTTTGTACGGTCTTTGGTTGCGGTATCAGGGTAATAATGTGTTATCTCATTTTTACTTTTTAACAAATTTCTGCTATGATGAGACATTATATTTTAAATTTTATAATTATTTTCTGGTGAGTTGGGAATATTGTGATTAGTACTTAGTCTGCTCATGTATATAGTGCATTCTCTTGTCTGTTTTTGGCTACACCTGCAGCATTTGGAAGTTCCCGGGCCAGGGATTGGACCTGTGCTACAGCTGCGGCCTGCACCACAGCTGTGGCAATGCCGGATCCCTAATCTGTAGTGCCATAAGGAACTTCCTATATAGCATTCTTTTTTTTAACTTTTTAGGGCCACACCCACGGCATAGGGAGGTTCCCAGGCTAGGGGTCCAATAAGAGCTGTAGCTGCTGGCCTAAGCCACAGCCATATCACATACAAGCTGTGTCTGCAACCTACAACACAGCTCACAGCAACACTGGATCCTTCACCAGAGCAAGGCCAGGGATCGAACCCACATCCTCATGAATCCTAGCTGTGTTCCTTAACTACTGAGCCACAACGCGAACTCCCTGTATTGCATTCTTTTAACACAGGTGTAATACCGTTGTATAATAAATGTAATGCTTTGCCATTGAATTCAATAGCAAAACAATCCACACTTTATTATGCCTTAAAAGTGTGACATTCAAAATCCATTTTTCTCTTCTGGCTTTTATATGATGGGTATGCACTGGTATTTTTAAAAAATTGTGGTTTGGTAGTATTTGCAGCACTTGAAATGCTGTCAAGTTGTACCTGTATTACTGTGATTTGCAGTGTGCCCAGCAGTCCTGCCAAGTGGTGAGAACATCACAGATGGTCTCTGCTTCAACTACTCATCTGAACTACTGCAGTGTGAAGGCAGCCATAAGCAAGAGGGGAATGAATGAGCATTGCTGAGTTCCAATAGAACTTTATTGACAGACACTAAAATTTGAATTTCATGTAACTTTCATATGCCACAAAATATTATTTTCCTTTTGATTTTTTTAAAAAAACATTTGATAATGTACAAATTGTTCTTGGCTTATTGTAGGCCACACAAAAACAGGTGGCAGGCTAGATTTGGCCTATGGGCCATAATTTGCCAACTCCCGCCTTAACCTCATGGGACCTATATTCAAAGCAGGGGAGGGGCATAGCAAGAAAGTAAATAAACAGATAAAATAGATAATTTTGTGTTATAAAGGAAATTAAATAGCAAGATGGCCAGAGAACACCTCTCTGAGGAAATATGTAAGGCAAACCTGAATGATAAGCAGGAGCCAAGCATGAGAAAAGTTGAATATGGAGTATTCTAGAAAGAGAATAGCAAAGGCAAAGGCTGGAGGCAGGCACAAGTTTGGTGAACTGGAGGCACCAAAAAATCAGGTGTGGTTGGCAGGAACATAGTAAAGAGGGGAGATGGGGTGGGACTGTTCGAGAATCTAAATATGGGTGATTATCCTTTAGAATTTAACTTTAGTTAGCTGACTTCGAGGACTAGCCTATTTGATTCACTAGGTTTGTGGTCCCTTGCTAATTTATATGGCCACACAAAGTGTTGTGAATTTTAAAAAAGAGATAGCGGAGGAGAACATGTTTTTATTTTTGCCAAATTGTTCCAGGAAAATACAGTATCTGCCATATACTCCAGTAGATTGAGAACAGATGCAACTGGACCACACCATTTATTCATTAAATGTTCATCCTTTAGTTATAATGTCTCATTTTATGTTTGCTTACAATACAAACATGTTGCTTACTGGGTGATTTAAGGCCACTTATAGCAGTTTTATGTAAAAAATATAGTTTCTTTATAAAACTTAAAACATTAAATCCTCAGTTTATACTTTTTTTAAATATTCAGATCAATTTACGTGCACCAAGCCTGTTCTAATTCCTTCTAATGTACTGGATGGAAAATCATTTTCAAGTTTGCATTGATTTGTGGCAATATTTGTATTCAACAATCAAATGCTACACTATTTCCTTTTAAATGGCTATGCACTTAATTAGTTTCACTTGTTCAGCAATTAATTTGTTTCAGAGACTTCTTATTTTGGTATTGAACCCGACTATTGATAGTTGGAGCAGATACTGTATCAGGATTGCAATGCATGTTTTCCCATCATATCACACAAAGTTTTCACATTTGAAAAAAAGTTCTCAATGACAATGTCATCTAATGTCTTTCACAATTGCAAAATACCCTTCAACTAGTCTCTTTTTTTCATTTATTTTCTCCAGTATTGCTTCTAGTAAATATGTGGCAAAAGGAAGCTGTAAAAGAAACACAGAAAAAAAAAAGACGATCAACACTATATTTCTTCAGTTCAAAACATATACTAAATATCATTAAACCATTAGAACTCAGCTATCTGCAACTTCGCACTCATAATGGTACCCTACTGGGTCTCTTTTCAACTGATCTTGCTGGTTAGTGTGGGTAATTTCGTCTCTTATAATAAAAATGATAAAAGAGCAGAAGTAAAATGAAAAAAGATAAACGCCTTATTGAACAATTCATGGTTTACTGACCATGTTAATGTTGTAATCTGCAATACAAGCAGCTAAGCCATTTATCTTCAATCAGCTGATCAATAGCAAGTTACAGTCATCTCTGGGGTCCACAGAAGTAGTACTGTATGTTCATCACTCATCAAAGAATGAGAGAGAACTATCAATACCCTTGTCTGTGTTAGAGGTGAACACCTCAAGGATTGTAGGTGAAATTTCAGAGGAAAAAGAAATGGCAAAAGTATACCCATTGATTAAGTTGTTATAGAAAAGTTTGTCATATCAAAGTGTAATACACATGTTGCAAACTGCTGAGTTTATGAAATGTAGAGTACATTTTTAAATTTCATAATTTATATAACTTTTCTGGTAAAGTTTTATTGTTCCCTGCGCTTCACTGGTTTGCCTGGAGAACACCAACTCATACAATACACTTATGAGGTCTAAGTAAAAGAAAATCTGAAACGTTCCCAAGTTACTTCCCGTAGCCCTACCAAATTCTGTTAATCCCCTTCCTGGCTATTTCACATAAGTTTATTATAATCAAGAAGTTCATGAAGTCATTTCTTGGAGTTGTCCTTTTGATAAATCAGCGAAGACTCTATTTGCTTCCCTGAATATATTAATAACAATGCTTATCAAGCCCAGCCCCCTTCCCTAAGGGATGTAGTAGCATCAGGTTCTTTTTTTGTGCTAGGACAAACGCCAACAGATAGCAATCACCGGTTAGCACCTGACCAAAGTCAGCCTGATGCCCTCTGTGTGAGAGTTCCACTGGGCTTAGATAAACTATGCTCAGCCAAGGTGATTATAATTAGCTAAATTAAGCAAAATGGTACTTTTCTGAATTCGAACTGGTAAAAAGAGAAAAGACTGGGCAGTGGCAGTGAAACAACAGACCAAACAGGCACAAACACAATTTGTAGGCCATGAAAAAAAAAAAAAACCCAAAAAACAAACCAAAAACAAAGACCAGAGATGGTTCATAAAATTTCCTTAGATCCCAAGCATCTTTGTAGCTTAACTTCCTTTTATCTTTATAATAAACCGTCTTCTCCCTAAGCTACTCTGAGTCTAAGATAGACTGTGTCTATAAGGCTATATCTGGAGCTTCACACATTTGTCTTACTTGAAACTTACATCTAAAGAAAGCATACAGGTGAATATAAGATACACACATTGACTTAAAAACAGCTTTTATTGAGAAAAAGAAAAAGCCCTACCACATTAAATATAAACATACTGCATATGCATTTCAACTTCAGAAATGTGAAAATGAGGGGAAATTCAATTAGAATCAAGGAAAAAGAGTATGTTAGATTCTTTTCTGGAAGATAATGATACAGCAGATCCTTACTCTGACAAAATTGCCCTTCTGGGATGCAGAAAAGAGTTATATTTGGTCAAACTGCCTGTTTTACAAATGAGATAATTTAAATTCTCAGGGCATTAATATTACATGTTAAAGAAATACACACGAATGGCAAAACTATTGGTAACTTTCTTTCATTTTGACTAAGGCACTCAGTAGCATATGCATTCCTATCAAAAAAGCAAACAAACTGGAGTTCCCGTCGTGGCGCAGTGGTTAACGAATCCGACTAGGAACCATGAGGTTGCGGGTTCGGTCCCTGCCCAGTGGGTTAACGATCCGGCGTTGCCGTGAGCTGTGGTGTAGGTTGCAGACGCGGCTCAGATCCCACGTTGCTGTGGCTCTGGCGTAGGCCTGTGGCTACAGCTCCGATTCGACCCCTAGCCTGGGACCCTCCATATGCCGTGGGAGCGGCCCAAAGAAACAGCAAAAAGACAAAAATAAATAAATAAATAAATAAATAAATAAATAAATAAATAAATAAAGCAAACAAACAAGAAGAAAATAAGCTCCCATCTCTTCCTGGTAGAAACAAAAGCAGAAATGAGTGTTTACAAAAGTTGTTCTAAGAAAAAAGGGTTCTCTGATCAAATAAGTTTGGGAAACAAACCAAACTTTAAAACATTATTTTATTAGAGACTCTGATGTGCTAATGGTACTGTGTTTCTCCTAGAGGGCAATGTAATACCCTAAGTCCATTTGTCTGCACTTTTTTCATGGCCTATTTATGATGGTCCGTGATCCATGGAACCCACTTTGGGAAACATGCTGGTTTATGATTTCCTGTGTAATAATGGCAATAAATAAATAAATAAATAAATAAATAAATAAATAAATAAATAAAATATAAAGTATCCTAGCATTTTACCGGGCTACAATGTCCTGATATTAATCATCTTATTTGCACATTTCATTTTCAAGTTAAAAACTAAACCTACTTTTATGATCTTTTGATCTGAACAATTTTCAGCATATCATGTACTTGGACATTTTGCTTCCCTCTAAAAAAATATATCTCAAGAATCTCTCTTCCAGGAAGCAAGGTGGAACAAGAAGTCTGTTTACTAATTTATTGCTGATACCCCTTTTCTTCTCTTCTTCTAGTTCCCAATAAAATGGAAAGCCTCACAGTTAAGCACAACTTTTTGTCAATCCTGTTTTATTGGATTGTAAGCTTCTTTTAAGCTCTGTATAGAGGCTAACACTTTATGGATTTCAAAAAGCAATCAATCCTTTCATCAAGATGCACAGCATGTGCTCATCCATCTGCCTTGTAGGCTCTTCTACTTTTCTCTACAAATAGGTCAGAAAAATATTAGTACCTGTCTTTATATCATATGAGACAAACGTTCATCTATCTTTCAACGTAGTTTATATATTTTGATTCAACTTTACCATTTTCCTTCTTAATATAAAAGTTCCCACTTTTTTCTCTAAACCCAGTGTTCTACTTGTTGTTTATAAATTATAGTTCATTGGCAACCATCAATCCAGCTTTCAAAAAGGCCTTAAAATTTTTTTAATATATTAAGGATCAATTATAATTTTATAATAATATGAAAGTAATGTAATTTCATGGTAAAATAGTTAACAATTAAAACAAAGTTAAAGGAAGACTAAGGAAAAAATGGAATTATAAAGTATATCATAAAATATACTTATCATTTTCAAATGAATAAAGTAACTTACAGTAACTGTTAACCAAGAAATTTTAGTATACGTCCCTTCTACTTTGCAAATAGTTAGAGAAGACTCAGTACATACTCAAACAATGAATACACTAATAGCCTTGATTTTTTTCACATAGCTTCTCAGGAGTTCCCATTGTGGCTCAGCAGGTTATAAACCCCGACTAGTATCTATGAGGATGTGGGTTCGATCCCTGGCCTCACTCAGTGGGTTAAGGATCCAGCATTGCCATCACCTGAGCCATAGGTCAGGTCCAATGCGGCTCCGATCCTGTATTGCTGCGGCTGTGGCATAGGCTGGGCAGCAGCTGCAGCTCCAATTAAACCCTTAACCAGGGAACTTCCATATGCTGCAGGGGCGGTCCTAGATAGCAAAACTAAATAAAATAAAATAAAATAAAAATAGCCTCTCTTACCAATTTTACACTATTCATCTACTTGACAAGCTTTTTTTCATAGTCCAGATAAAAATTTCTGCTTAGACCAGGATGAATGAACAAAAAATTTCGTTTTTAAAGAAAGATTTAAAATGGCATTTTAAGTTAATTATTTATTTTAGTTAATGGAGATTTTCCACATATCACAAAAGTTATCATTGATTCTTAAATCTCGTAAATTATAGTTAATCTGAAGACTAAATAGAATATAATTTAATCTACAGTGATTCCAGAAAGCTTTTAAAAATCTTATGGTACCACACAAATGTCAATTCTCAGTACAGAGATCTAGACTGGATAGAGTTACCACTAAAACTACATTTAAAATACGACATACCTCGGGAAGTGCTTTAAAAATTCATGCTTGTTTGCCATATTTTTTAGAACTGCAAAATGTTTTAAAAACACTAAGAAGACCAAAAAATCTGAACTTACTGCTACTTTGGAATCTAGATTAAGTACAGGTTTATTTCATACAGACATCCTGGAGTCTATTCAATTCTCTATGCATTCTGGAGGGAGGTAAGGCACCCCCAGAACTCCCTCAAATACAGAAAGAAATCACAACCATTCTTTTACTGATAGAATTTTGGAGTTGGATTGAAGTGGCAACCTGACTAGTCAACAGCTAAGATCTTTTCTCACTAGCCCCGTCAAATATATATATGAAACAACAAACCCAACAAATATGCTGCCTTGAGTTTCATCTCAGATGGTATGTGCTGGGGCTTACAAAGTCCAGAAGGTCTGCTGGACTGAACTGCACAATTTCTTTACTTCTCTAGCATCAAAAAGGAGAAGTGATACTTCCTAGTTAAATCATTGCAGAGTTATACAGGCTTGAACTCTTCAGCACAGAGGAAAAATGGACAGGGGAAGAGCTGATACTGCATAAGATTTCTTGGTATGGAAATTTAATAGGTTTTGCTTGGTCTCTACTGTAAAGTGGGTCCTCCTGGTCATTCTGGCTCTCCCTGTGGCAAAACGTGAGGTGTCTTACTGGAAGGACTTGCCCTGAATTCACAGAGATTTTAAGCTTCTCTCATGTGTAAATGCCTGCAGATGTTTGCCTTTAGGAAGTGGTATGCCACTGACACAGCCTCAAATTTATCACTCACACTTAAAAATTATGGCTTTGTTTAGAGGTGCGTCTGTATAAAGTTAAGATACGAATAATAGTTGCAGATGTTGGAGAGTTACCTTGGAAAAATAACAAAGCCTCAAATCCATAATTGTGAAACACAGATAATTTACAGCATCAGCACTAACTGCAATGTGCTCTTAATCATATAAAGCTGAAAAGTTTTGTGTTGAAAGAAAAGAACTGAAATAAAGGCAACTCTTTATAAATCTAAAGGACAAGATTAACATTTTAACCATTTTCATTCCTGTTTTGGTTTGAAAACTATTACAAAAAGATTCTGCTTTTAAAATAAAAACTGACTTTACTGGAGTTATACTGAAAGTAATCTAATTAAATTTTATTATATCTGCTTTAACAAAGAATGTGATCTAGTGATATTTTGAGAGTTTAGTAAAAAATACCAATGTACTTTATTATAAAATTAAAGGTGCAAAATTTGAGATAAATATTTATCCACTCTATTATCTTAAAATTAAAAGATTGCACTTGTTAAGATAACCAAGCATGCTATGAGAATAAACAATTCATTTTTAATTTAAAACTGACACTAAGGAGTTCCACTGTGGTACAGTGGGTTAACGATCCAGCTTGCCTCTGTGGCATTGCTGATTTGATCCCTGCCCCAATGCAGTAAGTTAAGGATCCCACATTGTGCTGCTGTGGTGTAGGTCACAGATATGGCTCAGATTCAATCCCCTGGCCCAGGAACTTCCATATGCCACAGGGGTACCCAAAAATGGGGTAAAAAATAACACTGAAATTTGAACTAAGTTTCCTAAATGTTGTTTATATTTCTGGCACATATCATCTATCTATCTATCTATCTATCTATCTATCTATCTATCTATCTATCTATCTATCTATCTATCTACCTTGGAGTTCTGCTGAATATTGAAGTCTGCATCTGCCTTTCTCAAACTTTGGTAAGACTATACTTTGTTTTCCTTTTCATTCCCCCCCCCCAATTTTCTTTATAGTGGTAAAATACACATGGCATAAAATTTACCTTTTAACTTTAATGACATACATCTTTTTTTTTTCTGATATCATGAATGTGGGCTTGAAATTGCTAAATTAAAAAAAATTCTGCTGAATGAAGAATTTTCAACTCTTCCTAGTTTAGCTAAATGTGAAGAGTAAGTCTACATGGGTGACCATGTGTGGGCTTACGTGTGTGGAGAGATTGAGTATGCATGTGTGTGCATGTCACAAGTGTGTTATAAGTGCAACAAAGTAAATGCCTTCAGGGTTGTAAAGAAAAACTTTCAGTTAACCTTCAGGCTGGAACCACTCTATGAAAGCCAGGGAGATATATGAAACCTCCTCACTGCCATACTGCAAGGCATTCTATAGAAGGTAAGCATATCTTGCAGAAAGGGCACTGGGGAAAAAGCCATTTTAAATTTCAGCATTTGCAAGATCTGAAGCAACTAATAGGAATAGGGATATTTAAAGCTAAAGAAAAGCCACTGATCTAAGTCTGTACTTTCAATTATTAACAACTGAAGGCAGAAAGACAGAATTTTTGATATGACCCCAACACAAAAAAATGATTTATACAAAATGGACTAAAATGGACTGAATGAAATATAGAAAAAGGATTAATAAATAACAAAGAATAAGGTAACAATAAAACAAAAGTCAAGGAGTTCCTGTTGTGGCTCAGTGATTAATAAATCCAACTAGTATCCAGGAGGACATGGGTTTGATCCCTGGCCTTGCTCAGTGGGTTAAAGATCCAGTGTCGCTGTGAGCTGTGGTGTAGGTCACAGATGTGACTCGGATCCCGTGTTGCTGGGGCTGTGGTGTAGGCCGGCAGCTACAGCTTTGATTCAACCCCTAGCCTGGGAACCTCCATATGCCCTGTGTGTGGCCCAAAAAGACAAAAACAAAACAAAACAAAAATCAAGACATGTTTTCTAGCCATTCCTAGCTAAGAGTTTTTTCATGTAAATTCTCATAAAGGAAAATTTTTGGTTATAAATGTGTATTATTTGTTTTATACAAGTATACATATTTTAATATACATATCCATAATTCTCTTCAAGCTAATTGTTTAAAAAAATTACATAGTTTATAAATTTGTTTACTGTCTTCCATCAACAGAATGTAAGCTCCATGAAGGTGGTGATTTTGTCTCTTGTTCACTGCTGTACCTCCAAATCTGAAACATTACGTTACATGCTGCAAACACTTGATACATGTTTTTAAAATGGATTCCACAGCTTGGGTTCAATTTTATCTCCACTAATTCTTTCCACTGCCCTTATAAAGTCAAAAGTACAGGAGTTCCCATTGTGGCTCAGTGGTTAACAAATCCGACTGAGAACTGTGAGGTGGTGGGTTTGATCCCTGGCCTCACTCAATGGGTTAAGGATCCCATGTTGCTGTGGCTGTGGTGTAGGCCGGAGGCTATAGCTCTGATTAGACCCCTAGCCTGGGAACCTCCACATGCTGAAGAGAGCGGCCCTAGAAAGGGCAAAAAAACCAAAAAAAAAAAAAAAAAAAAAAGTAAAAAAATAAAGTCAAAAATACAAAGAACTATATCAGATATTATTAAGGTCCCCAAACAAAACTAAATGACCTTTATTATTTTAATTTTGAGGAGTAGAATGGACAGAAAAAATAAACAATATCTCTTAGAGTGCAGAGTATAAATGATTCCTTCTTGTTTGGATATATGAGGAAGTAATATCAATTAGAGTACATTGGAGGGACATTTCCTTATGTGCCAAATGAAAGGAAACATTAAATATGAAATAAAATAATTTATCACATTTATTCATAGTTATGGCCAGTAGACAGAAATTAAAATTCAAATGCATTTAATGCAATCTCTGCTAATGGTGGGGGACATAGCATATGTGATAAGTTTATTGGATTTACTTTCAAAAGTATTCTTTTTCAATATGTATCCTATTAAGGAATTCATTTTTTAAAGTAGATATATAATTTACATAACACAAAGTTCACCATTTTAAGGTGTAAAATTCATTGGTTGTACAAGGTTGTGCAACCATCACCTCCATCTAATTCAAGCTGTTTATCACCTCCAAAAGAAACCCAGTCACTGTCCATCTTCTCCCATCCCCTGGTAACCACCAATCTACTTTCTGTTTTAATATGTTTGCCTTTTCTGGACATATCATACGAATGTAATCATACTGTGTGTAATTGTGTTTAGATTCTTTCACTTAGCATAAGGTGTTCAAGATTCTTCCATGCTGTAGTAGGTATCAGTACTTCATTCCATTTTATGGCTGAATAATATTCTACGTTTGCATATACCACATTTTGTCTATCCATCCATCACTTGATGGACCTTTGAGTTCCTTCCACTTTTGAGTTATTATGAGATATTATTGAACTGCTATGAACATTCATATAGAAGTTTTTATATGGATTTATGTTTTCACTTGTCTTGGGTATATACCTATGGGCGGAACTGCTGGATCATATAATCTCTATTTTTAACTTTTTGAGGAACTTTCAGACTGTTTTCTACAGGTGTGGCACCATGTCACATTCTTATCAGCAATGTGTAAGGGTTCTAATTTCTCCATATCCTCTCAACACTTGTTATCATCTGGATCTTTTTGACTGTAGGCAAACCACTGTGAAGTAGTATCTCATTTTGGTTTTTGGCTTGCATTTCCCTAATGGTTAATGATTTTGAGCATATTTTCATGTGCCTATTGGCTATTTGTATATCTTCTTGTAGAAATGCCTATTCAAATCAGTTTCTTTTCTTTTGCTAAGATCTAAGAGTTTGGAATGTGTTCTTAAATGGTTAAACTGGATGAACTAATGAAAAATTGTGAGTCCTTGAATATTGTTATTGAAATGTATCTACTAAATTTCTATGGCTTCAATCATTAACTTCCTCTCGCTACCAAATCTGATCTTTAGATCCCTAAAACTCTTCAAGGTTTTCTCCTCATACAGGGTATTTAACACATTCATCTTTGGTTTCTGTTTTCTGACCATTTCATTTAATCTCAGTACTGCTATGGAGTCACTATAATGTAGGTAACATATATCTCATCCTTTCTATTTTTATGGCTAGGGTACATGCAGGTTCCCATTGCCCTTTGTGTAGACTAACTTCTTGCTCCCACTCTCCTCTCCCTTCAACCATCCTACATACTGCTCTCATGTATCTCTCTAAGCACAGCTCTGATTACATCATTTTCCCGCTCAAAAGCTTCTAAAGTTTGATTTCAGCCTACTTTCCTTATTTCTGTTTTTTTCTCCCACTCCCTAAACAACAGAAAAACTAATTTTGGGGCGTTCTCCCATCCTATTATAATAATTAATTTGCTTATTTGTCTTTGTCATAAATTTTAGGGTTTAAAAAGTGTACTAATGCAAAAAGATGAATTAATACAAGTAAAAATATTCAAAGATATTAAAAAGCAGCTAGCTATAAAAAATAAGAGTAGACATTAGAACAACTTTTTTTCAGGTGATTCTTACTACTAGAAATCTGTGAGGACAAAGGTTGGGGCAATTAAGGATTAAATACTTTAAATTACCAATTGTATCAGGACTACTTGAAAGGAGGACATAAATTTGCAATCTGTATTAAATATAGACAAGTTAACTTTTTATTTTTATTTTATTTTATTTTTTTGGCAATGCCCATGGCATGTGGAAGTTTCTGGGCCATGGACTGAACCTGCACCACAGCAGTGACCCAAGTCACAGCAATGACAACACCAGATCTTTAACCTGCTGAGCCACCAGGGAACTCCTAGGTAAGTTAAGGTTTTAGACTTCAATTTTCATGCACTTCTGGCTAACAGTACCAGTAGATATATTATTGTGGAGTCCCATACTGCCATGTTACAGAACAGCTGTTTATTTTGTGGTAAATATTTTATCAATATAAAGTTTAATCAAATGAATAGAGAGAAAATTTTCTTTAACAGAAAACTACTCTGTGCCCTCTTCTTTAAATGAAAGATAAAAGCACATGGCCAGATTCACTCCTATGTCATACTTCTGTTGCATATACTGCCCACACAGAGGGAGGACATCAAAGGGAAGCTTTCTTATAATTTTATCTTCAAAATATTTTAATAATCAAATGTCAATGTTGAATTAATTAGGGTTTTTTTTTTAAGGGAATGTGCTCAATTATTCCAGAGCTTCAAGATCATGTAACCTTGGCTACATGTAGCTGTACTCCATAAACTAAACAAAATGAATGAATGAACATATTTATACTTTTGCCCACAAAAATCCTGTGAGCATAACTTAGACTCTCAAAAACTGATGGAAAAAGAAAACCCTTTCTAAAATTCAGGACCAATATAATTGCTAGAATTTAGAGAGAAGAAAAGTAGGCTAGAAAAACAAGAGATGTTTTCTATTTTATAGATTTTTCTCTTGGGCATAATTATAAAGTGACATTCAAGTGCAACCAATGAAGTCCCTATTTTTTTCTCACAAAATTCAAAGACATCAGCAAAACTACCTATGTCAGTAATAAAAATAAAAAGTCTTTGACTTTTTAAATGTTATCATACTGTCACAGTGGAATAAAATTAGCTTGAAAAATGATCTAAAGGCACATGATGCAGTTCATTATGTGTAACAGCAACAGCAGCGGTTTCCCAGTGTTCATAACGGCTGCTCCATTAAATTTACCTCCAGTCAATAATTAGGAGTCCACAAATAAACCTGGGCAATTAAATCAATACTGCCAAGCAATTATATTCCAGAGTCCAGGCTCAGTGACACAAAAAGGCACTATATCAAATTGCAGTATTAAGTGGTCTAATGCCATTTTCAGCAGGAATTTTTTTACACTAACTGGACAGAATAAGCATACATACAAATAATGTTGAATGCATATATGAATATCTATGTGTGCTAGTCAAAAAGTCAGATCTGGTGTCAATATAGCTTTAGTAAAACTTAATAAAGATTTATACATATAGATTTATTATTTTTATGTTTATAATTGATGATAAAACTTCCATATTAAAATATCATATCTACAAGTTAAATATTTAAAAATCGTTGAAAAGTTTATTTTTCATAATTTTCAAGCTTTAAAAAATAAGCTGTAACAGTCATTACGGAACTTCATTACAGAACTTCTTGGATATGCCAGGCACTGACTTGGTGCTGGGAACACAACATGACTGAGAAACGGCCTTTCTTCTCAAAAGCAACAAGGCTTTGCCCAGCACCTGCACAGCTGCACTTAAACAACTTTAGCAAAAGAGTGCCCATCAGCTTCTGTTACTATTGATAGTAACAGCAATAATGTTGCCAGATAATGTTTTAAGAATAAAGAAAATGGATACTAACAATATGAATAGTTTCATACATTATTTACTTATCCTTGACTTTTCTAAAAACACAGATACTAATACGAACACAAATACTAATACTAATACTAAATTATTTTTTGCTATTATGAGAAGTACATTTTAGCTCTTTTTAATCCAGTTCTTGTAAAAACTACACAACAATTAGGTTAGGCAAAAAGAACTCTAATGAAAAAGTTTTAGAATACATTACATGCTGTCAGTGATATCAAAACGAAAGCTGGCTATGACTAGAAAAGCAGGGCTTTCACCTGCCAATAAACTGCCCTGATCACTTACAAGAGGGGCACATCCCAGCAGACTATATGTGTATTAAAAAAATACTTGAAAGGGAAGAAAAAGTATCACACGGGTCACAGCAGCAGTCTCAATAGACCCCTCAGGGATTTCAGCTCGTCTTGGCCTTGTCATCCTCTATGCAGCTTTCCACTCGGCCCAGAAAATGTCGATAGGAAAATGTTTGAGGGGCCTCTGGTGGAAATTTTTTCATTCTTTCTGCATTGACAGGATGCCAAATCAATATTTACTTCCCACTAACAAGCTGCTCGAGGTCTCAGTAGAAAATATTGTAGAGAATGCGGGAAGACACAGTAATAAACAGCTGTCTGGCTGTGAGGAAAACATGAATTGACTGGAAACAGGTCCATAGTAAAAGGTCACTGAAACCCATGAACTCCTCAGGTGTCCATATCAACTACTAACTTTAAAGACACATAATAAAGAATCTCTTTTCCTAAGAGGGCTGAGAGAATGGATCCTTTTCAGTCTAGCAAGCATAGAGGTTGACTCAATAATTTAATTAATGCATTTGCTAAGACCCGTGTTGGCTCTTTCCCAAGGCATTTGTTTCATTTGTTAAGTCTGAAAGTACAAATAGAGGGTTAACTTTCCAGTTTGCCTGCTGGAATACTTCTTCACCTAACAGAAGTAAATAATGTGTAAGTGTTTACAGAAAGTTAGGAATCTAGTAAAAAAAACTAAGGCCTGGAATTTTTATCTACAGGTTTTAATTTATGAAGTGGAAAAATGAAATACCTGTCCTTCAAGAAGTTTCTGAATGTACAACAGCCATTCCTTGTCATTTTCAGCATCGATCTTTGTCCTTTCGATTTCCTAAAGTCAGTAAAACACTGTTATTAATTTCATTGTTATGATCTTGATCACACTGCTAGATATTGAATAAAGTGAGAGAAATACTGATAGAATTGGATTCAAAAAAAGAAAAACAAACGAAAATGGTGCAAGCTGTAGAACTGCTGTACTCCACAAACTTTTTGAGAAGCTGATGGGGGAGGGGTGCTGAAGGATGTTCTCATACAAACATTTATAAGTCTTATCATTTTATTTATTCATTGAGCAAAAATATATATGGGGAAGCTATGAGTGCCATCATCTCTTTAATCTTTCTAAACAATAAAATATCTAATATTTATGTATTAAAGTTCAGAAACTTAGCAGCAGAACAGGACTGAGTATCCTCCACAGGTTTCACAGAAGACCATATATGAGATTCTGCTGTTTATGAGGCAATAACTGTCAAAAAGCCAGTGCCCTCCCCAGGAGGTACAGAGATGCTACTGAAGACCTATATGCATATGAACATAAATTCACTCAGACAGGAGTATTTTACCCACTTTACAGCATTAAAAATCTTTGTCTTTAACTTGATCAACAATAATTTTAAATTTAGCTAGAAAAGCCAATACATTTACTACTTTAAAAAATCTCATATAGAAGGAAAAAAACCTCAGATCAATGGTGACCCAGCTAACTAAATCCATTCGAACTGGCTGAATTAAAAATACTAGCTTGCAAGATACATGATTAACTAAAGAAAATGGAGGAGACAAGAAAGGATAACTGACGAATAACAAGCAGTTCTAAAAGGTTATATGTACTGGTTTATTTCTTTATTACATAGTTAAATTTCTCTAAAGGTTTTTTTGAGTTAATACTCTTGATGTATCATTCATGGTACATTGATAATCTTGCCTTCATTAATATTATCTTCAAGATGAAATTCTAAAAATTATAAAAGAAATAAAAATATGTGCTGAACATTCAATGTGTAAAAAATCCTTTATTAATAAATATTTAAGTGATCTTACCGCTTCATCTTCTGTGTCCATTATTTCCTCTAGGTCTGACTGTGAAATGTTCAGTATAGAAGCTGCCAAGGTCTGGGCTTTATGGGTTGAGGTTTTACAAGCATTCTTGTTTTTCTGCATCTTTTTAAGCTCTCTGATTTGTCGCCTTATCGAATGGACATCATTTTGTAACTCTCTGACCAAAGCCTACAACATATTGGAAAAAATGTGGGCTCATATGGAAGTCATAAATGAAGAGAAAGCAGTCATAACATAAAAATGTGAAGATACTAGCAAATCATTTTTTTATTAGGATTACTCTGATTTTATTTATATTGGAACATAACGGATTGCTCTTTACTTATTGTCAGTATGCAATAAAAGCTCTCTTAAATGACCACTTAACCAACCTGAAGGATTAACAAATCTCTCCCATCCCTCTTCAGATTCACCAACTGCTCTCTTGGATGGTGAATACTTGGGCAGCAAGGCTACTTAGCATCATGCCAGAACACAACTACTCCCACTGGTTGAGCTGAAGCCAATTGTCAGATCTACTTATTCCTAAGTATGTATATTAGTTGTAACAGTTTAGTTACATAATTCACTTAATTACTGCATAAACTAATGAATTATAACTGCAGAAAGAGAGTTGTTCCTATTTTATCAAAACTCAGAGAACTTTGGAAGGATTTGATGAAGATAGTTGGGTAAAAGTGCAATTAAATTATGTATGGGCAAGACAGCCATAAAGGATTGACAAAAACATAAAAATCTAGGCTTGCTTCCACAGAAGTCTTTAATTTCTCCCTCTGAGAACACATGCCTATGTGTGCATAAGAAAAAGGCAGCCCTTTCTCTGGGTGGACAGAGCTCTGGAGCCTGGTGCCTGGCTTTGTAGGTTGAGAGCACTTTAGCTAGATGTTTTAGGCTGTTTTCAATCTTTTGCCAGTTTAAGCAATGTTACAACAAATAATGGTGTTCATATATACATTTTGCATCCCTAGGATATATGTCTAGAAGTGAAATGGTTAGACCTAATTTTGAAAGCTGTTGAATTCTCCTTCTCTTCAAGATTGTAACAATTTATACTCATACAAAGAACATATGAAAGTACTTGTTTCTCCATACCACTGGCAAAACATCAATCTGGTTTTTCAGGACAGTTTGTTTTTCGCTGTATTTTAAAGTCTCCTTTCTCGTATTAAAAATGAAGTCGAGCATCAACCTTAACAGATACTTATATTTCTTTTGTTTTTTTTTCTTTTTCTTATTGATTTATAGGAGTTCTTTATATTTTAGGAAAATTATATTTGTCTTTTGGGTACTTCCAATTTTTTTCATACTTTGTATTTTTCTTTTGACAGTGATTTAGTTTTATGCCAAGGAAAAATATTTAAAATTTTTAATATACTAAATGACTCTTTTCTGTTCTTATTTTTTAATTTAGTGACACTTTCAAAAGCATTCTCCATAATTTTATAAAGATATGGGTGTGTATATACTTATATGTTTAGACCATGATTTTTTTCTGCCACTTTTAAGTCTTTACTTTAAATGTTTTATCCATTTATAATCAACTAGAAAATTATTACATAAAATCACTGTTGTCCCACCACCACCTATTAATTAGCCCATCTTTTGCCCACTGATTTCATATGTGTTTAGGTCCTGTTCTGGACTTTCTATTCTGTTCTGCCTTTTTGTTAGTGAAGTTTATAGTATATTTGAACTAGTGAGGCTTTATAATAAATGCTATTATCTGATAGGGGCATCTCCCTCTTATTACTCTTCTTTCGATATTTTCTTGGTAATTTTTGTTTCTTTGATTTTCCATATAAACTTCAGATTTATCTTGTTTGGATCCCTTACCCCTAAAAATTCTCAATGGTATTTTTTTGAATTATGCTAAACTTTATTCAAAATCATGTTAACATTTTACCGTGTTGACTCTTCCTAATCAAAGACATGGTATTTCCTTTCAGTTGTTTCAGTCTTTATTTCTGTTTATGAGGATCATTTAAAATATTTCTGTTTATAGACATCTTTGTTCCTGGGCCTCTAGATTATTATTTTTTTTTTGACTGCTTCTAGTACTTATTGTTGCTTGTATACATAAAGAGTGTTAGTATATATTAAACTTACTGAAATTTCTTGTTTGTTATAAGAGTTTATCAGCTGATTTCTCCTTAGTTTCCAGGAACTGAATCATATCTGAAAATAGTGATAATTTTATCCCCTATTTTCTAATTTTTATACCTCTATTTTCTTATTGCATCAATTATTAAGTTCCTCCTGAACAATATTAAATAGTAATACTGATAGACATACTTGACTTGTTCCTGATTTCAATGGGAGTCTCTATACTCCTAAGAAATACTCTGCAAGATTTTGAGTTGAGAGCTACATGTTAATATATTAAGTAATAAATCTTAATGCAGTCTTCCAAAAATATTTGGAGGGTATCTTCTCTTTCCATATTCTGTAATAGCTTTAATGAGATTGAATCAATCTGCTCTTTACTGATGTGGTAGCACTCATCTGAATTTGACCTAGTATTTATTTCAGAGAAAGATACCTTTTTGGCAATTCATTTAAATTTTCTATTTGTTCTGAAGGGAGTTTTGGCACATTATTTTTTCCCTAGAACATTATTCGTTTCATCTAGACTTACAAATTTACTTGTATAATAGAGCTAAGTATTCTGCCATGATTTTTTTTTCTGTGTCTCTGTTTATTGTCACTTGTCATTTGTTATTTTATGTAGTTTTGTTTTCTACTTTCTTACCTAGGTAAACTAAAGATTCAATCTGTTTTACTGCTTTTTCCTTTCTTCTACAAAAAACTACTCTTGTATTCATTTATTACTTCTACATTTTTAGTTCATTAATTTATATCTCAATCTTTAAATGCTATTTAATTCTTGAGCTGAATTCTTGTTTTCATTTGTTCTTGTTTATTAAGGTAAGTACATAAGGCTATATGTTTTTTGACATTGTTTTAGCTGTATCCTGTGGGTTTAAAAGAATATTCTGCAATTCTTTTTAAAATATTTTGTAACAAATCGCACTTTATTCTTAACCCAAGGACTGTTTACTTTTAAATATGTAAGTGCTAGTGACTTGTTTTCTGGTTTTGTTATTGATTGTAGTTTTATTGCATTATTCTCAGAGAATATTGTTTATGCTATTTCTACTTTTCAGAATTGAGGTTTTCTCACCACAGCAATCAGACAAACAAAAGAAATAAATCCAAATTGGAAGAGAAGAGGTAAAATCGTCACTCTATGCAGATGACATGATACCATATATAGAAAACCCTAAGGACTCCACACAAAAACTGCTGGAACTGATCAAAGAATTCAGCAAAGTAGCAGGATACAAGATTATCATTCAGAAATTGGTTGCATTTCTCTATACTAACAATGAAATATTAGAAAAGGAATATAAAATTAAGATACCTTTTAAAACCACACCCCCAAAAATAAAATACTAGGAATAAACCTGACCGAGGAGGTGGAAGACATATACACTGAGAACTATGTAACATTAATTAAGGAAATTAAAGAGGATTCAATAAATGGAAAGATATTCCATGCTCCTGGATTGGAAGAATTAATATTGTTAAAATGGCCATACTACCCAAAGCAATCTACAGATCCAACGCAATCCCTATCAAATTACCCATGACATTTATCACAGAACTAGAACTAACAATCCAAAAATTTATATGGAACCATAAAAGACCCAGACTACCAGAGAAATCCCGAGGGGAAAAAAAAAAAAAAAAAAAAAAAAAGCAGGAGTCATACCTCTCTTAGACTTTAGCATATTTATAAACACATGCATTCATTCAAAACCCAGAAATATGTACTTTTTCCTGAGATAATTTTGTTACTTCTTTGCTTTGTCTGCCAACTTGCTTTCATTTGTTCCCATGTCTATCTTTTCTCTAAATTCTTACATTTATTTACATTTTAAACATGTGCTTTTTGGAGGAAATTATTTCATTAATATTTTTATTCATAGTAAGATATTTTTATCTGCTCCATAGCAACTATCTGGGGGTGAAACTTCTTTTTCTGTCATTTACTTTTCCTGTTTCTTTCTTCCACTCCTATTCTAATTTACTTGTGTAGACACCATGTTCATTCACATTTCAGGATTCATTTTTGAAGGAGAAGAGTTTTTCCTGTATCACCTATCTGTAGAAAGTTATGTGGCAGAGGGCATCATGCTGTGTTCCAGGCTGGTGAGATTTTATATATAATTTTTTTCTGATGAATTCCATTAGCCAGGTATTTTTTTTAATGTTTTTTTTTTGTTTTTTTTTTTACAATATGAGAGGAATCTCTTTTCTTGGCTGCTCTGAGCAAAAGCATATCCTGTAGACATGCCATGTCTGTGTTATTCTTCCATAAGTCCTGCCACCTTCTCTTCTCTGGAAGCAAACTAGTTCTAGAAAGCTCCTATACAAACCACTGCAGACTCATTCCATTGTTGAAAATGATTAGGATTTATATCTCATGTGGCCTTCATCTTCGAAGAATGTATTTTTTCACTTGAAATTTCAGAGGTCTGTAGCACCTATGTCTTAGTTTTGCTTCCTTTTGGATGTCTTCACCAATTTTGGTGTTGGCTGTTTCTCCATGTCTTCTGAAATATAGGGTTTTAGCTATGATCTAGGTTCACTCTAAAAAGGAGCTAAATTTTTGTTTCTTCTCCTTGTCTGTCTCATGAATCCACAGGAGAGAAGAGGGGGAAATTATGATTTTTTTCCCCTTTATAGTCAAGTTAGAATTTTCTAAAGTTCATTTTCCCCTAAGACTTTATTATGAAAAATTTTAAATTGCAGATATATTTATAGAAATGCATAGTGCACAACCATGTACCCACTACTATGGGCTAAAATTAAATTTTGCTATACTTACTTTATCACATATCCATCTATCCATTGGTCCATCTTGCTTTGTTGATGCTTATCAAAGGAAGTTGGAGACATTGCTATGGTTCCCCCCTAAATATTTCAGCATTCACATCACTAACTAAAGGTCAATATCTATTTATAGTTTTCATTACTATTTTTTGAAGTAAAATTTATATATGGTGAAAATGCATGTCTTAACTGTATGATTTTATGAGTTTTGAGGAATGAAAACACTGGGCAGCCCACACTCAGATCAAAGTAAACTTGGCTTGTGTCTTTTCCCAGTCAATTCCCAGCCCTAGCTCCAAGAGGCAGGCAATCATTTAAAAAATAAAAAATCAGTTCTTAACTATTGTGAATAAAATTACTATTTATAGTAATTTCATGTGTATATGTATACATGTCTTCATTTCTCTTGAGTAAAGATCTAGAAGTAGAAATGTTGAGTCATATGGTAGATGAATGTTTCATTTATTAGAAATTTCTATAGCTTTCCCCTGGAACTTGTACCACCAATGGATGTAAATTCTCCAGTCTCCACATTCTTTCCAACATGTGGTGGCTTACATATTTTTCCTTAAATTTGTTTCTAAGAATTATACATATTTTTGGATGCACTCATAGCACATGGAAGTTGCTGGGCCAGGGATCACATCCTCACCACAGCAGTGACTCCAGCCACTAGAGGGACAACACCAGACCCCCAACCTGCTGTGCCAAAAGAGAATTCCTAAGAATTGTAATTTTGATGTTATAGTTAAAACTTTTTTTTACCTCATTTTCTAATTGTTTACTGTTAACATATAAATTTTTAAATTTTTGTACTTTGACCTCGTATCCTATGGAGTGACTAAACTCCCTTGTTAACACTAGTAGTTGTTTTTATTAATCTTTAGAATTTTCTATGTAAAGAATCATGTCTCATCAGAGAAATGCATATCAAAACCACAATAAGGTATATCCTCACACCCGTTAGGATGGCTATTATGACAAAACAAAACAAGTGTTGGCAAAGATGTGGTGAAATTGAAACCTATGCATACTGTTGGTAGGATTGTAAAATGGTGCAATGTTTATGGAAAACAGTATGAAGCTATCTCAATTCATTAAAAAAAGAACTACTATACAGTCCTGGTATCTCACTTCTGGGTATATTCAAAAGAACTGAAAGCAAGGTCTTAAACAGATATTTGCACACTTAGGTACATAACAGTATGGTTCACAATAGCCAAGAGGTAAAAGTAACCCAAATGTCCACTGATGAACAAACAAAATGTGGACTATACATACAATGGTACCTTATTCAGCATTAAAAATGAAGGAAGTCCTAGAGTACCCATTGTGCCTCAGTGGAAACGAACCTGACTAGTATCCCTAAAGATGCGGGTTCAATCCCTGGCCTCACTCAGTGGGTTAAGGATCCAGTGTTGCCAATGAGCTATAGTGTAAGTCACAGACATGGCTCAGATCCAAAGTTGCTGTGGTTGTGGTGTAGGCCAGCAGCTATAGCTGCAATTAGACCCCTAGCCTGGGAACTTCCATACACCTGCAGGTGCAGCCCTAAAGGAAAACAAAAAAAAGGTGAAAAAAATTATAATAATGATATACTACACCAAGTGGACTTTATTCTAGAGATGGAAGGATAACTCAATACCAAGAAATTTATTAAGAATTTTTATTAATAGATTTATGAAGAAAAATCATGATAGTTTATATAGACGCTAAAATGAATTTAAGAGAATTTGGTTTCCATTTTATAAGAAATAAAAGTAAAATGAGTAGGAGTTCTCTCTTGGTGCAGGAGGTTAAGAATCTGGTGTTGACACTGAAGCAACCCCTAGCTTGGGAATTTTCATATGCTACAACTGCGGCCCTTAAAAAAAAAAAAAAAAAAAAAAAAAAAAGGAAAGCCTTGAGGACATTACATTAAATAAAATAAGCCAGTCACAAAATGACAAACACTGTATGATTCCACTTATACGAGTTATCTAGTAGACAGAAAGTGGATGATGGTTATCAGAGGCTAGGGGGATGGGACAAAAGGGCTGTTTAACAGTACAGAGTTCCAGATTTGCAAGATGAAAATGTTCTGGAGGTCTTTTTCACAACAATGTGAATATACTTAACACTTTTGAGTTATACACTTAAAAATGGTTAAGATGGTAGATTTTAGGTTATGTTTTCTACCACACACACACAAAAAAGAATCATATAATCTGCAACCAGAAGCATTATTACTCCTTATCAGTCTTTGTATATTTTTCACCCCTTTTCTGGAATACTGAATGCTGGAATGCTAAGCAGAAGAGGTGAGTGAACAACTCTGCCTTGTTCCTCATCTCAAGGAGAAAGTGTTTAATATCTTACCATCAGGTGTGATGCTTGCTGTGGACTTTTTGTAGACACCCTTTAACAGACTGCTCAAATTCCCTTCTACCCTTAATTTTCTGAGTGTTGTTGTTTTCGTTACCATAAATAGGTGCTGAATTTTAAGAGGTATTTGTTTGAAATCTCCTTTTATTCTCCGAAAAGGGTGGATTACATGGATTTTAAAAAATTTTTTGAATGACCTTTTATTCCTACAATAATATCACCTTATTCATGATATAAATCCTTTTCACATAAGGCTGGATTCAATGAGCCAATATACAGTTGAGGATTTTTATATCAATATTCATGGTGAAATGGTGGCATGTGACTATTTATTTAAATAATGTTTTTATTAGGTTTTGATTTTATGGCAATGCTGATTTACAAAATGAGTTGGGACTTCTCTTCTCTTCTTCTATTTTCTGAAAAAGTTTCTGTAAGATAGTGCTGTATTTTTCCTCAAGTGTTTGCTCAAAAAGATCTGGATCTGGGGAGAGTACGTGTATTATATGTTTGAAGGTTTTAGATTTTACAAAATCAATTTCTTTAATAAAGAGCTACTCATATTTTCAATTCCATCTTTTGCCAGTTTTTCTGATGAAAAGAATCGATTCTGAATAGTTCTGGAAGCTCATTTTCCTTTTCTTCTTGGCAGTTTAGTAGGGACTGAGGGTAGTTTAATAGTTACACTGAGTCTGAAGTGTAAGAGTCAAGCCTTGGTAGGCAGTGCTCAACCTAGGATCTCCAGTATGTAGGCACTGGGGATAGGGCCCTTCCCTCTTGGAGTGCACGCTGTCACACATCCAGCTTGCTGGCCTAGGCTGGAAACTTGGCCATGGTGCATACCAAATATTCATATTCAGTCTTTGCTGTGGAATAAAGGAAGTTCTGGGGCTGTGTGCATTCTACTACTTCTCTGCCTCTCGGTTTTTCCACAACAAAGCCTATGCTATCTGAAATGTGTGGCAGTAGTGCTTAAATGACCAATGAATTATGTAACAGGTAAAAATGTACTTTTCAAGGAATTTATTCATCTAAATTGTCAAATTTATTGGTATAAATTTGTTCATAACATTTCCTTATTATCTATGTTTTAGGATCTATAGTGATAGCCCACCTTTCATTTTATTTTTTTTCTTTTGATCACTTTAGCTAGGGATTTATCAATTTAGCTGATCTTTTCAAAGCACCATCCTGTGTACATTTTAAATTAGGAAAGAAACTGCCATGTTACTCTTTAAAATGCAGTATCAGTTTATATTCACTTCAAAAGCATGTGGGATTACTTCTTTCTTCTATAGATTCTTGCCAATTTTGGATTTTACACCTTTTTTTTTTTTTTTTTTTTCTTTGCAGCAATGATGGCACCAGGGAGTTCCTGGGCTAGGGATCAAACCTGAGCTGTGATTGTGGCCTGTGCCACATTTGTGGGAATGACAGATCTTTAATTCACTGTCTCACGTAGGAACTAACAGATTTCATACATTTTTATAGTTTTTTTGATCTGATATCAAGTAGCAAAGAAAGTATGTTTAATTTTTGTTTTGAATTTCCTGGATTCCCAGTGAGATTGAGAATGTTTACAATATATTTATGTACTATTTGTGTTTCTTCTTCTGTGATTATTTTTACTATTTGCCTTTGTTTCTATTGGGCTATTTGTTTTTATTCATTTATTTGCAGAAATCCTTTATATAGTCTAGATATTGTTTTATCTGTCCCACTTATGCAAAGAGTCTCTCATATTGTTACCAGTCTTTTACAGCATCGTTGCTCTACAGTTAATTGTTTTTATATAATCATGGCTTTTAGTTATGGCCTTTGTGATTTTAGGTTTTGTCATTTGATAACAGACTTTTTTCTCATCTCAAGATTGTAAAAATTTTTGTAATGCTTTAACCATTTTCTTTTTTCTTTTTGGATTTTATATCAATGTATAATATTTATCTGTGGGTTATATGAGAATTGTATAGCTAGTTGTCTTATTATTTTCTAAATTGAGAGCAATTTCTCCAATGCCATTATTGACTACTTTCCCTTATAATGATTTGAAATGCAAAATCCAAAATTTATGCTCTAAATTCCATTATATAAGTTTGTTTTTGGAGCTTTCTTTTCTGTTCCAATACTCTATGCATCTGTTTCTGCACTAATCATATCATTTTATTTAATACAGCTTTATAGCAAGTTTTGATGTTTGCTAGCAAAATTTTTCCTCTCTTCCTGCCCATTCTTCTCCTTCATCCACTTCATTCCCCCTCTTTTAGTTTTATTTTGGAACCAGTTTATATCTTGGACAGCACTGGCATTTAGATTAGGTATGAAATGAATTTTCACAGTTATAATATCATTTCTTCCCATTCAGAAAAACACTGTATCTATTCATTTATTTAGTTCTAGGCCTTTCAGTGTTTCATAGAACACTTTATAGGTTTCTTCCATTTCTTGAAAAGTTTATTCTCAGGTATTTATTAGTTTTTATCACTGTAAACAGAAACTTTAAAATAGCATTTCAACATTTACTTGTAAAATCTACTTTATTTTGCCTGTTGACCATTTCTGAACTTGTTGCTGAATTATTTGGTTAGTTTTAATAGTTTATGATTTGATTCTATTAAATTCTAGGTCCATAAACATATAATTGACAATCACAGTTTAGTGTATATGCTCAATTCATTTTGGGGGAGGAGAAGAGAAACTGTTTTACAGTTTATGGATTTTTTTCTTTAATTAGAGCCATTTAAAAATTTATCTTTGAGTTTACTGTTTCCTTTTTCTAGCATCTTGAAAGTTAAATTTTGGCTGAATTCCAAAGGTTTTGATATTTCACTGTAGTTCATTTTGAAACAGTTCATAAACTCAATTTTTATGTCCTCCTTAACCCAAAATCACAGAGATGAGTTTAGAATTTTTAAGCAGCTAGAAACATTTGGCCACTTATTTTGTAAAATCAGTTATATTACACCATACTCAGGGTACACAGTCTAAATAAATGATCTTTGCTTTTTTGACTTGTTGAATGTTGTAGCTTAAGACATAAGTAATTTCTGTGAATGTTCCATGTGGGTTGGAAAAGAAAGCAGCCTTGCTCATACTTTCTGTTTGAATTGTTGATTTCTGATAATACAGATTAAATATAGAAGACAGTAAATACAATTGTGGATTCATTGATTTCCTTTTGTATTTTCACCAATTTTTACTTAACATGTTGTCAGGTACATAAAAATTCATGAATATTATATTTTCTTTGCAAACTATCCATTTTTATCAATTGCCCTCTTTATCCTTATTAATGATTTTTTTCTTTAATTTGCCTCAATATAATATTGCTACATATTCTTGTTAGTATTTGCCTGGAATATATTCAATTGTGTGCTGGTAAAGCAGCTCTTTTGCAGGGGACAGCTATGACTTGTAATGTTTGTCAATTTCTATAGTATAGGTACTTGCACCATGATTGATTTCAAGCAACTGATACGAACATGATGCTGGAAAGAGATATACAAAATTGATTCCCACAAGCTGATACAAGCTAGCTGTAGGCTATGATTTTATTCTTTTATTTTTTAAGCTTTTGGATCATTATGTTTTAGATGTATCTTCTTCATAATCTCACAGTCTCTCTTTAAAAATATACTACATATATTTATTACATATATTGTGATTACTGGTGTGCTTGGATTTTTTTTATTTACCATGTATCTTATTTACTGTTCCCTTCCTTTGTTCTATTTTTTCCTTTCTCCCTCCCTTTCCTTTCATTCTTCTTTCCAGCTTGTGTTGAATTTACTTTATTCTTTTTCATTTTCTCTAATTCTCTGAAAATTAAATACTCAATTCACATTCTTGTGGTCATCTTTAAAATCTTTGAACATTTATTTAATATAACTTAAATATTTAATTTAATTAATTTAATGTGAGTAAATTAATATTATGTTTTGAACCAAAATCTAGAGTCTCTCATTCTCCTTATGTTCCACCAAAGCAAAACAGAATGTTAACTCTTCCAATCACCCCCTAACTCCCAACTTCTGGTACCATAATCATTAAAGTCAAGAATTATTTAGATTTAACTGTAGGTGTTACTAGCTTCTTTGTTCCATATGTTCTAAAGACTGACAGAGTCCTATTTGGGTAGAAAGACCTGAAGAAATGAAAAGATAAGCTATTTGAATACACAGAGGAAAACAGTAAAGACTTTAAGAATAGGGTCTGCAGTATTCAAGGAGCAGCAAGAAAGTCAGGATAAAAAGGAATAAGTAAGCTGACATGTGAAGTCACTGAAGTAACAAGACTGATCATGGAAACCTGGTAGGGCAGTGAAGACTTTTCATTCTATCATGTAATGAAAAATCATGAGACAAATCTGAGCAAGGGAGTGACAGGATATGTTTCTGGTTTTAAAACAACCATTCTCACCAACAATGATTATCTGGAGCAAGAACTGAAGAGGGAGATTAGCTAGGAAAGTAATGCCGAGGAACAAGCAGGAGATTATGTTAACCTGGACAGTAGCAGTGGTGAGAGGCAGCAGAATTCTCTATCTATTTTCAAATAATAAGCCCATAGGATTTGATGAGGGACTAGAAATGCAATGTGAGAGAAAGAGAAATGACGAGGAGGACTCCAGGATTGGGGCCTTACCACCTGGGTGACTGGTGTAAAAAATTCCAAGACAAAAAATGGAAGTGAGGCTAAGGGGGAGCACAGATTCTGGTGGGCTGCCAGCTTGGTAATGATGAAAAAAGAGAACATTTTCTTCAGATTGCTTCTGCTTTCTCAATGAAATAAGAAGCTGAGATTAAGGAGCTAAGAAGCTGGGATTGGATGCTGGAGGTTTAGAAGATAGGACAAAGGACTGCTTGGGAAACTTGAGGGTGGAATGCACTGGGAAAGTATTTAAACACAGGGTGCTGGGATTTCACCAAAAGTTCTTGGTTATGAATTTAAATTAAGATCAATCAGTATATTTGTGTTTTTCTTTAGAGACATTCAGCTGCTTGGATACAAATGAAAAGTGGATAGAGATTCAAAACGAACTAGACATGGATTTTTTTTTCCATGTGAATGTGACAGAGGGACAGATGAAGAATATGAGGATATTTGTCAAAAAGTGACCATGACAGAATGTGGAGTCCTTGCTGCATGATGAGGGAAGTGAAAGCATAACAGGAAGGAGGGCAGTAATAATTAGTGAAAAGTAGTAAGGTCAATGAATTTCAAGCTGTGATCATGTCAGAGAATTGTTGGAGTGTAAGTACAAAAAGATATGGAGGTAAGAGAGTAAGATGTTGGAAACTGAGATTATGGAGTTGATGCAGTTGTTAATAATGGCAAGGCCAAGAGTTAATAGTAACACTTGGGATATTTTGGAGTTGGCAGTTTTTTACTGTGTGGGACTCAGCTTCACAATGCAGAATGTTTAGAATCTCTGGCTAACAGGCACTGAGTATCAGTAGCATCTCCTTGTCAGTGTGACAACTCTGACTCACATATTTCCAAATGCTCCATAGTAGGGGTGATGCTTCTTTAGCTGAGAACCAAGGATCAGAGATACAACCATGAGATTAATCACTGGAACTGAATATGGTGAAGAAGTGAGAGTCTAGGGTTTTAGATGACCTACATGGATATGAAGTATCCAAATCATAACAGAATTGGGTTGGAGAAAAAGACTGTGAACCACATGCTAGTGTGACTAACCTTCTACAATGAGGTATAAATGGATTTGGGTGAGTGATTATATGTTCTAATGGGTTTCTATGGTCTATTTCAATAATTTCTTAATTTTATGCATCCCAAGAGCATTTATAAATAGGGTTGAATAACATTGGGTTTCCAGGATCCACCCCTCCACCTGGACCATGAGTGTCATTAAAAAGAGGCACCAGGAGTTCCCGTCGTGACACAGCAGAAATGAATCTGACTAGAAACCATGAGGTTGAGGGTTCCATCCCTGGCCTCGCTCAGTGGGTTAAGGATCTGGTGTTGCCATGAGCTGTGGTGTAGGTCGCAGACACAGCTTCGATCCCGAGTTGCTGTGGCGTAGGCCGGCGGCTATAGCGCCGATTCGACCCCTAGCCTGGGAACCTCCATATGCCGCGGGTGCAGCCCTAAAAAGACAAAAGACAAAAGACAAAAAAAAAAAAGCATCAAAATGAAGTAGAACCAACCAACATTACATAATACAATGAGCAGTGCTGTTACATAAGGTCCCTTGTATACTTTCACTTCATATGCCCTTATTAATGTTTCTTTTCACAAGAAAAAAACTGTATTTATATGTGATGATGACGACTTAACTAGACTTATTACAGTGATCATTTTGCTGTATATACATATATTGAATCATTGTGGTATATCCCAATCAAATATAATGTAATATGTCAACTACATATAAATTTTTAAAAATATTACAATTTTAAATTACAGAATTTGGTAGGAAAAAAGGGGGGAATATTAGAATGGATAAAGAATGTACTAATTTAAAAGCAGTAATTCTGTATAAATATTCATATCATCAATATTGCTTCAATCCTTTTACTTCTTTCAATTTTCCTAATTCAAAATACTTTGAACTGCCATTTTACAAATAGGAAATATATTAGTGTTAGCAATGATGCCATTATCTGGCTAAAAGCAACACAGGCATATTTGGAAAAAAAATACTTTTATTATTAAAAATGTTATTTGGTTGAAATATATTTCATGATGCTTTAATATTCCTCTTACCTTCCAAATCATACCATTCAGATACATAGTTGAGTCACATTGCACTAAGTTTACTGAAATATTTTAATTTCCACCCATATACCCAAGTTAAGTTGTTTTCATATTACCATACTTGCCTTACGTTTTTACACTGGGTCTCAACTTTACTATCTCTGTCTCTCTCTCAGCAAATCAGCCTGTTTTCAGCTCCAGGTACTTCAGGTACGATTTTATCTTTACTTCCCTTCCATCCATTACAAAATTGCCTTCTCTTGGAGTTCCCATCATGGCGCAGTGGAAACGAATCTGACTAGGAACCATGATGTTGCGGGTTCGATCTCTGGCCTTGCTCAGTGGGTGAAGGATCCCACATTGCTGTGGCTGTGGCATAGGGCAGCAGCTGTAACTCCTATCCGACCCTTAGCCTGGGAACCTCCATATGCCACGGGTCCAGCCCTAAAAAGAAAAAAAAAATTGCCCTCTCTCACCATTCAAAATGTGCTCAGTTCTTCTCTAAGCAATTTTGAAACTCCCCAGTTGTGCAAAGCTCTCTGAATACTTCAATGTTAAAAATATGAGAAGCTTAAAAAAGTCTCACTCTATTTGTATAAATAGAATAATAGTCCTTGGCTATCACTTAATTGTCAAGGTAAGTAAAACCACTGTATGGCATAAAATAAACATTCAATAAATGTTAACTGAATTTCTAAAAATTTATGGCAGCCTTTTTAAACTTCTTAGTGTATCATGGGCTAGGAATTTGTCTTTATATATGAGTATATTTTCAAAATAAGAGTACTTTCATGGTTGTACCTCTCAACTTAAAGTAAGTATATTTTTCATTATCACAATTTATTGTAAGCAGCTGGCAATAGTGTTAGAGTGAAAGACAGCAAGCTATTTCATTCCAATCTTATTAGATCTAGTTTTCTGTCTTTATCAATGGGTCTTTATCTGAATTTACTACTTTTACTAACTACAAAAAAATGTGTTTCACTGAATCATAATGGCCAGATTAGATTTTCAATACTATTAGCTTATTATGATGCAGGTTATTATTGGCTACCCAAACACTGTGGAGTCACCCCCTCCCATTATGGTTTCTTGGAGAAGTAATGTCTTTATTTATTTATTTATTTTTTTTTTATTTATTTTATTTTTTTTTTTGTCTTTTGTCTTTTTGTTGTTGTTGTTGCTATTTCTTGGGCCGCTCCCGCGGCATATGGAGGTTCCCAGGCTAGGGGTTGAATCGGAGCTGTAGCCACAGGCCTACGCCAGAGCCACAGCAACGCGGGATCCGAGCCGCGTCTGCAACCTACACCACAGCTCACGGCAACGCCAGATCGTTAACCCACTGAGCAAGGGCAGGGACCGAACCCGCAACCTCATGGTTCCTAGTCGGATTCGTTAACCACTGCGCCACGACGGGAACTCCTTTTTTTTTTTTTTTATTTTTTATTTTTTATTTTTTTAAAACAGCTTTATTAAGATAGAATTTACATACTTTTTAATATATATGTGTATATATATGTGTGTGTATATGTGTGTGTGTGTATATATATATACATATATATGTATATATATATACACATTTTGTCTTTTTAGGGCTGCACTTGCGGCATATGGAGGTTTCCAGGCTACAGACTGAATTGGAGCTGTAGGTGCTGGCCTACGCCATAGCCACAGCAACACAGGATCACAGCAATGCTGGATCCTTAACCCACTGAGCAAGGCCAGGGATCGAACCCATGTCCTCATGGATACTAGTTGGGTTTGTTAACCCCTGAGCCACAATGGAAACTCCTAGAGTTTACATATTTTAAAGTTCACCCACTTCATAATGTATTTTTATTAAAAACTTTTCAAACAGCTGTCATTTATCTTTCATACATGATAGGACAGAAAGAGTTAATTCAAATTGGATTTATCATAGAACTGTTTACAAACCATAATTAGGAAATGATGTCACCAAAATGGTAGAGTGGTTGACCCAGCCTCCACCTGCCTACAAATATCAACACTTAAACAGTGACGCACAAACCAAAAATGCTCTGAAAGAGCACAGGAGTCCACTTGAGAAACTTCAGCAACACAGTGGTACAAAAAATCCTGAGAATAACTGCACACAAAGGAGAGCAAAGACAGCCTTGTCTTGCCTGTATCATCCTATCCCTCATGGCAGTGCTGGTTGGGAACTCCCTGGTTCAAAAGAGTCCCTTCACTGGGAAAGAGAGAATGGGGTGAGCAATAAGCTTCCTCAGTCTTTCGCATCACCACATGAAGGATCTACTTCAGTTTCACAGCACCCAGAGACTGATAAAGCTGGGACATGTACAGCCTGGAACAAGGAAGAATGGCTGGGCTACCAATACCAGCTATGTAGCAGGAGCAGCTATGGCTCACAGTAGCCTGCTCTGGGTAGAATCCCAACAGCTGTCACCTGAAGAAACCAATCGCCAGGATAGCTACCATGAACCCCCTGCAGATATGGCCAATGGCTTTCCACCATCACAGATGCCACCTGCCTGAGTCCCTCCTTGCCCCCAACTGGACCTCATGATCTGCACTGGAAGCCAGTCTGGCCTCTTGCTGCTGCACAAGTGCAAGACAGCAGCCTACACCTCTGTAGCTGATCCCCACTGCTAAACATGTGTTTGGGGCTAACTACTTCAGCCTAGTACCTGTTCACCACTGGCCTGACTCCTGTCACTGGCTTCCAATGACATGCACGTGCCTACGGTGAGACCCTGTAGCCGGAGGACTGCATGTCAACAGCCCAGGCCCCCACAGCTTTTTGTGGGCTGAGATCTGGCCCTGTCTCCTTCACTGGCCTGCACCACTGAGCCACCTGCAGCTAGCCTCTCCACCTAAGCACTTCATGCCAACTCTCGTCACTGTCCTCCACTGCCATGTAGGACCCTACATTAAGCAAAAAAACAAAAACAAAAACAAAAAAACAAAAAAAGCCTACATTGTAAGCAAAAAAGAAAGATCTCAAAAAATAATCTAACTTAACACTTCAAGGAACTAGAAAAAGAACAAATTAAGCCCAAAGTTAGTAGAAGGAAGGAAATAACAAAGAACAGACTGGAAATAAGTGAGACAAAAAGACAATACAAAAGATCAGTGAGGAGTTCCCGTCGTGGCTCAGTGTTTAACGAATCCAACTAGGAACCATGAGGTGTGGGTTTGATCCCTGGCCTTGCTCAGTGGGTTAAGGATCTGGCGTTGCCGTGAGCTCTGGTGTAGGTCACAGACGCGGCTAGGATCTGGCATTGCTGCGGCTCTGGTGTAGGCTGGTGGCTATAGTTCTGACTGGATCCCTAGCCTGGGAATCTCCATATGCCATGGGTGCGGCCCTAGAAAAGACAAAAAAAAAAAAAAAAAAAAAAAAAAAAAAAAAAAAAAAAAAGATCAGTGAAACCAAGAGCTATTTTTTGTTGTTGTTTTTGTTTGTTTTTTAAAGAGATAAACAAAATGGATAAACTTAACCAAGAAAAAAAGAGAGGACTCAAATGAAAAAAATTAGAAATGAAAGAGAAGACGTTACAACCAATACTACAGAAATATAAAGGATTCTAAGAGGCTACCATG
This sequence comes from Sus scrofa, assembly GCF_054392235.1. Classification (NCBI taxonomy): domain Eukaryota; kingdom Metazoa; phylum Chordata; class Mammalia; order Artiodactyla; family Suidae; genus Sus; species Sus scrofa. The sequence continues at coordinate 216,193,572 of NC_139383.1, forward strand.
AAAATTATATGCCAACAAATTTGACAACCGAGAAGTGGTTAAGTTCCCAGAACATACAACCCACTAAGACTGAATCATGAAAAGACAGAGAATTCAAACAGACCAATAATGAGTAAGGAAATTAAATTAGCAGTCAAACACCTTCCAACAAAGAAAAGTCAATGACTTGATGGCTTCACTGGTGAATACTACCAAACAATTAAAGAAAAACTAATGTCAGTCCTCATCAAACTCTTCCAAAGAATGTAAAAAGAGAGAATACTTCCCACTCATTTTAAGCTAATGATACCAAGACCAGATAAGGACACTACAAGAAAACTATGGGCCAATATCCCTGATGAATATAGACGTAGAAACGCTGCAAATTCTAGCAAACTGAATTAAACAACACGTTAAAAGGATCATACACCATGGTCAAGTGGGACTTATCCCTGGGATGCAAGGATGAGTCAACATACACAAATCAATAAATGTGATGTATTACATTAGCAGAATTAAGTATAAAAATCATATGATCATCTCAATAGATGGAGAAAAGTAAGTGGACAAAATTTAATATCCTTTCATGATAAAATTCTCAAGAAACTGGGTATAGTAAGTATATACTGAAATATTAACAAAGGCCATATTATACAAGCACAAGCTAACATATTCAACAATGAAAGGCTGAAATTCTCCCTCTAAGATCTGGAACAAGAGAGAGGTGCCCACTCTCACCACTCATCTTCAACATAGTACTAGAAGTCCTAACTAAAGGAAATAGCCAAGAAAAAAAGGATTCAAATCAGAAAGAAAGAAATAAAATTGTCTCTGTTTGCTCACGACATGATCTTTTATTTAGAGAGTCTTAATGACCATGAAAAAGCTGGTAATCAACCAGTTCAGTCAACCTTCAGGATACTAAACCAAAAGACAAAAATTAGTTGAATTTCTATACACTGATAATAAAACATCTGAAAAGGAAATAAAATAAAACAATCCCAATTACAGTAGCACTCAACAAAATAACATTTTAGGAATAAATTTAAACAAGTGAAAGATCTATACACCAAAACCTATAAGACACTGATGAAAGAAACTGAAGAAGACACATATCCTGTGCTCACTGATGAAATAATGTTAAAATGTCCATTCTACCTAAAACCATCTAGAGATTCAATGTGACCTCCATCAAAGTTCCAATGGCATTTTAGAAAAAAACCAAATTTGTATGAAACTATGTAAGACCCTGAATAGCTAAAGCAATCTTGAGAAAGAACAAAGTTAGGAGCATCAAGCCTCCTGACTTCAACCTACATGCAACTCATATGACTCAGTAACAAATCCCCAAATAACCCAATTTAAAATGGACAAAGGACCTTAAGAGACATTTTCCCAATGAACATTTGCAGATGGCCAACAAGTACATGAAAAGGTACTCAACCTCATTAAACATCAGGGAAATGCAAACCCACAAGATAGCACCTCACACTTGTTAGAATAGCTACTATCAAACAGACAAGAGATAACAAATGCTGTTGGTGGGAATGTAAATTGGTACAGCCACTATGGAAAACAGTATAGAGGTTCCTCCAAAAATTAAAAAGAGAACTACCAGCAATCCCACTTCTAAGTATGTAACCAAAGGAAATGAAAACAGGATCTCAAAGAGATATATGTTTTCCCAGGTTCATTGCACCATTATTTGCAATAGCCAAGATATGGAAACAACTTAAGTATCGATAGATGAATGTATGGATAAGGAAAATGTGATACATATATGTGTTTGTGAATATATATATATATGTATTTTTTTTCCTTACACAATGGAATATTACTCAGCCATAAAAAATAAGGAAATCCTACCATTTGTGACAACATAGATGGACCCTGAGAATATTATACTAAATGAATTAAGTCAGGCAGAAAAAGACAAATACTGGATGACATCACTATATATGGAATTTTAAAAAGCCAAATTCAGAAACAGAGAGTAGAAAAGTAGTTTCCAGGGGCTGAGGGGTGGAAGAAATGAGATGTTGGTCAAATGGTACAAGCTTTCAGGTTACAAGAAGTTCCAGGGATCTAGTATACGGCATAGTGACTATACTTAACAGTACTGTATTGTATACTTGGAAGTTTCTATGAGAGTAGATGTTAAATGTCCTTTCATTAACAATAACAATAAAATGACAATTATGTGAGGTGAAGGATGTGTTTACTAATCTTATTGTGGTAAACCTTTTATAACATATAATGTATTAAATCATAATATTGTGTAGCTTAATCTCATACAATGTTATATGTCATATCTCAATAAAGTTGTGAAAAAACAGAAAAAATCATAATTAAGAGATCAGTACCAAAGTTTTAACAATTGTACATATTAAATATTAAAAACAAATTATACTGCTCTATGGGTTCTCATTAAAGAAGTAAGAAATTTATATGCCTAAAACATCTTACTAAATCTTACTTAGCAAGTACATATTGATAATTAAATGATTTAAGCTTCTGGCTAAATGTTGTTCTCTGGCTGGTATTTATTTATCAGCTAACAAAAGCCATTGAGAAGACGGAATTGGGCATATGACTCTCACATACAAGCACATTAACAAGCCTATATCAGGCTCAATCAAACTGAGAAAATACTTCTAGAAATTTCCCTTGTGTGTTTTATTCAGTTATTAGGAGAATTCAAAGCCTCAGGTCTGCCACATATATTCAGCCCAGATGCTCAAAGCATTTGATTTTACTCCAGGGCAAAATTCCATATTCAAGACTAGATCTAGAACAGATGGCCATTCCACCTCTTCTATAATCTAGCTGTGCCCTATGAATAAATGAAAAGACTAAGGGGAACACAGATTCCACAACAGAGCCAGAACAAACATTATTACTATTAATACTACTAATAATATTTAGTAAGTAGTTTTGTGTACCAGATAGCCTCATGAGCTCTGCACAGAATGAGTCCTAGTGATGTAATGTTCCATGTAGGAACTGTGTACATTCTTTAACTATGCTCATTAAGTGACTTCGTGTCTACTATCATTCTTTTTTTTTTTCTTTGTCTTTTAGGGCTGCACTTGAGGCATACGGAAGTTCCCAGGCTAGGGGTTGAATCAGAGCTGCAGCTACTAGCCTATGCCACAGCCACAGCAACACCACATCTGAGCTGGGTCTGTGACCCACACCACAGCTCACCACGACACCAGATCCTTAACCCACTGAGCGAGGCCAGGGATCGAACCCACGTCCTCATGGATTCTAGCTGGGTTTGTTACCACTGAGCCTGATGGGAGCTTCCTCCAGTATCATTCTTGAAGCAGATATAAAATTAATCCTCAATAATTATTCAGGAGATACATGATACCTGCTACTACTGTTACTACTATTACTACTAGTACTACAAGGTGACACTCAGATAACACTTTGGGTATACTGGGCAATGTTTTCAGCTTTACCTACGGTAACTTATTTAAATCTTCTCTTCAGGTATGTTCCATTATTACACTCATTCTACAGATAGGGAAACTGAGGTACAGAGGATCACTTGTCTGAGATAAGAGAACCACAGACTGGCAAAGCAAGGTCTTAACCACAGAGTTAAGGAAAGGACTCATGAAAAAGGCACTGAGCTAAATCTGAAGGATTTAGAGCAAAGAGCAAAGCAGGAAGGACACGTCAGGGAAAAGGAGAGCTTGAGTAAAGGCAAGACTGAACACTATCTGGGTGAGAGTTGAAGAGTAGTGAGAAAAAAACTGGACTCTAAAGAGGATAGTTTCAAGTCATGGAAGGTCTTAAATTTTTAAAAATACTAATTCAGTAGTATTTAGGAAGTCACTTGTACGCTGCCACATGTGGCATCTCCTGAACATTTTCACCCCATCCTGGGGCCAGGCCTCACGGGTGGAGAAGGATGATACTAACCCATTCCTCAGAACCAAATATCCAGTCTCTGCCAGCTAAGCATTAGTTTGCTTGTGGCCCTTTATTAAAGAAATGGATTAAGCAGCAGAAGTGGTAACAATATCAACCATATATTGACCCCAAAACACAATCAAATAAAACAAATGTCAAATTACCATTAGAAGTCATGAGTGCTGGAGTTCCCATCATGGCTAAATGGTAATGAACCCGACTAGTATCCATGAGGTTACGGGTTCAATCCCTGACCTCACTCAGTGGGGTAAGGATCCAGGGTTGCCGTGAGCTGTGGTGTAGGCTGCAGACGTGGCTTGGATCTGGTGTTGCTATGGCTGTGGTGTGAGCCGTCAGCTGCAGCTCTGATTTGACCCTTAGTCTGGAAACTTCCATATGCCTCAGGGGTGGCCCTAAAAAAAAGTCATAAGTGGTGAAGCGTGCTATTAAATACTAAATGGATGTATATTTTGCTATATAAGTTCAATCCATAAAAGCAATGTTGGGCTTTAAAAAAAAAAATCACTGTTTTCAAAACAGTATTAATGCATAATACCACCTAGTTAAGTTGTTAAATGCAGATAACTGGGCCTCACCCCAACCGTGATTTTGATTCCATAATGCCCAGAATTATGCATTTCATTTAAATGTAACAGAATCTGTTGATTCTAAAGCAGGCAATCTAAGTACCAAACTGAAACAACAGGGAAAAGTTCTGAAAGAGTACTAAAAATACTTCATCCATATCGGTTAGCATTCTCCACTATAGAATCTTTAATATGTTACTCAAACTAAAAAGTCATGAAACCATGGTAATCCTGAGTTTATCTCCTAGGACATCTACACCCTATATCATTGTTGGTGAAAAATATGAAGGACTGATATGTCACCCTTGAGCAACTAGAGATTAGGCATCCACATATCATTAAATACTATTTATATTCTTACACATAAGTAAAAAGTTTGTTTTATAAAAGATAATTATTTTTAGCTGTTCCTGTGGCTGTGTAAATTCCTGGGCCAGGGATCAAATTCATGCCACAGCACTGATCCAAGCCACATCAGTGACAATGCTAAATCCTTAACCTACTGAGCCACCAGAGAACTCCTTATTTTTTAAAAGATAATTTTTGCTAAACTATTTTAGGTGAAGAAGTACACTCATTATAGAGAAAATATCTGCAAATGATGCAACCAATAAGGGATTAATTACCAAAATATACAAACAGCTCATGCAGCTCATTACCAAAAAATCCCAAACAACCCAATCAAAAAGTGGGCAGAAGGTCTAAACAGACATTTTTCCAAAGAAGATAAGACAGATGAACAAAAAGCACATGAAAAGATGTTCAACATCGCTAATAATTAGAGAAGTGAAAATCAAAATAACAAGGTATCACCTCCTACAATCAGAATGACCATCATCAAAAAGTCTACAAACAACAAAGGCTGGAAAGGGTGTGGAGAAAAGGGAACCCTCCTACACTGCTCATGGGAATGTATATTGGTACAAGCACTATGGAGACTAATATGGAGGTTTCTTTAAAAAACTAAAAACAGAGCTACCAAATGACCCCGCAAACTTACTCCTAGACATATAAATAGAGAAAACCATAATTTGAAAAGATACATGCACCCCTATTCACTGCACCACTATTTACAATAGCTAAGAAAGGGAAGCCACATAAATGTCCATTGATGGAAGAATGGATAAAGAAGATGTGGTACATATATATAATGGGATATTACTCAGCCATAAAAAAGAATGAAATAATGCCATTTGTAGCAACATAGATGGACCTAGAGATGATCATATTAAGTGAAGTAAATCAGCAAGAGAAGAACAAATACCATATGATATCACTTGTATGTGGAATCTAAAGAAATAAACTTAAATAGAAACTTATTAAAATGGAAATAGACTCATAGATTTATAAAGCAAACTTACAGTAACCAAAGTGGAAAGATGGGGGCAGGGAATAAATCAGGAGTTTGGGATTAACATACACACTAAGATATACAGAATAATCAACAAGGACCTACTATATAGAACAGGGAACTCAATATTCTATAATAACTTATGTGGGGAAACAATCTGAACATAAATATAAATAAATTTCCTCCTATATGGGGAAAGAATCTGATATATATATATATATACATATATATATACATATATAGAATCACTTTGCTATATATCTGAAACTAAAAACATTGTAAATCAAATATATTCCAATATAAGATAAAATCAATAAAATAAAAAATAAAAATAAAAAATAAAGATGTATATCCATTATATATAATGAAGGTCACAAAACTTTATCAAGTCTATAATAATCATATATTTAATCATAAAATTCATTTCTATTTTAAAAACTTCTGGTTATCAATTTTTATTTTTATTTAAAATTTGTTTTTCTTTTTACAGCCACACCTGCAGCATATGGAGTTTCCAGGCTAGGGGTTGAATTGGAGCTGCAGCTGCAGCCCTACATCACAGCCAGGGCAACCCCAGAGCTGAGCCACATCTGCGACTTGTGCTACAGCTTGCAGGAACCTCAGATCCTTAATCCACTGAGTGAGGCCAGGGATTGAACCCATGTTCTCATGGATACTAGTTGGGTTCGTTACCACTGAGCACAACAGTAACTCCTATGTCAAGTTCTTAACCCACTGAGCCACAACAGGAACTTCCAATTCTTATTTTTATAAAGGACAGATTCAAAGACTATTTCAGGAAACATAATTAGCATCATAATAAATCTTATAATTATGTATTTGATATTTTATATATTGGCTAATAATGCAACAAATACAACTTTAAACTTAATATAAAATAAGAAAACAAATGTTTATGAAGCCAAAAGACTTCATAAACAAAACAAAAATGGCTCTACATCATGAGTAAACTTATGACAACATTCAATGAGAGTACTTATCATAAGTTAAGCAGTGAGATTCTCAACAAGCATTTAGGAGGAATGACATTTTGAATCTGGAAAAAGTAAATTATGATTAAAATACTAAATTTAAATTAATACTCTGCAATCATTTAGAGTCCTCTGAGGCAAGCATTATTGGTCTGACTTTACACTATTTGAAATCTTCATTGAAAGAGATCATTTGTAGATATTTTTAAAATGAGAATTCTCTCAAGAATCTATGTTCTCCAAAGAAACAAAGTAAGGAGTTTGTTCTAACACAGGCATAAATGTAAGCTCCTATTTTTAGAGGAATAAAGAATATAGCATTACATATAAGATCCAGTTATCTGTCATCTTATATTCAGTCTATAAGCCCAGGAATGTTATTTCTTATAAATAAGATCAATACTCGGGGGGATAACTGATTTGACAACACTAATACATTAATATATATACACAATAATTATATATATATGTAAAGCAAGTCTAGTTGAGGGTTATCTGAGAAAGAAGGGAGTGGGTGATGATGTTATTTTAATTCATAGAAGGACACTTAAACCTTGATTTTACAAAGATTCTATAAATTAAAAATATATCTTTAGGTAAATTTCTACTGTTGTGATAATCCAGTTTTCAATAATGAATGCCATCTGAAGGAATAAGTAGCAGGAGGAACCTAAACTCAACAGACTAGTTAAAAAAAAAAAAAAGAAAGCTGGGCTTTCAGGAGAAAAGGGGAAAAGTAAAGAGTTATTTTCTCACAGTGGTCAAATTGTCTTAGTTCTTATTTCTAAAGGCCAATTATTAAACTAATATTAAACTATTATTAAAATTTCATATTCCTAATATAAATTCAATTTGATTAGCTAGTGATCATTACTGCATGCCAACTCTTTGCAAGCCACTATGGCACATGTTGGGAGGTAGAGATTAACAAAATATTGTCTGTGACTGTGATGATGGTTGCACACACCTGTGAATATACTAAAAACTATGAGGAGTTCCTGTTGTGGCTCAGTGGTTAATGAATCTGACTAGGAACCATGAGGTTGAGGGTTTGATCCCTGGCCTTGCTTAGTGGGTTAAGGATCTGGTGTTGCCTTGGGCTGTGGTGTAGGTTGCAGCTGGATCCCGTGTTGCTATGGCTTTGGCGTAGGCCGGTGGCTACAGCTCCAATTAGACCCCTAGCCTGGGAACCTCCATATGCAGCAGGTGCAACCCTAGAAAAGGCAAAAAGACAAATAAATAAATAAAATAAAAACTATTGAATTGTACTATTTAAATGAATAAAATACGTGTGCTGTATGAATCCTATCTCAGAAAAGCTATTTAGAAAAAAGAAAAAAATCAAACATTGCCCTTGACCTGAAGGAACCCATCATAAATATAATGGCAACAGATTGTTTGCAGATGATAAAACAAGGCAGAATAAAAGTCATGAAACAGGTTTAAACAACTCACAATGGGATTAAAAAGAAAGGAGCAATCACCAGGTTCCCAGCCCTCAGCACCTCCTGTCTGAAACCAGAACTGCTTCCCTGTGCTTTGCCAGAACAGTTAAGGGAGGAATACCGGCTGACTGTGCAGAGCAGAAGGACTGACCAGAGGTCTAAAACTCCTTACAAAGACTTTCAAACAAAGTAGCCATTTTAGCCTAGTATCCTCCCCTCCCCCACTACCCCCAGCTTTGGTGGTTCCTTCTGCAGTTATGCCTGAGCCTTTCTGGGATTCTTCAGTGGTCAGATTATTTCTAGATGGTACACCCTTGGCAGGCACTTCAGTTGGTCTTCCTTTTTCCTGCTAAATCATTTACCATTCCTCTACGCATTCCGTATCTGAAAGGTCATAGACTGGGGTTCAGTGTCTCCTAACTTCAATGATGAGGGAGCAGGTTTCTGGTTGTTCTTGTTTGGATGATTTTTGGAATGGAAAAGACTCAAATCTTTTGTCTTAAAACCTGTCTTGATCATGTGATTGACACAATTTCATAACTAAACTGACATTAAGAAAAGAATTAATAATAGAGTAGAAATTTTAAAACTCAAGTTATAAAAACAAACCTTTTATAGAGAGAATTTGAAGAATGTGGCAAGTAGGGTAGGGGAAGATGCTCTGTGGTTTAGGAAAGCAGAAAGAAACTTTCAGGCACTCTCCAAATCATCTGAAGTCAGCCACTGCCTACTCTGCCTGAAGTAAAGTACAAATTAGTAAGGAATTCACACCTTCACAAATATGGTGAACTCTTCCACTTTCTCATTGGCTAACAGCAGTTTCTTCTGTGCAGCTTCTAGGGCCTGCTCACTTTGCATTGCAAATCTCTGAAGATGCTTCGATGCTGCTGTTTCAATTTCTGCCATTGCAGATTCAGTCTCATTTATTTTTGATACGAGGAAAGTAAGCCTGAGATCCTGCAAAAGATCAGTAACCACAGAATAAAAAAAAAAAAGTTTCTGAAACATATTTGGAAGTTAGAGATGTCAGATAAAAAAAGAGTTTCACTATAAGGGAAAAGAATCTGAAAAGGACTGGATATGTGTATATGTATGATTGATTTACTTTGCTCTATACCTGAAACTAACACAACTTTTAAGGCAACTATACTCCAATACAATTTATTTTAAAAAAAGGGTTTCCTTACTCTATATATCTTGTATTTATTTTTATTTGAGTAAAATTGACAGCAGTTTTTGTTCATTTTCAATGAATATCCTGAGCACACATTATCATACATTTATTGCCAAAATAAATCTATGCTTTAAAAAAATTATATATCATTAAAGATATGGAATCTATTTTAGACCAAATGATTTCATATATCAAAGGGAAATATTTAATTAGTTTATAAGTTTAGGTGGACCTAAAAATTTATATCCACTTATATAAATGCCACTTCTTAATAATCATTTTTATTTATTAGAAAATGTTTCTCTAATACAGCAGTACCTTTAATAGTAAACACATTCTTAGCGTGTTTTATGTAGCAATATAAATGTTCTTTGCAGTTATCTGAAACATTTAAGTAGCTCATAGTAGTTTTGGGGAGAAAAAAAACGACAACTTTAAAAATGAAAAAGACATTGATTGTTACATTCCCCCTCTAAGCTAAAATGTCCTAAATCATACCTTTTTTTCTAGCTCCTCTTTAGTTCTCTGATACATCTGTTCATACTGTGACTTCTCTTTCACAGCAACACTAAGTCTTTGCTTTAGTGAATCAATTGATACCTTCTTGTTGGAACACTCTTCAGTTAATGTCTTCACCTACAAAAAAAGCATAAAGATAATTATTATTGGTAAAATCATGCTTGCTCTATATTATGTTTTATCAATGGAAACCAAATGAATACATGAATAAGCCTAGTTTATTTTTTCATAAATGACAGCAAATTCAAGTAAAAGATTTATAGAACTCATACTATGAATAGCACTAACAATTCTTTAATCAATAGAAAAACCCCTGGGAGTTCCCGCTGTGGCTCAGTGGTAACAAACCTGACTAGTATCCCTGAGGATGTGGGTTTGATCCCTGGCCTTGCTCAGTGGGTTAAGGATCTGGCTGTGAGTTGTGGTGTAAGTTACAGACACAGCTTGGATCCTGCTCCTGCATTGCTGAGGCTGTGGCATAGGCTGGCAGCTGCAGCTCTGATTTAGCCCCTAGTCTGGGAACTTCCATATGCTGCAGTTGTGGTCATAAAAAGAAAAGAAAGAAAGAAAAACCCCCAAACTGCACAAAACATTATGAATATTGGTATGTGTGGTCTTTCACCAAATAATGTAATGTGAATTTTAACTACATTAATTACTAGCCTAAACTTCCTTAAGCAGAAGATGGTTGGTTTTGATTCTTAAATAAGCCAAGTCATAGATAACTTTTGTTTGTTTTCTTCAAGATCAGTACAACATGTACTTTTTAGAATAAAGTTAAATAAGTAATACAACATATTTGTAATACATTTCATAGAAGAGCAGAAGAAAATACCTTTTCTTTTTTAGTTTAATGATACTAAAGATATATGATTACTTACACAAATATTATAAGACTGTATCTGAAATGATTATTGAAGTTTAAAAAAATGAGCAAAATTTAAAGAATAGCATTGAAAAAACCCAGAGGAAGTTGTTATAATTCATAGGGGGTGTGTGTGGAGGAGAAACAGAAAGGAAATATGTATGCATTTGTCTTGCTTATGTAAAATCTTCTCTCTTAAATCCATCCGAGCATTACTTACATTTTTATCTCCAACAAGGAGAGTAAGGGAGATGCTCTCTGTGGAGTGGATGACATTTAGTGAATGCCAAAGTACAAGCTGCTTTATGAGTTGTGTAAATAGCACCTTTTAAAATTTTTTAAACAAAAAATATCTCTTAGTCAGCAAATTGCTGATTTCTACTCTGGGATCAAATATTATACAACTATTTTAACTACGACTCTACCTAAGTACACTGAGTTAAGTGCATACAAGGAAAAAGGACACTTAAAAAAATCATGGTGACTGCTATACAATAGAAATTGAAGAAATATTGTAAATCAACTATACTTTAATAAAAAAAGAAAAAAATTGTGGTGAGGACACTTTTTAAAGAACTTCTGGTAGTTACAGATTATAATATTTTTCATTTAAAATATATGCATGATTTGATCATTATAAATAGTACTTTTAAATAAAAGAAAATGTTGAAGAAAATGGAATTATGTATCCCAGAACTATTAAAGATTTTTAAAAACAAACTTTATCTTCTCATGGTATATTTACAAATATATAAAAGATGTATGGCTATGTTATATGTGAATTTTGGAGTCTTGAATTTTAAAACACATAATGTAGTTTCAGAGCAAATAATGTAATTATGTAACAATACACATGTATTTTATAAATGTTTACTATAAATTTTAAGATTGAATATTTGCATTAAGAAAGTAAATACATGGGCAAGTGATATTTTTAGTGTCAATGAATAAAAATTGATACCTTTTTTTCAAGATTTTCTAGCATTTCATTAATACCCTCATTACTTTCCAAATTTACTTTCTGTCGAAATTTCAAGTCCTCTATCAAATGTCTTTTCATTGTTATATCTCTCTCCATCCGAGACATCCTTAAAAGAGAAAAAGGCAATTTTTTAAGAGTAAAAGAAAATACCTTAAAAGTGATGCTATTTTACATATTATCCAATGCTATACCTACTATTGATTTTTAAATGCTATCCAATATTCATGAAATTGCAAATTAATAAAATGCATGGGATAAGATATTATTCCATTAATATTTTGAATACTTGTAAAATCCACAATCCAGTGGCGACTTGGTAATGACAATATTTTATATATATATGTTCATTAAAAAAAGAGAAAAACAGAGAAAGATTAATAATATTTATAAAATTTAAAATTATTATATTTATATTCCATTCTTGCATTGCCTAGAAAAACCAAAGTAATATTCAGAGATTATCAAAAAGCGTAACACTGATAAGAAAAACAAATCTTTAATAAACAAGTATAAAATATGATAATGTCATGTAAAGACACTAAAATTAGGCAGGACATGTTCTAATTTAATATCATATGAGATTGAATTGATAAAACATCTTAGCTTAAGATGAAAACATTCACTATAAAATGTAGACGCAGCAACAGCTACTACTACTACCACAATAAGAACCATAACAACTAACATTTATTGAGTGCTTACTACATGCCAGTCACTGTTGTAAGTACTATACATCTAATAACTCCTTTAATCCTTAGAACTTTATGAGTTAATTCTGTTAAAGTGAAGCTCAGGAGTTCCCGTAGTGGCTGGGGAAATGAATCTGACTAGTATCCATGAGGAAGCAGGTTCGATCCCTGGTTAAGAATACAGTATTGCTGTGATCTATGGTGTAGGTCACAGACACAGCTCTGATCCCGTGTTACTGTGGTTGTGGTGTGGGCTGGAAGCTACAGCTCCAATTCAACCCCAAGCCTAGGAACTTCCATGTGCTGGGGGTACAGCCTTAAAAAGACATACATAAATAGATAGATAGATAGATAGATAGATAGATAGATAGACAGACAGACAGACAGACAGACAGACAGAAGCTCAGAGCTAGCAGGTAAGGCAGCCAAGATTCAAAGACTGGTTTTCTAAAGTTCCCACTGGTAAATAGTAAGAAAGACCACCTCTTAAACAAGCTTCAAGATATTCTGCTTAAAAAGGAACCATTTTGTCTAACGGTTTTATCTATTAATATCACTTTTAAGTGATCTTTTACTTATAATGCAGTATACATGTACATATATGAGATATATGTATCTCAAATTGTGAATTTATTAGAATTAGAATTCTTTATAAACACATTATCACTAGGTTCTGGTATACCTATAAAAGATGCAAAAAAAATTATTCTGATTCTGTGAGACAGAACATTTTAAAACCCTTTTTAGTACAAACATATAAAGTACGAACTTTTATAATCCTCCAGTTATTTTAAATAACAAAACTTGCCTTTTTTCCACCCTATCTTTATAAGCTTAGGCATTAAATCCAATATTTGACTAAACCTACAGATATAGTTTTAGTCAAATAACTACCACATTTTAAGTTTTCTGTTCATAGTTTCTAGGCCCTTAATTGATACTTACTCAAAATTAAATACATTTAAGAAGGAAAATCTAACTTTATTCTTACTCTAATTAAAATATAGTAACTCTCTTGCCATTAACCCTATTATATGTGATAGTCTTTAAAATTTCATCTTATATAGGCTTAAATACAAAATAAGGAAGGAAAGCAATTTTTAACATGTTGGTATTGTTTCTTGGGTGCAGAGTTATTCACCACTAGGTGGCACCAAATACAATGGATAAAAACATAAAGCACTTACTTTTCATGCATTTCCTTTATGTGTTCTTCTTTTGCTAGGAGTTCAAATTTCAGAGACTTCAAGTTTGATGATTGTTTAGTGAGTTCATTAGTTGCATTCTAGATTAAAAATACACATAAATATACCTTTGAATCTTGTTCTAAAACAGCATAAAAATGTCATTCTCATGAAGGGTAATATATATTGCAAAAATTAATTATAATTAAAATGAACACAAACATTTTTAAATTCTTCATTTCATGTGTTCTAGTAGGAATACCATGGCACACTAAAATTTTTATATAACATGCCAAAATCATAGATGAACACCACCGTATGGTAAATTGCTAGAAGTATACACTCAAAATGCATTTACAGGAAGTACGGATTGCCCTTGTAAAATGTAAATGTGTATGTGATTAAGTATTTTTTGGTTTAATGAGATCACTTAAAACTAATTCTAGATTTACTAATAACCTATAACAGACTAAACATAGTCACAAATACTTTGCTGCTCCTCCCATCAAGAGGTGGAATCCATCTCCCAAGCCTTTGAATCTGGTCTGGCCTATGATAGGCTTTAACCAAAAGCACGCGGCAGAAATGACACCACAATTATCAGATCCCGGGCTTAAATTCTTATAGCCCTCTTGAAATGCCACTCTGGGATCACCTTCCAGCAAATATGGAGGAAAGGCCATTTGGAGGAGCACTGAGGTACCCCAGATGACAGCCAGCAGACCCATCACCAGCTTATAAGTGATGCTCTCTTGGAATATCTAGCCTACATACATCCTTGGTTTAGAAGAATGCAGGCATATGAGTAAACCCAGCAGGCATTAGCAAAAGAACTACTTGCTGAGCCCACAGATCATAAGAAATCATAAACTGTTGCTGTTTGAGGCTGCTACATTTAGCTCTTTAGGATAATCTGTTATACAATAATTGATAACTGATAGAAAATCTTATGAATACTAAATACTTCCTTACTTGAACTTATTATTAATACTAATTATTAACACATTTATACAAAATTATTATTTTTTTGAAAGCAGAACAGCCTTGTGGTATTTGCTGTCTGCATAGCCTAGACTGTCTGCACAGAGGTAGTAACTAGAGTGTTAGGGAACCCTACCTTCCAATTTAGACTCAAGTTCTAAAAACACATGTACTTTGAGATATTACTTAATCCTTTGATAGTTTTGTTTTTTTACTGTAAGATAATGTGGAAATACATTAATTCATTTGCTAAATTTTAAAAGAGTAAACTAGCATAAATATAATAAAATATGATAACAAAATATTTGGAGTAGTTACTTTAGTAATTTTTCTAATAACTATAATCAATTGTTTCTATAAGAATTATTTCCAGTTTGATTTATGCTAAAATGTATAAATCCAAAAAGATGAAACCATTAATCATACAACATAAATATGAGTCAAATTCATTAGACAGACTTTAAATATCTCATTGGTATGGCATATGTAAA
Source organism: Sus scrofa (assembly GCF_054392235.1). Classification (NCBI taxonomy): domain Eukaryota; kingdom Metazoa; phylum Chordata; class Mammalia; order Artiodactyla; family Suidae; genus Sus; species Sus scrofa. Next base: position 216,208,735 of record NC_139383.1, read on the forward strand.
TTTAAAATTTACACTAAATCTCTTATTAATTTTCTTAAAAACCCAAGGCTACCTCAACATGGCAGCTGTATTGAATGTTAAAAGTTTTGGTTAAGTTTTGTGTTATGTGATCCATCATATTTACATGTTTACAGGGATGTATGATGTGTTATTTCTAGCATTGACAGAATAAGATAATCCACGCTAGTGAATTTACCAGATAACTAAAGCTTTAGCTTTAATCATTAATCTTAAATTCTTTCTGGAATGACTGTTGATTCATTTAGAAATATAATTTATGATTACATTAAGCTAACAGTGATACTTTAATATTATAAATATTATCACTATATTAATTGTCACTATATCTAATTTATTATCACTATATCATTATGCAGTGATGCCTTTAAGAACTACAATGATGTAAATGGCTACTTAGCACTATTCTAAATGTTCCCTGGCTGCTGTTTTACTAATTTTGTATTTTTACCTTAACATTTTTATAGTTTCTTTTTTTGTAAATCTGGGATCATAAATTCTTGTTCCTCTCATATTTCTGCCTAAAAACATTCATCCTACTCCTTAATATACATACTTCTAATTTGCTATTATTGAGGTGTTTTCTGCTGAGAAGCTAAACAAATAAACTCATTAGAGCTATATTTAAAATAAAACAGGCAGTAGAGGAAGCCTGACAATATCTTCAATAGAATAAATTAAGTGGATTTTAAGATAGCTGTTTGATTCTTTAATGTTTTTAGACTCAAGCCTCTTATTTTAGGTGCCTTAAAAATGCTGTAACTCTGACTTCTGGATAACTGAGGGATTACAGAATTATAATAAATAAAACAATGTCATCTTGATAGATACTTTTGCCAGACAACCTAAATCTCACAGCTATTCTGTTCAATCCTAAAAAATTCTTTTGCAGTGCTTAGAAAAATATCCCTGCTTTAGACTTCTGGAGAAGCTAAGTAATTTCCTCAGTCAAGTCCCACAAGAAGTTAATGAACAAAGAATGATCAAAACCCAGGTCCTGTCACACTTTTCCATTTCCTACAACAAAATACTTACCTGCAGCATGACAAAATCTGGAGTAAAACACATATTCAATATGTCATAGTGGTAATAATCTATCTTGCTTAAGCTTTCCTATTTTTTTATTAAACGTTTAAAAAATTTTCATAATAAAAGCATAGACTGGAGACAAATGATTTAAATTCTAACCTTAGCTCTATCACTTAGCTGTGTGAACTTGGACAACTAACTTATTCACTATGCCTCAGTTTTCTTAAGTATATTTATGACTTTACATAGAAAAGCCTAATATTAATTAGATAAAATAGCATATATGTATGTAGACCTGTAAGAGATTCATATCTAATCATTTTTTTTATCTAAGCATGAAAAAAGTTAAGTAGAAAATAAGCTAATTCTTAGAAGAGTGTTAAGTTAGAATTGATATTTATTATGGACTGATTTGGTCCCCACCCCATCCCCAGTACTTCAAGATGTGACTATATCTGGATAGAGCTTTGAAGGAGGGAACTACAGTAAAATGAGATCACATGGGTGGACCTTATCCAATATAAATGACCCAGCGATGACTAGTGAGGACACAGCGAAAAGGTGGCCTTCCACAAGACAAGAAGGGAGGCCTCAGAAGAAATCAAACCTGTTGATACTTTGATTTTAGACATCCACACTCCAGAACTATTGGAAAATAAATTTCTATTATTCAAGCCACCCTCTCAGTGGTATTTTGTTATGGCAGCCCTAGCAAACTAATACATTATCAAAACAGAAATGTGTAGTATCAAAGAGCATTATATACTTAAAAGTATCTGGTCTTCCAGAATATTTCTGTATTAAAACATGAAATAAGAGAAAAGTAAGATTTATCTTTTTGTCCTTATGTAGCTTGGTCAGTGTTCCAGTATTCCAGGTTAGAACTGGACAATGTCACTTCAAACTTGTATCAAGTGAGATCTAAATTGCTTTAGGGAGTTCCCGTCGTGGCGCAGTGGTTAACGAATCCGACTAGGAACCATGAGGTTGTGGGTTCGGTCCCTGCCCTTGCTCAGTGGGTTAACGATCCGGCGTTGCCGTGAGCTGTGGTGTAGGTTGCAGACGCGGCTCGGATCCTGCGTTGCTGTGGCTCTGGCGTAGGCTGGTGGCTACAGCTCCGATTCAACCCCTAGCCTGGGAACCTCCATATGCCGCGGGAGCGGCCCAAGAAATAGCAACAACAACAACAACAAAAGACAAAAAGACAAAAGACAAAAATAAATAAATAAATAAAAATAAATAAATAAATAAATTGCTTTAGGCATTCTTACCTTTGTGACTCACATTCTTTCAAAGTGAGAGATATTTTATATATGGGTAAAAACATACCATAAGACACACATGATGCAGTTTATTCCACTTTCAGAGACAGAAACACACTTTAGAAGATATAGAAGTTCCTATGTGGCACAATGGATTAAGAACCTGACTGCAGCATCTCAGGTCACTGTGGAGGCACAGGTTCAACCCCGGTCTGGTACAGTGGGCTAACGGATCTGGTTATGCCATAGCTGCGGCTCAGATTCAGTTCCTTGTCTGGAAACTTCCATATGTCATTGGTGTGTCCATTAAAAAACAAGAGAGAGAGAGAGAAGATATATAATAGCACCAAACTTGCATAACTATTTTTCCTCACATTTCTATTATAAACTTATAAAATGTATTTGTCAAGGCAAGTTCTGCACATAAAAACTTGAGAAGATGGTATTTCAGAAGCAACTAAATTAATACCAATGGGTATATCTCACTGTTATTAATAGCAAAATATTTTCAAGCAAGAATACACAAATTTACTTTAAACTTCATTCTAGTTTAATCCTATTGGTAATCTTCCATTTAAAGATGTTATTAGAGAGCACACATACATTATTTTGAATTGAAACAACTGAGTCTAACCTGACAATTCTATATCTTAATGCCCTCTTAACAGTCATGGTTATTCCATTCTTAATGTGTTCTGTGTATTTTCAACCCGATTTTTCTTTTGAGTAACTCTCCTTATAGCTATGGTCCCATATACAATGTCCTTTTACCTTCCAGCTAGCAATCCCCACAGAAGAAAATAATTAATATGTAAGGAATTAAGTGAGCTTCTTTTAAGAAGCAAGAAAATGAACTTCCCAATTAAAACTCACAAATCCCACTTCTTACAAGATAACTCTCTTTAATTTCTAAGGCCAGGCTTACCTTTAAGTTGTTGACTGTTTCACCTGTACTTAGACACAACTTGTTATAAACAAAAGGTACACTGCTTTTTATTCTCAATCTCAGGTTTAACTTGTTGAAATCTATTAAACTAACTCACCTTAGATTCCTCTCCCTCCCCCAACTCCCCTCCTCCTTCCCCATCTCCAACCAAGAACTACCAAATTAAAATAGTAGCAAGTGTGTATAGGAAGGTAATTCTATTTAAATTGATACATTACATGTTTGAAAGGAATTCTGTTCGTTGGAGGGCAGAGAGAAGTTGAATAGTGGCTTAGAAATGACAATGGCCAGTTTCCATTATATCCTAAGTTAGGATTTCATAGTGTCTTGTCATTTTTTCAGAGAACAGTATTTTTAAATAACTAGATAAGAATCTACCAAGCTAAAATAGAAACATGAGGTCAAATGTAGTATTAATAATTTAGGGATTATTTATACCATAATTTATATTTATTAGAATTAATTAGAATTGATGAAAGCATGTCTCTAAGTATTCAGTAGATTAATATATATTTTTATCTTTAATAAAATTTATAATCACCTTGAGTTTACACTGCAATTGCTTCATTTCCAAATCCACGCTCCTTGAAGGGCCAAGTGATGTAACTTGTATCCGTGGAACTGTTACATGGGCAACTTCTTCTGCCAAACTTGTAATTTCAGATGAGGACTCCAATTTCTTTAGTAAATCTTCTTTTTCTTTCCGAAGCCCAGCCAAATCCAAGTTTAGCTTCTTTTTAAAAAGAAAATAAATATAAATGTATTATGCAAGTAATTGCATTTAGCCTAGCAATTATCAGCATCAAATTCTACAGGTAGGAAAGTACTAAGAAAAAAGGTGAATTACTTATCAAAATAATTACTATAAAAGCTTTACGAAAATTAAAACATCTACCAGTCTTTGCCTAAGGTTGTAGGGTTTGGAAAGGTTAAAACAAAATAGACCAGCTGTACTCAATATCTTTTGGTTGGCTAGTTTTTACTCATGATGTGCTATTTCTTTGCCTTCACAGAAACGTGGGCATGCCAGACATTCACATATTTGATAACCTTGACTTCAGGGCTGATGTACTTAACTGGTAAAAGCCAAGCTGGAGCAGGATGGGATAACAGATGTTAGTTGTTTATTCTACTGGGTAGGTCTTACCACCCTACATAGCAGCCAAAATGCTTCTCATTTAGCAACATAAATGTTAAGTCCAATTAGCAAAAGAGGCTTATTAGAGATTTAGTTCAAATAAATAGCATACAAACAAATTTGCTCAGTTTTATGCACTTGATTGATAGTTGATAAGCTCTCTTTATAATACTGAGGTAAACTGCACTGAACTCCTTATATTTTAATTTTTAATAATGTAAACATTTTACTGTCAATGACAGTGGTAATGCTTTTATGAAACAGTATAAAAATACTGTCTTAATGTTAGCCCCTCTCATTCACCAATCTGTAGTCACCAGAATGCCACCAAGCTGCAATGGCATAAAAACTTAGAGATCCTTAAGAGGATAACTGCACTACTATTTTATTATTCCAAAGAAGCTTATAATATGGTAGTTTAACATAAGGAACAATTAGACAAAATGGCACCCAAGTCTCTCAGAGGAGGAAAAAAAATCTTTCTTTGTTAACAATTCTAATTAAAACAGTAAAAGATGTAGCTAGCAGGTACAGTAATAAACATGGGACATAAGTTACCTAAGTATTGATATATTTAAACACAATTTCTAAAAATTATACAAATAAATCTATAATTACATAGGTATTGTGTATACATGCATATACTATTAAATATTTATCATAAATTCAAAACTAGGACTTGATATATTTGAGATTAAACTAAATTTTGATGAAATAAAAAGTATGTTTTGGCCAAAAAAATCTATTTCTTTGGCTGTATTTTAATTTTGATATAAAAAGCATAGTTTTTTAGATCTTCCAGGAAATAGTCATTTGTGAATTGTCCCAAAGTTACCAAATAATTATACCTAAAAGCATAATTTCCCTAAATCTGAAAATCTTCCTGGTTATCAACCAAGGTTGACTACATCTCCTTCTCTGTTTACTAATTCTCTGTGCCCAGTCAATTTTCAGGTTCTATAAATCACGTAATGTTTCTCCTATTTATTCCTTTCTGCCACTTTCCTAACAAAGACTCTCATTATCCCATTAAGACCATTGCAATAGCCCTTCCCCTACCGGCAACCTTTCTCTACCTTCAAACTATTTTTTATACAACTTCCCAAAACAACACTGACCTATTATTCCTTTATTCAAAACCCTTCAGGGGTTCCTCAGCACAGCAGAATAAAGCTCAGATGTTTGCAGTTATAATAAAGCTCTAAAAGGTTTAGCTTCGATTTGTGTTTCAGTCAGACATCACCTGCAGTCAAACTTGCCTGCCCTTCCCAAAACCATTCAGACCATTTCTACATCCATGACTCTATACATGGCATTTCCTTCTGCCAAAATTTCTCCATTGTTTGAAGAGCAGCTTGGTTTTTCCTCCTTTATGAAGACTTCTCTGCTGGTTTTCTTCTCTCTTTTTTTTCAACCAAGTAGCTTCTCTAGTCTCTTAGCTCCACAGCACTGCCTGTTTCTCAATGACAAACCCTAGTAAATCCTGGAGAGAACTGTGCCTTTGTTCACATGTGTATCCACCCGACCCCACCATGGTCCCGAAAAGCGATGCCTTTTGTATGAAGAAAGGTTTCAAAACTTCAAGTCTATTTGTAGCACAGATGGTGTTATAAAGACACATATAGATTTCAGCTTGTATTTATAATCTATTATTTTATTACAATATAAATTAAAATATACTTTTATTAGCAATGTAGTATTATTAGCATTTATATAAATAGCATGCACTGGAACATTTACCAATCTTAAAATTAATGTTCTGCATCTAAATTAGATCTTTTTGAGATTTTAATTTGGTAAGATATAATTCACGACTATAATTCTTGATGTAATTTCAGGCAAAACAGAAAACTAAAGTTTTTTTTTTTTTTTTTTTTTGCTTTTTAGGGCCGCACCAGAGGCATATGGAGGTTCTCAGGCTAGGAGTCAAATCGGAGCTGCAGCTGCTGGCCCATGCCACAGCCACAGCAATGTGGGATCCGAGCCACATCTGTGACCTACACCACATCTCACAGCAATGCTGGATCCTTAACCCACTGAGCGAGGCCAGGGATCAAACCCGAAACCTCGTGGTTCCTAGTCGGATTCCTTTCCGCTGCACCACGACTGGAACTCCAAAAGACTAAATTTAAATGAGGCTCTTTTCTTCCTATAAATAGCCTGGTGGCTTCTCTTGTTTGTTAAACTTGTATGCCATTAGATCTATTCTTTGCACAATGGCAGATCCTGACACTATAAATATATCCTTCATTGAGGAAAGACCAAGACAATAAACATATTTCTCTAAAATATAAGTATAGGAGTTCCTGTTGTGGTGCAGCGGAAACGAATCTGACTAGGAACCATGAGGTTGTGGGTTTGATCCCTGGCCTCACTCAGTGGGTTAAGGATCTGGCATTGCCGTGAACTGTGGTGTGGGTCGCAGATGCGGCTCGGATCCTGCCTTGCTGTGGCTGTGGCATAGGCCGGCAGTGACGGCTTCTATTGGACCCCTGTCCTGGGAACCTCCATATAACAGGGGTGCAGCCCTAAAAAAAGCCAAAAAAAAAAAAAATATATATATACACATAGATTTTTGACTTCAATTTAATGGTGTAAAAATTCAGTAAATGAAGGAATACTGAAATTATGGACAAAGTAAACCAAATGACTTAGAATGTATTAAAATATAAATCATGCCTTGATTAAATTATTTTAAATCAACAATCTTTAACATTTCCAATGTTATTATTTATGCCTAGAAATGCCACCAAGTACCTGTCAAAATAGAGGAAATAGGCACATCATATATTCCATCAGTGTGGAATCCTTTGATTATGCCTTAGAATTTTGGACAAGTAATTATATAGCTCTATTACTAACTTCTCTCAGTTTAAGCATTCTACTTCTTATGAGAAATTCTACAGATGAGACCAGAAGCATAAATAACTTTCTTTTGTTTATGCTGGTTTGGAATGTAAGAATTTTGCAGTGACCTTATTAGAAAGTGATTACACTGTAAAATCTACCAATAAATTAAAGTTACTCTGAAAATCATTATTTTTCTCTCGTATCAGAAGGATGAATCCTATTTCTATATTATTACCTTTCCATTTCCAATAATTTTTTTTTTTCTTTTTATGGTTACACCCATAGCCTTTCTAGGTTCCTGGGCCAGGGGTCAAATAGGAGCTGCAACTGCAGGCCTACACCACAGCCATGGAAACACCGGATCCAAGCCACATCTACAAGCCACGTCACAGCTTGCAGCAACACTGGAATCTAACTCACTGAGCAAGGCCAGGGATCAAACACACATCCTCATGGACCCTATGTTGGGTTCCTCATGTGCTGAGTCACAAAGGACTCCCAAAGATTTTTAAATATTTAAGTCATATTATTATGAAACCATAAATAATAAAACACATAGAAGAGTCATAATTTCTGGATTCTCTTTTTGTTTTTTGGTCTTTTTATCTTTTTAGGACCACACCCGTGGCATATGGAGGTTCCCAGGCTAGGGGGCCTATGACACAGCCACAGAAACACAGGACCTGAGCCATATCTGTGATCTACACCACAGCTTACAGCAACGCCGGATCCTTAACCCCCTGAGCAAGGCCAGGGATCAAACCCTCATCCTCATGGATGCTACTTGGGTTCGCTAACCACTGAGCCATGATGGGAACTTCAATAATTTCTGGATTCTAATTTGAGGCCTATCACCTACATGATGTTGAGCAAGCACTTACTTTGTTTTCCTTTTTAAAAACACAGTTGATGCTTTCTTAGCTAGCAAAAGTAACTTTGAGGGCAGAATTTAAAAAAAAATCTGTGATAGCATTTGGTAAATTTTAAATTTACAATGTTATTGGAGTTTCCTGGTGATTCAGCAGGTTAAGGATCTAGCAATGTCACTGCTGTAGCTTGGGTTGCTGCTGTGGTACAGGTTTGATCCCTGGCCCAGGAACTACTGAATGCTATGGGTGTGTACAAAAAAGTAAAAAATAAAAAAAATGAGTTTATAGTATTATTGTTAGCATTATTATCTTGTGGCCAATGCTACCATACAGAGTCTAAGAAGTGTCCTAAATGCTGAGGACCTGATTATTAAAAAGCTTTGTTACATACACAAACATGTACACATATGTACATCAAAAATCCTATAATTTCTCTCAGGGCAGAAACCTTACTTTGTCCTAAGTGAGAGTTATTTGTTTGCAGTACAAACTCATTGGGATTTCCTACCAGGCTACAAACTCACTGAAGGCACTTGTATTATTCTCTTTATTTCCCCAGCAGTGCAATTCCTCTACACATTTTAAAAGTCTATTTCAGTTCAAAAAATGACGTCAATGAAAATAAGCACTGAGATTCGTAAAGACATATGTGAAGTCAATTTTCCTAACTAAAGGTTACAAAATAGAATTTAACACTATTAAAATTTACAAGGAGACACTAGTTATTAATTATTTATTTAAATATAACAGTGTAAGTTTCTTAAAAAGAAAAGAACCCTCTAAGCAACTGTAAGAAGAAACTTGAATATATTATTCATTCTTCAGTATGGAGCACTGCGGTAGGCAGAATTCTTGTATGGCCCCCAATGGCCCACACCCTTGTATGTGAGTAGGATCTATGAATATGATAGGCTGTCACTCCCATGATTACACTAATTGCATTATGTTATATGCAGGTGTAAATTATGGTTCCTGGTCACATGACTTTGAGTTAATCAAAAGCAAGATTATCCTGGCTGGTCCAAGATTATTAGACTAATCCAGGGCTCTTCCTGAGGTCAGAGGTTCTCCTGCTGGCCTTGAAAAAGCAAGCTGCCATATTATGAAAGGACTACAGAAGGCATATAAAGTAAGGACCTACAGAAGACCTCAGGTGCTGAGAGTGGTTCTTTTCTTTTCTTTTTGGGCCTTGCCTGAGCATATGAAGTTTCTGGGCCAGGGATTGAATCTGAGCAGCAGCTGAGACCTACGCCACAGCTGTGGCAACACTGGACCCTTAACCCATTGTGCCAGGCCAGGGATTGAACCTGCACTGTCACAGAAACAACAATGGATTATTAACACACTGTGCCATAGCAGGAATTCCTGAGAATGGTTCTTGAGCAAGAAAATAGGGACTTCAATCCTATGACTCCAAGGAACTAAATTTTTCCAACTAATACAAGAGCTTGGAAGGAAAGCCTGAACTCCAGAAAGAAAGGCAGTCTAGCTGACATCCTGATTGCAGCCTTGTGATACTCTCAACAGAGGACTCCACTGAGCTGTGCCTGACTCCTGACTGTAGAAACTGTGAGATAAGGAGTATATATGTTGTTTCTAAGCTGCTAAACTTGTGGTAATTTGTTACATGGAAAACAAACGAGTCCCAATTTTTAAAAAAAACCTTTGTTGAACCTATTCCTTTTTCCTATTGCCACCCTATCTTCACTTAATCAAGTGTCCTGGACACCCTAGTATACAGTTTATGTAATATCCTCACTCTGGGTTTTCTTTTCCTCATCCATAATTTTGTGCTTAATTTATTTCTTCAAATGCTCTAAAAAACGGTTCCTTTTCCATGCTATAAATAAAAATTGCCTCTTCTAGGTCTGCCTTTTGTATTTTAACTGCTGAGCAAAAAGCCACTGGTTTCCTTTTGCTGCTCTCAACTGTAATCCCATGAACACATCCTGTGATGTGCTTTCATTAATTCTCTTACATGAGAGTTCATTCAGAATTTCTTTTATCCTGGGCCCATCTTGATATTTTTGGGAAGATTTTGATAGCGAACATCTAGATTCAGGACCTGACTCAATATCTATTATTCTTTTTTATTTTACTTTTTTGTCTTTTTAGGGATGCACCTGCAGCATATGGGGGTTGCCAGGCTAGGGGTCGAATCGGAGCTGTAACTGCTGGCCTACACCACAGCTCATGACAACACCAGATCCTTAACCCACTGAGCAAGGCCAGAAATTGAACCTGTGTCTTCATGAATACTAGTCAGATTTGTTTCTGCTGAGCCACAATGGGAACTCCCCAATATCTATTATTCATTCTTTTTATATACACAATGTAGTAGACACTGTACTAGATCTATGTTTGCAAGATAAAAATGTTATAACCATTGCCTTTAGGTAGCCACCATCTATAACCTAGAAATATATCACAATAAGCTACAGTAGTGCTATGGATAAACAAACTAGGGAGCTTACAGAATTGCTGCCACCATCAAATCCTGTCTGGTACATGCTAGTTATAGCCAGTTTCCTTCCATGCATCCCCCTCAATATGTTTTGTCAAATGTTTCCTGGAAGCTAGCTATAACGTTAAAGACCATGACTTAGATGTACAACCATCCTGTTTTCCAAATTCTGCTCTAGAGAAGGTTTCTGCCAGAACCCTGCTGAGTAAACTCAGGGTAGTCCTGATGGGATGGAGGATTTCCTCTCCGAGAAATGTCCTTCTAGGCAAACATTTTAATGTTCAAAAATGAATTATTAGAAAAAATAAAACAGGGCCCATGGAAAATATTCTATAGCCCAAGTGAGAAGAAGAAAAGGGTCTAGAAAAAGTCAAATCAAAAAGAATTATTTCCAGGAGTTCCTGTTGTGGTGCAGCAGAAACGAATATGACTAGTATCCATGAGGATATGGGTTTGATCCCTGGCCTTGCTCAGTGGGTTGGGAATCTGTTGCTGCTGTGAGCTGTGGTGTAGGTTGCAGACACAGCTTGGAACCTGCATTGTTGTGGCCATGGTATAGGCTGGCAGCTATAGCTTTGATTCAACCCCCAGCCTGGGAAATTTTACACTCCTTGGGTGCAGCCCTAAAAAAAAAGAAAGAAAAAAAAGAAAGAAAGAAAGAAGAGAAAAGAAAAGAAAACAACTTCAAGAACCAAAAAAACCCAGAAAGACTTATTTTCCCAATAGCCCCCCCAACACAATATATTTTAGATATTCTCTGATCTTGATGTCTTCAAAGAGTAAAATATTCAACATCTGCCTGTTCAATGTATATGATGCTAATTATGTAAAGAAAATGCTTTTGAATATTCAACTAGTTTAGGAGCAGTGCTCCAAGGTAAAGGAATCGGATGTGGTATAGCTCTAGCTCTTCATTTCTAATAAAAGCCTGATTTTGACATAACTTTTTTCCTGGATAGTAACTACCGTAAAGCTTTCTCCTCACATATTTTCCACCACTGGATAAGAAACTTAATAAACCATTTAAAAATTTGAAAATGTTCTTAGTAGTGATAGTGGGATATGAAAAGTAGGCACATGGAAATTCTAGAAAACCCAGCCAAACATTAAGGTGATTGTCAGGGTCACAGAAGCAGGATTTCTGGGAAGCCTATGGAGGAAATGGTGGCAGAAGGATTCTTTTCAGTCCACACTGGGACAAAGGTCAGATGTTAAATATCAGAAAAGGTTAATAAGTAACCAGCGTAAGCAATGGGTTAGCTCCCACATATAACAATGGTTTTTCTTTCTCCTTTTGAAACCTAAAGGCCTTAACAGTCAAAATATAGAAAAATCTTTATCTTTAATCTTTTTTTTCTTTTAGTCTTTTTAGGGCTGCACCCGCAGCACATGGAAGTTCCCAGCTAGGGGTTGAATTGGAGCCACACCTACCAGCCTATACCCCAGCCACAGCAACACAGGATTGGAGCCAGTCTGCAACCAACACCACAGCTCTCAGCAGAGCTGAATCCTTAATCCACCCAACAAGGCCAGGGATCGAGCCCTCATCCTCGTGGTTACTAGTGGGGTTCATTACCACTAAGCCACGATGGGAGCTCCCTACTCTTCAATTCTGCATAGGACTGAGAATATTGAATGCAGTTATCTCATGTTGAATACATAAATAAATTCATTTATATCTCACAATTAGCTTATTCTGGTTCACACTTAAGTAGCAGTAGCAAGTTTAAAATCTTAATTATAATCTAAAAAAATGGTAAGAATTTTGTTACCAGAACTAAAGCAAAAGAGACTGAAGAAGGAATTCTAGTTGAACAATATCTATATAATGTCTACAGGCAAGACTCTTCTAGAAAATCACCATGATTTAATGATATTTCTGCTTCTTGTGCATAGTATCAATAGTCTTTCATTGGGAATATTTTTTTTACAAGGAATATAACTGAAAGAAATAAAATTGTCCATGTTGTTCATGTATAAGATTAAAAGCACAGTCACTTAATTAAAACATTATATGAATTTACAGAGAAAATTTAATAAGTTTCTAGGTCACTAGCAAAATATCTTCCATACGAGTATTTATCTAGGAAGACAAATAGTTTAGATTAATAACTCTTTCAAGCTATTAAGTGTTTTAAATTTAAAGCAGGAGTTTTCCTTTGTTATGATACTTGAGACCTTCAAAAAAAAGAATTAAAAATTAAAAACCACCAACCAAAAAAAAAAAAAAAAAAAAAGAACAACAAAGAGGTGGAATTATTTATATAACAAAATTTTCTTGTGAAAAATACATCTGGTTACAACATTACTCATTTGTAAACTATTTTCTGATAAATGCAGTTATTAAAAGTCTATGGTACATTTCACAAAATGTCAAGCAAATGAAGGTAATATAGAGGACTTTTTACCAATGCTTTTGCTAGCAGTTAGACTTCAGCAGCCTTTAGAGACCATTAAGTACCCTTTGGCTAATTGGCCAATGGTAGATTAATCCTCTTTTTATTCTAGCAGCACTATTTTAACACCCTTTACACTCTGTCAATGTAGTGTCTGAATGACAAAATAATATTGTGCATGAATAATAAGCAGAAAAGTTAAATTAACATTTCATGTTTCACATGCCATACTATGTGTCAGAAGAACTTTCTTTTTAAGTCACTGACATTCAACTTTTTTAAACAATCCCATGTTGACATCTTATTGAGGTGAATCTTCCTAATTACTGCTAATTGCCTATCAAGGAAAAAAAACCTCTTTTCATGAAGTGGTACAGATGAACCCACCTCTAGTATGCACATTAAAGACAAAGCATGACACTTAAGGTGCTACTTTTTTATAAGGTCATACTAAATATGGTTTGCAATTAAACAAAGAAGTTTTTTATGGTACTGAAAATGCCAATCTGTCTTGATGTGTTCAAATTAGATTCTATCAAAGAAATATGGATATCTGCATATGGATAAGAGTTATGCTACTCTCCGTAACATTTACAAGGAATAAAAGTAATTCAATGCCCTGTACTTTGTAATTTAAGTTCCAGATGATGTGCAATTAAATAATTTTTTGGAAATATGCCTGAATACAATTTCTCAAAATGAAAATCTACACTATTATTTCAAATGACAACTGTTTTAAAAGTTTAGCAATGCTTTTAATTTTCAAAACAGCTCTTGATACTGAGAACATTTACCATATATCTTTTATGTATTAATAGCTTTGACATTATAAGCATTTATAGTAACTATTAATACATGTGATGCTAGAAATATAGTGTGCTTCAAATTAATCTGAATAATAAAACTAATGACTTGTTTGGTTGGTTGGTTGATTTTTGGCCATGCCTGCAGCATGCAGAAGTTCTGGAGCCAGGGATCAAACCTGCACCACAGCAGCAGCCAGAGCCACAGAAGTACAATGCCAGATGCTTAACCCACTGAGTCACAAAGGAACTCTGGAAATTAGTTAATTTTAACTGAAATTAAATCATATCACTAAACTTCTGTTTCCACAACTATAGAAAATAGTTATTTTCTATATTTATTTCATTTATGTAACATTTGATCTGGCTGTCCTTTTTATATATAACTATAGAAAAAGAATCAGCAAAAATGTATTATATGTGAAACTTGGAAAATTAACTAATACAACTGACTAAAATATTCATGGAAAACAATATCTGGTTTATTTATAGCAAGAATTGTTCAATTATAGGTTTGTTACTATTTCAAATTCTCTATTCTATTACTAAAATAAAAGTTCCCTTAAAACTTATATACCACATACTAAATACAGAGACAAATATTTGGTACCAGAAGTATATCCAGAATAATTAATCATTGTCACTATCTTAGAATTTCTCAATGTTCAAATGGTAGTATTCTAAGTTCAGTTTCAGCCCTCCCAGACATTTGATCTACACATGGCAGGCTTACTGATGACTTCAAGTCATAATGCATTCCCATTCTGAACCCCTGCCCCAACAGGAATGAGAGAAGATGGCAGTGCTGTCTGATATCCCAAAGGAGAAACTGAGCAAGGTCTTTCTAAATTCCTCTCATTCACTCTCCTTCTCCTGCTTTCTATTGTTTAAGCTCAGCTAATTAAACACGGAAATATCTATCCCTCACAGGTACTATATACACATATCCTCTTTAATTCTATTTTTCCTCTACCACTTTTATCAACATTTTTTTCAGTTAAGCTGTGTGGAGGCAGGAGGAAAAAAATCCACCCCAACCGAACCACTCAAACAATGAAGAGAAAAGAAAAATATAAACATGCCAAATCACCAGAAATAATAGTATTTCAGGGTGATATGAATACCATATTTATATCTACTAAAGAACAGCCATAAAATTTCAAATGAAGTTATAGATAGTGATTGAGTTACCAGGAACAGAGGTTATCAAACTCTAGAATATCTGCAGATGTTTCATGAATTCTGCCTCATTCACCCTAATCAATTTGGTTTTCCTAAGGAATAGATTTCAATATTTTTGTTTTTTCCATTCTACTGGGGTAATATTGCTTCTTAATGAACTGTATTTAATTGTACAAAAAGGTCTTTGTGGATTGGCCTGAGGAAACTACTGCCCACATAAACAGCATTGTTTTTAAATGGGAGTCAGAGTCTAGACAATTAAAAATTGCTCATGACACTTAATTCTTACACTGACTTCAAAGAAAGGCATTAATATTTCTTCAAATAATTTTGACTCCTAAAAATTTATAATATACCATGATATATTTATAGAATTCATATTTTATAAAATAAAGCAATATCAATAAGCCTCTAAAAAGTATGTAAGCGAACATTGTTTATTTCAATTATACTGGAATCAATTCATACTAATCTAAATGAGATTTTATCAACTTTTTGGATAATAAACCCAAAGGCTAAAGATAATAATTTCTAGCTCTGGCTTTATATATTCAAACAAGTAAAATGATATGCATTTCTTAAAAATACACTAAATATGAATAGCATCTTAATACTTGGAAATTGAAATTTTTTACTTATATGGTCAATAGTTAACCACATGTCTTTCCTCAGCTGTACTACATCTAAGCTCTGCAAACAAATTACTTGGATGAAAGCCAACTGGGGCATTTCAAAAACTCTACAACTCATTACAAATTTAACAGCAGCTATAGTAAGTATTCATATGATTTTGATTACATTTATAAATATCCCCTACTAAAATTCTCAAGGGAAACAAGTTAATAATGTTTTCCTCTATTTTCTGTGCAAGTTTCATAAGATTCAAGAGCATAAAAAAATGGACATTTCCTTAAAAGGATAATTTTTGCAATCATTGGATCTGATAAAGTTACCAATATCACTTAAAATGGAATTTTTTTCATTAAAAAACTAATATATGTGAAAATTATCCCCAAAATACCTTTTATAACCATAGAGTAGAATTTCTTTTAAAGCAGACAAAAAGCTTGGACTTAGACTAAATTATACAAGGTATTTCTTACTTATTTGACTTGAAAAAACGTTTTTTTCAAGTCAAACACAAATATTTCACATAGGAACTCTTCTACCATCCTTCACTTTATTTTTCTATTTAGAATCATCTTCTGTTTATCACAGTCTTTCAAATAGTAAAGCTTTACCTAACAGAGTAGTCACTCAAGAAATTATCTGACTCTAAGTGAACTGTGCTAAAGGAACTACCATGATTTATACAGATCTCTAGGAAGAGTGTAGTCTGGGGTTCTTATTTTTATTAATTAATCTGGTTTCTCTTC
This sequence comes from Sus scrofa, assembly GCF_054392235.1. Classification (NCBI taxonomy): domain Eukaryota; kingdom Metazoa; phylum Chordata; class Mammalia; order Artiodactyla; family Suidae; genus Sus; species Sus scrofa. The sequence goes on from NC_139383.1 coordinate 216,225,068, forward strand.
TTTTCTCCCATATCAGTGGTTCTCAAAGAGTACATACTATCTAGACATGTGATTTGGAAATTAGTGATGGAACTTTTCCTTTTTTTTTTTTTTTTCTCTTTTTAGGGCTGCAACCACAGCATATGGAAGTTCCCGGGCTAGGGGTAGAATTGGAGCTATTGCTATAGGCTTAAACACAGCCACAGCAACACAAGATCTGAGCTGCATCTGTTACCCACATCACAGCTTGCAGCAATGTGGGATCCTTAACCCACTAAGCGAGGCCAGGGATGGAACCTGCATCCTCATGGACAATATGTTGGGTTCTTAACTTGCTAAGCCACAAAGGGAACTCCAGTGAGGGCGCTTTCAGGTGTCACAACGATTGGCACTGAGATGGATGAGAGCCAAGAACACTAGATGTATTGCAATATTCATATCAATCCTGCCCAACAGAAACTGCCCTGTATTCTGCAAGGCTTTCAAATTTTCTGCCAATTATTCATGTAGGTGAAAATTTTTTAATTTTTTTTTGTCTTTTTGTCTTTTGTTGTTGTTGTTGCTATTTCTTGGGCCGCTCCTGTGGCATATGGAGGTTCCCAGGCTAGGGGTCGAATCGGAGCTGTAGCCACCGGCCTACGCCAGAGCCACAGCAACGCGGGATCCGAGCCGCGTCTGCAACCTACACCACAGCTCATGGCAACACCAGATCGTTAACCCACTGAGCAAGGGCAGGGACCGAACCCGCAACCTCATGGTTCCTAGTCGGATTCGTTAACCACTGCGCCACGACGGGAACTCCCATGTAGGTGAAAATTATGTATATAATGAAATGAATTTATATCCCAACTAAAGATTACATAACTTTTCCTGTGGCCCAAGAAATTTATAAACTGTGCAAATAAAGGGAAAACTAAAAGATGAGCAAGAAAAATCCCTTTCTAAAGACTTTGGGGTCTAAGCCCTAAGGATGTTACCGCATGTCTGGTACCCATGGCCAGGACCACATTGAGAAAGCTAGTCTGAGAGGAAGATACATGAAACAAAGAGAAACTTTAAAGACTTTAGAGTGTATGATTCCAGTTAACACTATTCTTCCAAAGTCTATTCTCTTTAGCTCATCCTTTGATTTTGTGAGCCCCTCCGCCCCCGCCAATATTAGTTTGAGTTCAGCTTCTATTACCAAGAGTCTTGGTAATAAAATCTTGTAAAAAAAAAAAAAAAAAGTCCGGTAAACTCTTCTCGGTTGTCCTATTTTCAGTACCTCTATAGCATCTGACAATGTTGACAAATCCTTCTCTTTTTCTTAGTGAAAACATTTCGTCACTAAGAAATGTATAGCACTTGCCTACCTTCTATTTCTGACTTGTCTGCTCATACTCCCCCAAACCTATTTTCTTCCTGCAAAGATTTGTTCCAACTCCAGCATTCTTTATCTGGTATAATGACATCAATAGGGTTCTTTCTTCATTTTGTATGAAATATTTCAAATATGCAACACATAAGTAAAAATACATATATACAAATGTCATGATCAATCAATCAAAAAAGACAATGGACTACCAATACAATGAAGGTCATGATTCTATGTCTTCTGACTCATCAGAGATAATCACTATGCTGAACATCTCTGGTATTTATCATTCCCTACATTTCTTCACACCTTTAATACATATATGTGTATTTCTCAAAAGACATACAGAGATTTTGAGACATTCATTTTCACATTTTAACGTCACTGAATTTGGGTTGCATCTTCCATTCCTGGATACCATATAATTCCTACTATTATTTAAATATTTCATTTTTAATATTTGCAGATTTTGTTGAATGCTGGTAAATATAAAACTCATCATCTTGGCCTATATTGATTTTACATCTAGCAATCTTGCTGAAATTTATTTTAATTTGTCTTGAGATTCTGTTAAGACAAGCAGTGTTTGGAACTAATGATTTTATTTCTTCATTTCTAATACTTTTAACTTGCATTTCTTTTTCTTATCTTAGTGTGTTGCCTATGTGCTCTACCACAATGTCTAAGAAAACCAATAATAGTGGGCATAAACGTCTTCTTTATTTTAAAAAGATGCTTCTAACTTCCACCATTAAGCATGGTGTTTGTTTCAGGGTTTCAGATACTTTTTAACAGAATATGCAAATTCTCCGCTATTCCTAGTTTACTAAGAGAATTTTATCATGAACAGGTATTTAACTGTATCGATTGCATTTTTTTCATTGTGGTAAAAACCACATTACATGAGATATACTTTAACAAATTTGTGAGTATAGTATGGTATATAAACTTTTCTATTTGCCCTACTTTCACTGCATCCACCAAATTTTAATACGCTGCAGTTTTGTTTTCATTTATCTCAAGGTATTTTCAAGCTTCCCTCATGACTTCTTTGATCAATTGTTTATTTAAGAGTGTGTTGTTTAACTTCCACATATTTGTGAGTTTTATAGTTTCCCTTTTGCAACTGATTTCCAGTTTCAGTCCATCATGGTTGGATAAAGATACTTTGTATGATTTCAATCTTCTTGAATTTAAGACTTACATTCTGTGGCATAACATATGGTCTAACCTGGAGAATGTTTCATGTGCACTTGAAAAGAACACTGTAGTTGGGTGGTATGTTCTTTATATGTTTATTAGGTCCAATTGGTCACTATCTCCTTATTACTGTTCTGTTTGTATTTTCTATCCATTATTAAAGTCTCCTAATATTCTTCTCTTGCTGTCTATTTCTCCTTCAATTCTATCAAAGTTAACTTCACATATTTAGGAGTACTGATATTTGGTGCATAATATTTGTAGCAAAATTATAACTTTTTGGTGAATTGACCATTATCATTAAACGATGTCCTTTTTTGTCTCTTGTAACAGTTTTTGATTTGAAGTCTATGTTGTCTGATTTTTGCATACCTGATACTGTTCTCTTTGGTTACCATTTGCATCAGACATCTTTTTCTACCATTTTACTTTAATCCTACGCATCTCTTTAAATCTAAAGTAAGTCTCTTTTAGAATGCACATGGTTGGATCTGGCTTGTTTAAATCTATTCAACCACTCTTTTGCCTTTTATTTGAGGAGTAAATGTAAATCCAATTAAATTTCATTATCATTCAATCCGAAGTATTGAAGTTTCATTTTATTTTCTTCTTTAACTCATTAGTTGTTTAGAAATGTCTCTATAAGTTTGCATTAGAATTTTTAGATTTAACTTTTTAAATTGATTTCTAATTTCACTTGTGTTAGATGATATTTTTATATGATACCATTTTTTTTTTGAAATTTGTGGAGAGCTGTTTTTTGGTATAGTTGTGTGACCATTTTTGGTGAATATTTAGAGCAAGACTTTCTATTGCTTTGTTCAAATAACTATATCCTTCATGACTTTTTGATAGCTTTATCTTAAAGTTATCAATTTTACATTCTTTATTTTGATCCTGAGTTATTAAATGTTTATATGTTTCTGCTTTCCTTAACAGTAAAACTCATTGAAACAACTAAGATATATGTACATGTAGTTATATTCTCCAATTACTCTCTTTCTCTTCTCATTTCTCAATTCTTCCCATGGACAGTAGTTGTCAAAGCTGGTTATTCACTTCTCAAAATACTTTGATCACTTGGTTTCTTAGATATTCCTTCCTCTTCATTTTCTTTCTACTCAACTGGCCTCTCCTTTTCTGGACCTTCCTCATCTGCTCAAACTCTTAAGGTTGGAAGGCTCAGGGCTCAGACTTGGTTCTTCTCCTCTTTTCTCTCTACACTTCATTCTCTAGGTGATGCCACCCAGCCTCATATTTTTAAATACAATCTAAATACTAATAACTCCAAAATTCATACCTCTAGCCCAGTCCTCTCCTCTAATTTTTTGTTTTTCTTTTTATAGCCACACCTGCAGCATATAGCAGTTTCTGGGCTAGGGACAGAATCAGAGCTGCAGCTGAGACCTACACCACAGACACAGCAACACCTGATTCCAGCCATATCTGTGACCTATGCTGCTGCCTGTGGCAATTCCAGATCCTCAGCCCACTGAGCAAGACCAGGGATATAACCCACATCCTCACAGAGACAACATCGGATTCTTAACCTACTGAGTCGCAATGAGAATGCTCCTCCCCTCTACATTTTATACTTAATTATCTCACTGCTCACTTGATATCTTCATTTCAGTGACAAATTACACTTGGTTACAACAGTAAGCTGTCAATGATTTAGCCCCTACGGTTTTAATTTTTTTTTTTTTGGCAAATTCTGGTGTGCATTTATATGGATAATTATTATATTTTATCCAACTTTTTTCATAGTTTTCATATGAGGTTCATCCCCACCCCACAATATTTAGTATATTATGCTGTCAAATATGTTCTATCAGCAACTTTCTAATCACAAATTAGAATCCTGGTAGGTACCGTAAATATGTAACTTTTTAAAACTCTTCGTGTATGATTGGTCATCAAACTCTGTGCATTACACCAGGGCAAAATCTCTTTTTTTCTGACTTTTTCTACTTCTATTAGAATTGTCTAAATACTTTTGACTTGATATTTAAATAATCTTTTGCCTTGATATTTAAACAGTCTCTTACCTAGCTTCTTGCATTGAATCTCTGTTCTCTCAAACTTTAGTTTCAGTTCACACTATACATCAAAACCACCTGAGAGCTTGAAAATAATTAGCAAGGTGCAGGGACCACTCTCCCCTTTATTCAGATTTAATTGGCCTAGAGCATTTTTTAAAACTTCCCAAGTGAGAATGGAATGCAGCTAGGGTTGAGAACCACAACTATATCAGATTACTCACTACTCTCAACAAAGCGCTTTCTTACCTTGATGCCTTTCTAAGCTTTTCTCCTTCCAATGGTTTTGTTCCACACACAAAGCTTTCAAAATCAAACCAGGCTTTAAGTCTAATCTCAAATCTGACCTCCTTCACAAGCCTTACTAAATAATGACTGCGGTGACTGTCTGTCTTTGTCTACTACATGCCCATGCTAACTATCTATCTATTGATCTATCATCTATATCGCAGTTTCCTCGTATTGTGGTACACATGTCCAACTTCCCTACAAGTATCTTGTACAACAGACAATGGTCATGTTTATTTCACTGTTGAACATCCCACTATTAGCATGTCACATATATTAGATGCATTAAACTAAATTGAATTGTAACATGAAAACACACATACCTATCTATGTATAAATCAATATTTAGGCATTTAAAACCAAACTCTAAAATATGTGCATATTTAAATTCACAGTAATCCTGTGAGAAAGATGTAATTTTTCACTTCTGGGTATGCTGGTATACTTTTTTGAGTATAATGATTTTTATTTTTCTCCATTATAGCTGGTTTACAGTGTCTTGTCAGTTTTCTACTGTATAGCATGGTGACCCAGTTACACATACATGTATACATTCTTTTTTCTCACATTATCAGGCTCCATCATAAGTGACTAGACATAGTTCCAGAGACGTACTTACTTAAAAGTACACTGATGCAAAGAATGAAAACACTACTAGGAATATAAGACTATGCAACACATTATAACACTGTTTGTTACAAACAGAGAATAAACTTCTAAATGATGTTTTCAAGGTCACATTTTCTTAATATTTTCTGCAGTAAGATTACAAGTGAATCTGAAAACAGTATAAGAAGTACGATTGTACACTACATTGTGTTCTGAGTGATAATAACAGTTCCTAACAAAGTCTAATATAAGGTACAGACATTCTGTTAACAAATATCACTTGGTTCACCTAGAAGATAGGACGTAGGAATAAGACAGTCACGTCCAATTCCACATGGATTCTCAGCTCAGATCTTGGTTTTTGCACAGTTTACCTTGCGAACATGATCCGAGTGACATTTCACAAATTCCTGGATAAATGTTGCTACACTCTGCTAGGAGAGAGACAGGCTATGTCATGCACAGATCAATAATAGCACTGTGTTTCATCAGCCTCAAAATCAAAAGTGCTTCATCTGGCAAAAGCCATGGCCCTAGAGAATCTGACATATATAAACTGAATACCCTACAAGGAATGTGTACTACACAAGCTATTGGGGTAAGATAAAAGAAAACTCTGGAGATTAGCAATGAAGTACAATAAGATGGTACTAGTTTTCTACTTCGTTATTACTAGAGTCGTGAACACAGATAACAAAAATGGAAATGAAGCTATTTAAAATTCTGCAATTCCTGACAGAGAAAAAACGGATCCAGTTCAATGTTTTAAATAAAGGTTGTTAGGTAAAAAAATTTAAACCAAAGCTGAAGATAAGTTTAGAATAAAATAATTATCACATAAATTTACTATGTGAAAATGTTTTATGGAGCTCCATAAAATATAAAATTGTATGCTTTGCTGAAATATTCTTCAAATTCAGGGTCATTTTCAATGTTTATATGCCAAATTAACCTAAAAACCCAAAGTATTTGTTGAATGGTTTATTCTCTGTTGTTTTAAATTCCAGATTCTGACATTTGGCAACAGTCCTTCATTTGGGGCTTGACTAAACTAATTTAAGACTAATTGGTTAATTTAATAGGACAAGAGATGAAGCAAACTTGAAAACTCAAATCATAAAATGATCCTGATTTGTTTAAGATTGATGTTACCAAAAAAAGTTTCTGAGAACAAAAAGTGCTATTGCAGAATTTAGCTGTATCAGACTCAGAGAGCAGGATAGTCAGGAATTAATCAAGATATCAGAGAAGATAATGTTTAATCACAAAATAAACAGTAATGCATATTTATGAGATGTATATTGAAAGATTATATTTGAGTTCTGGGATCACTTGGGTACACTCAAGTTGAGGAGTTAAGGTAAATGCCGATGAGAGGTTATTAGGCAGCAATGGCTTAGGGTGAAAGTCTGGCTTTCCAGGTCATATTTTGTAAAGTAATTCTCTAACTTTTGAAAATACTGTCATACCTCCTTCTGTGAACACAAAACTCTGGTGGTTATTTAGTTGTTTTGTTAATACAGATAAATAGCCTTTTGGAGGGATTAAAGGAGTATCCTCTTTAAAAAACATATGGGGCCAATATACAAATCAGGATTCAAAAAATCAAACGTTTTATAGTTACCAGAAAGGTAACATAAGTAAAATGGACCTAGGAGGATTTGTGACAAACTGGAGATAGTTTGCCTCATTCTGCTTGGGCGCACCATGCCACTAAAACTGCTAACTCGCATAACAAAACCATATCTTCTAACACGTTGATGACACTATATGATCTACTGATTGATTCTGTCAGCTTTTTAGTCAGCTCCTTCATTTTCTTTTTTTGCTTTTTAGGCCCACACCCACAGCACATGGAGGTTCCAAGGCCAGATGTCCAACTGGAGCTACAGCTGCCGGCCTACACCACAGCCACAGCAACACCAGATTCAAGCTGCATCTGTGACCCAGAACACAGTTCAGGGCAACGCCGGACCCTCAACCCACTGAGCGAGGCCAGGGATCAAACCCACACCTTCATGGTTCACAGTGAGATTCATTTCCGCTGCGCCACGATGGGAACTCCAGTCAGCTCCTTCAATGTTATCAGTGTCTTTACTTCCTCAGTATGAATGAATATTCAGTCTTGACCAATGTGTATCTGATTCTCTATTACTAACTCTCAAATCGATTCTCTAGCTCCTAATCACAAAAGCATATAGGATAATTTCATTTATATGTCAAATTATTACCTCTAACTTAATAGATTGTAGCAAAATTATTTTATGTTAAACTTAGAAAAGGAGAAAGGTTCTGTGAGATGTTGCATGCAGAAAATGGTCCATGAACCAGTCTTTGAAGTGATCTGATGGATATAGAATGACGTGAAGAAAATTGGAAATTTCTTGAAGTAGAAGACAATTTTTTTAGGGCCATATGTGTGGCATATGGAAGTTTCCAGGCTAGGTGTAGAACTGGAGTTGTAGCTACAGGCCTACCCCACAACCACGGCAACACAGGATCTGAGCCACGTCTGTGACTTAACTGCCGCTCACTGCAATGCCAGACTCTTAACCCCATTGGGGGAGGCAGGGATTGAACCCACATTCTCATGGATACTAGTTGGGTTTGTTACTGCTGAGCCACAATGGGAACTCCCAGAAAATAATTTTTTACCCTGCGTTAAAAATAGGCATTATCGTATTAGTGTCTTGGTAACTACTCAATAAGTCAATCTGCATCTTTTTAAGAAGAATGTACTATGCCTTCAACTATTCAAAATTATATGAATGAAAGTTGTTAAAAACAATAAAATATATGTTTTTTGTCCTTGAGGAGCTAATAAGCTAATAGATGCAACAAACTAACAAATGTAAACCTTTTTTTTTTCCTTTAGGGCCACAGGTGCAGCATATGGAATTTCCCAGGCCAGGGGTCGAAATCAGAGCTGCAGCTGCCAGCCTACACCACAGCCTCAGCAACAGAGGATCCAAGTCATGTCTGCAGCCTACATCAGCTCATAGCAGTGCCAAATCCTTAACCTACTGAGTGAGGCCAGGGATCAAACCCACAATATCATGGATACTAGGAGGGTTTGTTACCACTGAGCCACAGAGGACACTCCCAGATGTTAAACTTTAAAATTAGTAAGTGCAAAATTGTATAAAAATTAAGTTTAGAAAAGTAGAAAGATCATGGAGTTAGGATCAAGAGAAAGATGTAGGTCATAATCTGAAAGCCACCAACTTAGGCTGATCTTGAGCAATTTGTTTCAATACATTAAGCTTTAATTGCATCATATATAAAATGAGTATATGTTCCTTATAAGGTTAATATATAAAGAGTCAATTTAAAAATTAATAAAATATCTAGAAAGGAGGCGTAATAGTCTAGCTGGTATTGTTATGTGAAAGACAGTTGAGTATGGAGCTTAAGGCACAGGCTCTGGAATCAGGCTGCTTGGGCTTGAACCCCATTTCTGCCACTTATGAGTTCTATGACCTCGGACATGTTATTCTCTCTGCCTCAGCTTCCCTATTGGTATAACAGAATTATATATAGCATTTATCTCACTAAGTCATTGTTTGTCTTAATCAGTTAATACACACAAAGTGCTTGGGAGAATACCTAGCATACAAATACATAAAAAGCATTGGCTAATATTATTTCTATTATTATTAAAAACATATAAAACTTGAAAGAATATAACATATAAACATATAAGACTATAAATATATGTCTCATATAAATCTTATGAACATATAAGATTTGAAAGAATGGTTGCATGAGAGTATTTTATAGGAGAGAGAACACGCTGCCATGTCACCAGGGTTCTGTGTCAGGAAACAGAGGACTGAAACAACAGATTAGTTGAGCAGATCATGTAAAAAATCTTGAAAATTTTGTTGAGTAGTTTGTCTTCAAATGGGAATCAGCTGTAGGTTCCTGAAGTACATAAAGAAATCTACATTCTAGCAAAATTATTCTGGCAGTAGTACACGGGAAGAAATAAAGAAGAAACTAGAGAAGCCAGCCAGGAGAGTATATCAGTACTTGAGGAAAAAAAAAAGAAATACCTGGTACCACTAGACATGGAAAGTAAAGAGGAAAAAAACAATAGGATTTGCTTGTAAATTTGATTTAGGGGTCAACAAATAAAAAAGAGTCAGAGATGGTTCTGCAGGAATATTTTGGAAGGGTGTGATTTAAGATTTATTTTGTTCTTCTAGGAACATGGTGAGTTGGTGATGAGAGAGCCAAAAGAAAATGTCTTCTATAGTGAAATAGAAGACATGGAAGGACACGTAGTTTTAGGCATAATCTGTAAAGAAATAATAGGATTGTTTGAGGCAGGCCATTCTACTAATACAGTGATATTAACTACTAAGAGTTAACAGTTGAAAGAGTTTATTATAGCAAATTTTAAGACAGTGATAGTGACATAGACTGGACCAGGAACAGAATTCTAGGAAAGAGTCATTGGAGAAATGCAAAGGAGATGTAAAAAACAATAAACACAATAGAAGAGATAATTTATATTAGGTATGTTTAAATCCTATAGAATGAGACTACAGAATAATGATTCAATATATACATACCAATGTAGAAAACTTTAAATGTTTTCCAGACAGTAAAATTGTCAATTCAAATATATTAAGAAGCCATATGCTGAAACTGAAAAATTTTGTCAAATATTAAAATAAACTAGAATTCCACTATTGTATAAAAGAGATGGTTAATGAGAACCTACTGTATAGCACATGAAAATCTACTCAATAGTTTGTAATAAGCTATATGGGAATAAGAATGGATATATTTATATGTATGTCTGATTCACTTCGCTATACACCTGAAATCAACACAACATTGTAATTCAACTATACTCCAATAAAACAAACAACACAATTAAAAAATGGGCAGAAGACCTGAACAGACATTTCTCCAGAGAAGACCATATGGATGGGATGGTCAATAGGCACATGAAAAAAATGTTCAATGTCACAAATTATTAGAGAAATGCAAATCCAAACTACAATGAGGTACTACCTCATACCAGTCAAAATGGCCATCACTGACAAGTCAACAAATGACAAATGCTAGAGAGGGTGTAGAAAAAATGGTACCCTCCTTCACTGGTGATGGGAATGTAAATTGGTACAGCTACTATGAAAAACAGTATGGAACACTAAACATACCGTATGGTCCAGCAATCCCCACTGCTGAGCATATACCCAGACAAAACTTTCATTGAAAAAGATACACGCACCTGTATGTTCATTGCAGCACTATTCACAATAGCCAAGACATGGAATCAGCGTAAATATCCATTAAGAGATGAAGGGATTAAGATTTGGTACATACATACAATGGAATTACTCAGCCATAAAAAAAAACCTAATGTCATATGCAGCAACACGGATGTAACTAGAGATTTTCATACTTAGTGAAGTAAGCCAGAAAGAAAAAGACAAATACTATAAGGTATCACTTATTTGTGGAATCTAAAATTTGGAACAGATGATCCCATCTGAAAAAACAGAAACAGTTCATGGCCAAGGAGAGCAGACTTGCGGTCCCAGGGGAGAAAGGGGACTGAGTGGGATGGATGGGCATTTTGGGGTTTTTTTGGATGCAAACTGTTATATTTGGAATGGATGTGCAATGCAGCCCTACTGTATAGCACAGGGAAATGTGTGTGATTGGGTCACTTTGTGGTACAACGGAACTTGAAGAAACATTGTAAATCAACTATACTTTAATAATAGTAATAATAAAATGAAAAAATTAAATTTTAAAAAATTAATTAGCATTCCCAATGAAACTAGTAAAAACACTAAAATTCTTTTCCCTGGTTAACTATATGTGAGTCTAAAACTTTTGAGATTAAATTATTATATCCTAAAGTTAATTCTACTATATTTAAAAGGAGTAAAATGTAAAAGCTGTATTTAAAATTTCCTAAAAATCTGTGCAGGATGACTACAGAGGACACTTTAATAAGATTATAGTGATGAAGTATTAGACCTTATACTTACTAACCATGAATCTTGGGTCATTCACTTACAGTCTCCATTTCTTTCTATGTAAAAATGGGATAATAATTCTTATCTAAATTAACTCAAGGAGATTTGGGATATATCAAATTTTGAAAGTATATAAATGTTCCAAAAATTCTAAATGCCATTTGTGATATTTTTAAGTACCTTAAGTTTAATGTGATATGAAATATAAATAGGTACTCAAACATTTTTCTTAATATACTACAGGGAATGGTATCCCTTGTGCTAAAGATGATTAATTGAAGAATTCTCCTATATGTACTTCAAACTGTAGCAAATATAGTTCTACAGCTGTTGTTAGGGTCTACAATACCTGCTACTAACACTTCTTGGGTCTATCAAGGGGAATTTATCTAATAAATAAAAAGCATTGTGGGAAAATACTTAAAAGCCAGTAAATAAGATTTGCCACCTATTTACCTGCTTTTGAATCCTCTTTTGTATATTTTTATTGCCTATTCAATACTTGGTTCACATATATAGTTTTAAGCTTACTTATTTTTAGTTACTACTAGAGTTGTATTTTTTATTAAAAAGATCTAAAATATAAAAATTCAGAACCAAATATCTAATACCTGAGGATGTTTATAAAGCATTTCTCTATTTTCAAAGAATCTATAAAAGTAATTTATCATAATAAAGCTTTACTGCTTCAAGTCTTTCATGGACAGAGCAAGAATAAAACAATAAATAAATACATGCCATTGTGGCTCAGTGGAAACAAATCTGACTAGTGTCCATGAGAATGCAGGTTCGATCCGTGGCCTCCCTCAGTGGGTTAAGGATCTGGTGTTGCCGTGAGCTGCGGTGTATGTAGCAGACACAGCTCGGATCCCACATTGCTGTTGCTGTGGCAGAGGCCGGCAGCTGCAGCTCCAATTCGACCCCTAGCCTGGGAATCTCCATGTGCCGTGGGTATGGCCCTAAAAAGACAAAAAATAAATAAAATTTAAAAATAAAAAATATAGCAATTATAGTTTTAACTCAATATCTATTATCTTGAGGATATTCAATTCCTAAGAAAGCTACCATATGATCTCAACTCTAGGCATCTAGGGAGAATGAAAGATGCCTCTGATAAAGGACTGTTATTTAAAATATACAAAGAAGAGTGGATAAGAGTGAGATTCTGTTGTATAGCACAGGGAACTATATCCAGACACTTATGATAGAACATGATGGAGGATAATGTGAGAAAAAGAATTTATATATATATATATACACACACACACTATATATATAAATATATATATTCCACACATACATATATATATGTATATGTATGGGTCACTTTGCTGTACAGTAGAAATTGACAGAACACTCTAAATCAACTATAACGGAAAAATAAAAATCATAAAAATAAAATAAACAAATAAAATATACAAAGAACTCTTAAAACTCAGCAGTAAGAAAACTAACAATCCAATTTAAAAAATGGGCAAGAGGTCCTAACAGATACCTTACCAAAAAGCTAACCAGATGGGTGATACACATATAAAAAAGATGTCTGATAGAGTTCTCCTGTGGTGCAGTGTGTTAAGGATCTGGCATTGTCACTGCAGTGGGTCACTGCTGTGGTACAGATTTGAACCCTGGCCTGGGAACTTCTGAAGGCCATGGGCATAGCCAACCCCCCCCCCAAAAAAAAAACCCAAAAGATGTTTCACATCATATGTAGTTACAGAAATGCAAAATAAAACCACAATGAGGTATCACCACATATCTATGAGAATGGCCCAAATCTGGAAAAAAGACAACACAAAATGTTTGCCAGAATATACAGCAATAGGAACTTTCTTTCACTACTATTGAGAATGCAAAATTGCACAGACACTTTTGAAGTCAGTTTGGTGTTTTCTTACAAAACTAAACATACTCTTACCATATGATGGTATTTACTCAAAGGAGGTGAAAATTTATGTCTCACAAAAACCTGCACACATGTTGACGGCATTTTTTTCAACATTGCCAAAATGCAGAACAATCAAGATGCCTTTCAGTAAGTGTATGGATAAATAATCTACAGTACATCCAGACGATGGAATATTACTCAGCACTTAGAAAAATGACCCATTGAGCCACAAAAAGACATGGAGGAACCTCAGGCACACACTTCTAAGAGAAATAAGCCAATGTGAAAAGTCTACATACTGTATAATTCCAACTATATGACATTCTGGAAAAGCAGAAACTATAGCGATATTAAAAAGATTTGGCATTGGTGGGGGAGGGGTGAATAGAGCTCAGATGATTTCTAAGGCAGTGAAAATAGATACATGAATGGATACATATCATTATACATTTATCCAAAGAATGTACAATACCAAGAGTGAAATGGAAAGTAAACTATAGACTTTAGGTGATTTGATGTATCAACATGGGCTTATCAATTGTAATAAATGTATCTCTCTAGTGGGGATATTGATAATGTGGGAGGCTATGCAAATGAGGAGGCAGGAGGCAGATGGGAAATATCTCTTTACCTTCCTTTCAGTTTTGCTCAAAATCTAAAACTGCTCCAAAAAATAAAGTCTTAATAAAAAAAAAAAAAAACACACAATTTCATTACTTTCCAGAAAACAGTAGGACACAGTATAGCCAAGTTCTTTGCACTCCACAGCGAGGATTGTCCTTCCTCCAGTTTCTAATATGTTCCCATTTCTGCGTAAGCTCCCTCCAGCATACCCTTAGTCACTAGTATACGCCTCAAAACACTTCCAATGTCTACCTACTACTCAGTTCCAAAACTGCTTTGACATTTCCAGGTGTCTGTTACAATAGCACCAACTCCCAGTACCAAAATCTGTAATCATCTGTTCAGGTTGCTATAACAACACAAAAACATAAATTGGGTGGCTTAAACAATAGATAGTTAATTTTTCAAAGTTCTAGAGGTGGAAGTATGAGATGAGGATGCCAAGATGGTCAGGTTCTGCTGAGGGCTCTCTTTCTGGTTTGTAGATAGTTACTTTCTCACTCTGTCTCCCCATGGTGATGAGAGAAATCTCTGGTGTTTCTTCCTCTTCTTATAAAGACAGTATAAGCCCATTCTGATGGACCCTCCCTCATGACTTCATCTAAATCTAATTACACCCCAAAGGCCTATTCTAAATATAATAACACTAGGGGTTTAGGATTCAACATATGAATGGGGCGGGGGGGGGGGGCATAAGTCAATCCATAGCAGTAATACACTTCATGAAACCTAGTTATATAAACAAATATAGAGATAATTATTAAAATAACTTAATCATATATAAATGAATGATAAGGATTATTTTGTCTTCTCCATATGCATTATTTCAGGGGAGAGCTTTTTAAAATAAATTTTATAGTATGTTAAATACCACAAAAAATTTGCAAACAAGGTGACTGAAAAGGGGTTAACATTCAAAACATACATCTCATAAAATTCATTATCAAAAAAATATTCACTGCAGCACTCTTTACAATAGTCAAAACATGGAAGGAACCTAAATGTACATTGACAGAGGAATGGATAAAGAAGATGTGGTACATACATACAATGGAATATTACTCAACCATAAAAAAGAATGAAATGTTACCATTGTAGCAACACAGATGGACCTAGAGAATATTGTACTAAGTAAGTCAAAGGCAACTATTATATGATATCATGATATGAGGAATCTAAAACATAACACAAATGAATCTATAAACAAAACAGAAACAGACTCACAGACATGGAAAACACATTTAAGGTTATCAAAGGGGAAAGAGAGGAAGGACTGGGATAAGTTAGGAGTATGGGATTTTTCTTTTTCCTATTTTATTTTACTCTTTTAAATAAAAATTTAACAAATAAAACTGCTATACATAAAGTAAACAACAAGGATTTACTGTATAGCAGAGAAAACTATATTGAATATCTTATAATAACCTATAATTGAAAATAATCTGAAGAAATATATATATATAGATAGATAGATAGATAGATATATATATAATCACCTGGTTGTACACCTGAAACTAACATAATACTGTAAATCAACTATACTTTAATAAATAAATAAATTTCATAGCATGTAAAATTCCACAAAAATTTACATTTAATACCTATTAGTTGATATTTTATACATAACTACTTAACACCTAATAAAAATATTCAGGATACTTTCTAAAAGGTGGATTTATAGGTAAAGCTGCATTTTCTTTTATAAAATGGATTCTAGTAGTCTCCTTCTATCAGTGAGTCAATGCTGTTTAAATGGATATGATGACACATATGTGACTATAAAGGAATTTCCACAGTCATTATACTTAAGCAGTATTGCTGGAACAAAAGAGAATTATAGTTACATCCTGTTATTCTTAAGATTTAGGACTCATTTTTCACATGTTCAGATATATTATGAGTAAGACTCCAAAATCAAAGAATTAACCCTTCAAACTGGAAAAGCTAGTCAATATCATTAGTGTTAACATATTTCTATTCCTTGATGTTCACTTTTACAGTAGAGAAGTGAATATGTTAGGAAAACAAAACCACATTGTTTTAATTAGAAACTAATTTTAAGAAAATTCACCTTAAATATATTTTACTTTGTTGAGCTTAATAACTGAATGTAAATGCTTCATGTAATAGTAGGTTCTTTACAAACCTAAAAATGTTACATAGCTCTTACAGTTTACCATAATAATTACCTCATTAATTTTCATGTTGGTAGTAGTCCTTACGAACTTGAATATAGAACTATTTTGATCATATTATTCTCTCAACAATGAATATATTATCAGTAACATTCAAGCACACACAATTACATGCCTATATATTTTTCTATTTAAAAACCAACATTTTAAAAAAAGCTTTGCTGAGATATAACTCACATACCATACTATTTTCACTATTTAAAGTGTACACTTCAAGGTATTTTAGTGTATTCGCAGATATGTTCAACCATCACCACAGTCTATTTTATTTATTTATTTATTTGGCTTTTTGGGGCCACATGTGTGGCATATGGAAGTTCCCAGGCAAGGGGTCGAATTGAAGCTGCAGCTGCCACAGCCATAGCAACATGGTATCCCAGACACATCTGCAACCTACATTGCAGCTCATGGCAACACTGGATCCTTAACCCACTGAGCAAGGCCCACGGATGGAACCAGCATCCTCATGAATGCTAGTCGGGTTCATAACTCGCTGAGCCACAATGGGAATTCCCCACCACAGTCAACTTTAGAACATTTCATCACTTTAAAAAGAAACCTGTACACTTTAGCAATCACTCATATAGTCTTCTTTCACCCCAGTCCTAAGCAACCACCAATCTACTGTTGCTATAGATTTGCCTATTTTGAATATTCTGGATAAATGGAATCAGATGATATGTACTCTTCTGTGACTTGCTTCTTTCAGTAGATATAATGTTTTTAAGATTCATCCATGTTGTATCATTTACCAATACTACATTATTTTTTGTGGTTTAATAATATTCCATTGTATGATTACATCACAATCTGTTCATTCACTAACTAACTAATGGACATTTTCAGTTGTTTCCATCTTTTGGCTATTATTAATAATGCTGCTATAAACAATACTGCCTTAACATTTACTATCTTTTTGTACAGCATCTTATGGTAAGACAGAGACAAGAGATTTGGCTCTCTTATTTCTTTCCTGGGCATGCATATAGTTCTATTCCCAAGAATATGTGAGAGCCTTTCAAAACTCTTATAGGTATCTCATTCCCCAGCTTTTCCTGTTAAGCTATTTGGTTAATGTACTGTTTGACCTAAAATAGAATCTATCACTTTAGGCAACCTGAAGTTAAAACGCTTGCTTGTATTCTATTTGACAATCCTATCCATTAACTCCCCACCATAACCAAGAAGGCTGTTCATACTGAATGAGCTCAGGGTCCTTGGGGTCTTCCAGGGAACCATAAGATAGAATAAAGAATGACAATTACTTGGAAATGAGGCTTATTAGGAGCTCTAGTCCCATTCTGCTTCTGGCCGTTGCCAGGATGCATGGCGAACATTGACTATCATTTTTTCAAGGCTACTGCTAAGCTGGGAGAGTGGAAGATGAGACATATCAAAATGCCACAAAGTGTTCTGTTATTATCAATACACAATTGTTTTTCTTGAATAAACACTCCTTAGGCCTTTGCAAGTACGGTTAATTTCCAGAGTTTCACTGAAGAATTATAAACGTTCCCAATGTTCACAGAGAATATAAAATGCTTTACAGTTTTTCATGTAAAATACTTTTGTTTTGATCTTCAATCTTTTTAAAGATAAGGGATTCAGACCTTAGAAAACTTGGAACTTCCTTCTATTAACTGTCTTAGAACTATCACATTAATCCTTAGAAGACCTGGTTCTATACCCAGTGTTATGAAAATGTTGATTCTTGACAATTTTTGCCCTTCTTTCCATTGCTTTTTTGGAGTAAATTTTTGAAGACCTTATGGTAATAGTGATATATGCTACAACAGGGATGAACATTGAAAACATTATGCTAAGTGAAAGAAGTCAGACAAAAAGGCCATGTATTGTTGATTACATCCATATTAAATGTCTAGAATAGGTAAGTGTGTATAAACATAATGTAAATCAGTGATTGCCTAGGACTGAGAGAGTTGTGGGAATAGAAGGATGATTACTAAAGCTTATAGGGTCTCTTTTTGATGTTACAAAAATGTTGTAAAAATTGACTTTGGTGATGGTTACACAACTTTATCTGTATTATAACAACTACTGGATTAAATGACAGAATTGTATGATATGCGAATTATGTTTCATTAAAATTATTGCCAAAAATAATAATAGTGCATGATTTTATCCACTCTCAATAATTGATACTTCATCTATTTCACTCTCAATAAATAACAGAACTAGACAGAAATCCAGCAAGGATAGAAGAGTTAAGCATCAGTATTAGGAGTTCCCATCGTGGCGCAGTGGTTAACGAATCCGACTAGGAACCATGAGGTTGCGGGTTCGGTCCCTGACCTTGCTCAGTGGGTTAACGATCTGGCGTTGCCGTGAGCTGTGGTGTAGGTTGCAGATGCAGCTCGGATCCCCTGTTGCTGTGGCTCCGGCGTAGGCAGGTGGCTGCAGCTCCGATTCGACCCCTAGCCTGGGAACCTCCATATGCCGCGGGAGCGGCCCAAGAAATAGCAAAAAGACAAAAAAAAAAAAAAAAAAAAAAAGCATCAGTATTAAACAACGAGACCTAATAGATACATATAGGACACTCAACACAACAAGGGCAGAATGCAAATTCTTATCAAGTGCAGATGGAACATTCTTAAAGATCTACTATATGTTAGGGCACAAAGCAAGTCTTAGTATGTTTATAAAAACCATATTATAGAAAGTAACCTCCACTGGAAGTTTGGAACATAGGTCAGGAAGTTTGGAACATTAGGTATAAGGCTACTCTGGGAATAAAGCTGCAACAAAGCTCCTATTAGTACAAATAGTACACCACTAATCCTTCATAATTAAAACTTTTCTAAGTATTCACTGAATCAAAGCACTACATTTTGGAATTGCAGAATTTAAGTATAGTTTAAAATCATGTGTGACAGCTCTTTAAAAATTATTTTCTAGAACAATTAAAAGATTTCTTCCGTGTAAAACAACAAATCATTCCTTATACAAGCAAATACCTTTAGGAATGGAGACTTAAGGAATAATCAGAAAAATAATTTTTTTCATTAACTTTAACATTAAATTATGATAATCAGTAGTAAAGTATATGAATCTAAAAATTGTTACAGAAAATTCAACTCACCTGAGTAAAAGCATAGATAAGTTACAGGAACACATTAATATAGATACTTATATGAAAATGTTCCCATTTTATACCAGCATTTTTTTTTTTTTAGGGCCACACCCATGGCATATGGAAGTTCCCAGGCTAGGGGTCAAATTGGAGCTACAGCTGCCAGCCTACACCCCAGCAACGCAGGACCAGAGTCAAGTCTGTGACCTATACCACAGCTCATGGCAATGCCAGATGCCTGACCCACTGAGTGAGACCAGAGATTGAATCCACTGCTGAGCCATGAAAGGAACTCCCAAGTAGTACCTGGGAATTTTTTAAACTCATAGGCATGTCTAACACAAAGATGAATCAAACAACATTACAATTTATTTTTAAAGTTCCCTTTACCTTTATTGTCTGTCTGCTTGTCTGAAATCGTTGATCAGACACTTGCTGCTGGTGAAGGAGCTTTTCATTGACTTCTTTGTATTCTTTCACAGACAGTTCTGCTGCTTTTTTGGCATTCAAAAGTGCACTGTTTTGTTGTTGCAAGGATACAATCCGTTCTCGTAACAAAATAATATTGCTATTTGATTTCTGGGCAGTTATATTTTTCCACTTTTCTCTGTTAGCTATATGAAAATAATGTTGTTAAAATAATTTTTAAAAATCTCATTAAATTAAAAAGACATTGTTAATTTCATATGTATTCTTACCTCTAGTAGGACCTGCTGTGTGTGAACTCTTTTGAATATTACCATTCCTCTTTTGATAACTTGGTTTTTTGACATTCTTGTGAAAATAATTCTAAATTTGAAAGTTTCATAAAAACTAGATTATTACTCAATAAAAACTTCAGGTAAACCAACATAATACATATTATACATAATAATACATATTATTACATATATTTATTCACTTAAAATATATTTATTTGTGCAGAGTAAAAAAATTCTAGACAACAAAATTCTATAATTAAGAACTCATAAATGAACATACTGCGCACTAAAGTTGACCTAGCAGGCAGAGAACACACATACAAAAATCAACACAAAAGTAAAAGAAATTTAACCTAGGGATAGTTTAAAAAGCTAGGAGTAAAAATCATAAAGGCAACAAAAACAAAATAACTTATTCTCTAATAACTTATTCTCTGGGAACATAGGTCTTTTTATCAGTAATGTTTTCCATTATAGAATGATAAATCCCTTCTGACGAATGAAGCTAAAATAATGTTGATGATAATAAAATAACTTTCTTTTAACTATATTTTCCTCATGACATTCCATTACACTGAGGCTAAATAAAATGAAGCCATGTTGATTTTTGTTCCAAAATGTTTCACCAGTTTATAAAAGCTTTTCCAAAGCAAAACTTTAAATAGGAATATGTTTTAAAAGATTATAAATTCTAATAATAGAATATTTGGTCTTGTTTTAGGCATATTGCTTGGGAACAGGAACAATATAAATCTAGAAAAAATAATCTTTAAAAAAAGGAATTCTTTTCAAAGAACCCAATTCAGGAACAAATTATACAAAAAATGAAAGGAAAAAATAAATTTCACCAAATGTTACTTTGACAATGAGCCATTGTCAATATTCTATATTGATGGATATATAAATAATATACATAAGGCATGGCCCTAAAGTAATAAAACTTATTTATTCACTTATTTTTAATTTAATTTATTTATTTATTTTTCCACTGTACAGCATGGGGACCAAGTTACACATACATGTATACATAATTTTTCCTTCCATTGTTGTGTTGCGATATAAGTATCTAGACTTAGTTCTCAGTGCTACACAGCAGGATCTCATTGCCAATCCATTCCAAAGTCAATAGTTTGTATCTATTAACCCCAAGCTCCTGATTCCTCCCCCTCCCTCCCCCTCCCCCCAGGGCAAACACAAGTTTATTCTCCAAGTCCATGATTTTCTTTTCTGTGGAAAGGTTCATTTGTGCCTTATATTAGATTCTAGATATAAGTGATATCATATGGTATTTGTCTTTCTCTTTCTGACTTACTTCACTCAGTATGAGAGCCTCTAGTTCCATCCATATTGCTGCAAATGGCATTATTTCATTCTTTTTTATGGCTGAGTAGTATGCAATTGTGTATATATATCACGTCTTCCTAATCCAATCATCTGTCGATGGACTGTTGGGTTGTTTCCATGTCTTGGATACTGTGAATAGAGTTGCAATGAACATGAGGGTGTATGTGTCTTTTTTAAGGAAAGTTCTGTTCAGATATATGCCCAAGAGTGGGATCGTGGGGTCATATGGAAGTTCTATGTATAGAGTTCTAAAGTACCTTCATACTGTTCTCCAGAGTGGCTGTACCAGCTTACATTCCCACCAGCAGTGCAGGAGGGTTCCCTTTTCTCCACGCCCTGTTCAGCATTTGTTGTTTGTGGACTTATTAATGCTGGCCATTCTGAGTGGTGTGAGGTGGTATCTCATGGTAGTTTTGATTTGCATTTCTCTAATAATCAGGGATGTGGAGCATTTTTTCATGTGCTTGGTGGTGGTATCTCATGGTAGTTTTGATTTGTATTTCTCTAACAATCAGGGATGTGGAGCATTTTTTCATGTATTTGTTGGCCATCTTCCTTGGAAAAATGTCTTTTCAGGTCTTTTGCCCATTTTTCCATTGGGTTGTTGGCTTTTTTGCTGTTGAGTTGTAGAAGCTGCTCGTATATTCTAGAGATTAAGCCCTTGTCAGTCGCATCATTCGAAACTATTTTCTCCCAATATGAGTTGTTTTTTTGTTTTCTTTTTGGTTTCCTTTGCTGTGCAAAAACTTGTCTGTTTGATTAGGTTCCATTGGTTTATTTTTGCTCTTATTTCAGTTGCTTTGGGAGACTGATCTGAGAAAACATTCATAAGGTTGATGTCAGAGAATGTTTTGCCTATGTTCTCTTCCAAGAGCTTGATGGTGTCTTGCCTTAAATATTTAAGTCTTTCAGCCATTTTGAGTTTATTTTCATGCATGGTGTGAGGGTGTGTTCTAGCTTCATTGATTTGCATGCAACAGTCCAGGTTTCCTAGCAATACTTGCTAAAAAGAATGTCTTCTTCCCTTTTTATATTATTGCCTTCTTCGTCAAAGATTAATTGACCATAGGTGTAAGCGTTTATTTCTGGGTGCTCTATTCTGTTCCATTGGTCTGTATGTCTGTTTTGGTACCAGTACCACACTGTCTTGATGACTGTGTTTCTGTAATAATATTGCCTGAAGTCTGGGAGAGTTATGCCTCCTGCTTGGTTTTTGTTCCTCAGGATTGCTTTGGCAATGCGGGGTCATTTGTGGTTCCATATAAATTTTTAGATGTTTTGTTCTAGTTCTGTGAAAAATGTCATGGGTAAATTGATAGGGATTGCACTGAATCTATAGATTGCTTTGGGTAGTATGGCCATTTTTACAATATTAATTTTTCTAACCCAGGAGCATGGAATATCTTTCCATTTCTTTACATCTTCTTTAATTTCCTTGATTAATATTTTATAGTTCTCAGCATATAAGTCTTTTACCTCCTTAGTCAGGTGTATTCCCAGGTATTTGAATTATTGGGGTGCAGTTTTAAAAGGTATTATATTTTTGTATTCCTTTTCTAATGTTTCATTTTGAGTATACAGAAATGCAACTGACTTCTGAATGTTAATCTAATATCCTGCTACTCTGCTGAATTTGTTGAACAGTTCTAATAGTTTTTGGGTTGAGTCCTTAGGGTTTTCTATGTGTAGTATCATGTCATCTGCATACAGTGACAGTTTGACCTCTTCTCTTCCTATTTGGATACCTTTTATTTTCTTCGTTTGTCTGACTACTGTGGCTAGGCCTTCCACTACCATGTTGAACAGCAGTGGTGAGAGTGGGCATCCTTGTCTTGTTCCAGATTTTAGTGGGAAGGCTTTCAGTTTTTCTCCAATGAGTATTATATTTGTTGTGGGTTTGTCATAAATGGCTTTGATTATGTTAAGGTATGTTCTCTCTATATACCCACTTTGGTGAGAGTTTTTACCATGAATGGATGTTGGACTTTGTCAAATAATTTCTCTCCATCTATTGGGATGATCATGTGATTTTTGACTTCTCTTTTGTTAATATGGTTATGATGTTAATTGATTTGCATATGTTGAACCATCCTTGTGCACCTGAGATGAATCTCACCTGGTTGTGGTGTACGATCTTTTTGATATGTTGTTGGATTCAGTTGGCTAAAATTTTGTTGAGAATATTTGCATTTATATTCATCAAAGATATTGGAAGATAGTTTTCTTTTTTTTTTTTTTGGTATATTTGTGTGGGTTTGGAATTAGGGTGATGGTGGCATCATAGAATGTCTTTGGGAGAGTTCCTCCTTCTTCAACCTTTTGAAAAAGTTTAAGGAGGATGGGTATAAGTTCCTCTTGGTATGTTTGGTAGAATTCATCTGTGAAGCCATCTGGTCCTGGACTTTTATTTGTAGGGAGTGTTTTTATGACATATTCAATTTCATTTCTAGTGATCAGTCTGTTCAGTTGATCTATTTCTTCTTGATTCAGTTTTGGCAGGCTGTAAGTCTCTAGAAAGTTGTCCATTTCTTCTAGGTTGCCAAATTTGCTGGCATACAATTGTTCATAGTATTCTCTCATGGTTTTTGTATTTCTGTAGTATCTGATGTGACTTCTCCTTCTTCATTTCTGATTTTGTTTAGTTGGGTTTTTTTTCTCCTTTTCTCGGTGACTCTAGCCAGAGGGTTGTCAATTTTGTTTATCTTTTCAAAGAACCAGCTCTTGGTTTTATTGATTACCTCAATTGTGTT
This sequence comes from Sus scrofa, assembly GCF_054392235.1. Taxonomy (NCBI): domain Eukaryota; kingdom Metazoa; phylum Chordata; class Mammalia; order Artiodactyla; family Suidae; genus Sus; species Sus scrofa. The sequence continues at coordinate 216,249,132 of NC_139383.1, forward strand.
TTTAACCTCTATTTTATTGATTTGATCTTTGATCTTTCTGATTTCCTTCCTTCTGCTGACTTTAGGGGTTTTTTTGTTCTTCTTTTTCAAATTCATTCAGGTGGTCAGTTAAGTTGTCAATTTGACACCTTTCTTCTTTTTTTTTTGAGGAAGGCCTGTATTACTATGAATTTCCCTCTGAGCCATGCTTTTGTGACATCCCATAGATTTTGAGTGGATGTGTCTTCATTTGTCTCGAGGTATTTTTTAATTTCCTTCTTGATTTCCTCACTGACCCACTGGTGTTTGAGTAGCATGTTGTTTAGTCTCCATGTACTAGGATTTTTCTCATTTCTTTTCCTGTGGCTGATTTCTAATTTCATGTCATTGTGTTCAGAGAAGTTACTTGAAATAATTTCTATACTCTTAAATTTGTTGAGGTTAGCTTTGTGCCCTAGTATGTGTAAATTCTTGAGAATGTTCCATGTGTACTTGAGAAGAATGTATATTCTGATTTTGTTGGATGTAATATCCTGAAAATGTCGATTAAGTCTAACATTTCTATTGTTTCCTTTAGGATCTCTCTTGCCTTATTGATTTTTTGTCTAGAGGATCTGTCCATTGATGTGAGTTGGGGGGGGGGTTGGATGCCTCCCATTTATTTTATGCTTGAGTACTTTTCAGTTTTTATGAATGTAATTGGTTTTGATTTGTGGTTGCCCTGTTTTTTAAGCATTGTTAAGCCCTTCCTATATCTGCTTGCTTTTGCCTGATAGTCATATAGGCTCAGACACATCACTAAAATAAAAAAAAGAATCTACATTTTCTTACTTTCCTTCCCCACATTGTATGATTTTGATGTCTTTTTTTTTTTTTTTTTCTTTTTTAACATCTTCATGTTTAGATCTGTATGCTGGCTTAAGTGATTGCTTTCCAGTTGTTGTTTCCTCTATCCTAATTCTTCTTTTTCTCTTTTTTCTCTCTCTCTCTCCTTTTTTTTTTTAAATTTAGAGAAGCCCTTTCAGTATTTTTTTTCTAATGGATTTCATCTTGCTGTACTCGTTCGGCTTTTGTTTATTGGAGAAATTCTTTATTTCCCCTTCGAATTTAAATGACATTCTTGCTGAATAGAGTATTCTAGGTTGCAAATTTTTTCCTTTCAGCACTTTAAATATATCTTGCCAGTCCCTTCTGGCCTGTAGTGTTTCTGTAGAGAAATCAGCTGATAGCCTTATGGGGGTTCCTTTATAATTGACACTTTGCTTTTCTCTCGCTGCCTTTAGAATCCTCTCTTTAACTTTTGCCATTTTTAATATAATATGTCTTGGTGTGGGCCTGTTTGGGTTCAGTTTGTTTGGGGCCCTCTGTGCTTCCTGTATCTTGATATCAATATGCTTTACATTTGGAAAGTTTTCAGCTATAATTTCTTCAAATATATTTTCAATCCCCTTTTCTTCTTCTTCTCCTTCTGGAATTCCTATTATGCATAGATTGGCCCACTTTATATTACCCCTTAGGTCTCTTATATTGCTTTCATGTGTTTTCTTTGTTTTTCTGTCTGTTGTCCTGATTAGATGATTTCCATTATTTTATCTTCCATGTCATGAATTCATTCCTCTGCATTATTCATTCTGCTCTTTATTGCCTTAAGCTCAGTTTGTATCTCTGCAAATGAATTTTCTAGTTTTTCTTGGCTGCTCCTTATAATTACTATTTTTGTGATATTCTATTTTTTCATTTGTTTCACATGTTTGTAAATGCTTGTTAGAGCATTTTTATAACAACTTTTTAAGACAATTTCTATTTCCTTAAATTTGTTGAGGTTAGTTTTGTGCCCCAGTATGTCATCAATCCTTGAGAATATTCCATGTGCACTTGAAAAGAATGTATATTCTGATTTTTTTGGATGTAATGTCCTGAAAATGTCAACTAGGTCTAACTTTACTATTGTGTCATTTTTGATGTCTGTTACCTTATTGATTTTCTGTATAGAGGATCTGTCCATTGATGTGAGTGGGGTCTATTATCGTATTCCTCCTTTTATGGGTTTCTCCTTTTATGTCTGTTAGTACTCGTTGTATGTATTTGGGTGATCCTATATTAGGGGCATATATATTGACAATTATAATATCCTCTTCTTGAATGGATTCTTTTATCATTAAATAGTGTCCTTCTTCGCCTTCCTTTATGGCCTTCATTTTAAAGCCTATTTTGTCTGACCTGAGTATTGCAACTCCTGCTTTCTTGTCTTTTCCATTTGCATGAAATGTCTTTTTCCATTCCCTCATTTTCAATTTATCTGTCCTTTGTCCTAAGCTGAGTCTCTTGTAGGCAGCATATTGTAGGCTCTTGTTTTTTTATTCAACCACTCTATGTCTTTTGATTGGAGCATTTAGTCCACTGACACTTAAGGTAATTATCGATAAATACATATTTATTGCTATTTTAAACCTTGTTTTCCAGCTGACTCTATGTTTCTCCTTTGTTCCTTGATTTTTTTGGTTAAATGATTTCCTTTTATTTTATGTTTGTGTCCTCTTCTTTTCAGTTTTTGTGAATGTATTGTTTGGTTTTGATTTGTGGTTGCTCTATTTTTCAAGTATGTTAATCCCTTCCTATGTCTGCTTGCTTTAGCCTCAGAATCATATAGACTCAAACACATTCTTAAAAAAGAGCCTAGATTTTACTTTCTGTCCCCACATTTTACGATTTTGATGTCCTTTTTAAATATCTTCATGTTTGTCCTTTTGCTGCTCCTTGTGTTTATCACTGCTTTTACAACAGGTTTGTTTGTTTTTTCCTTTTAGATGTGTATATTGGCTTATTTAAGTGATTACTTTCCAGCTGTGATTTCTTTCATCCTATTTCTTCTTACTTCTATTTAGAGTAGCTCTTTCAGGATTTCTTTTAGGATGAGTTTAGTATGCTGTACTCCTTGTTTTTGTTTATTGGAGAAATTCTTTACTTCTCCTATTTTAAATGATATTCTTGCTAGGTAGAGTATTCTAGGCTACAAATTTTTCCCTTTTAGAACTTTGAATATATCTGGCTACTCTCTTTTGGCCTGTAGTGTTTTTGCAGAGAAATCAGCTGATAGCCTTAGTGGGGTTGCCCTATCATTTATTCTTTGTTTTTCTCTTGCTGCCTTTAGAATCCTCTCTTTAACTATTGCCATTTTTATTTTAATATGCCTTGGTGTGGGCCTGTTTGGGTTCAACAACTACAAACCACAGCAAGCCCTCAGTACTTTCTGAATCTTGATATCTGTTTCCTTTAGATTTGGTGTTTTCAACCATAATTTCCTCAAATATATTTTCAATAGTCTTTTATTTTTCTTTTCCTTCTGGAATCCCTATTATGTGTAGATTGGTCTGCTTTATATTATCCCATAGATCTCTTATACTGCTTTCATGTTTTTACATTTGGTTTTCTGTATGCTGTCCTGATTGGGTGATTTCCACTTTTCTATCTCCCAAGTCATTAATTCATTCCTCTGCATTATTCATTCTGCACTTCAGTGCCTTTAACTCAGTTTTCATCTCTGCAAATTAATTTTCTAATTTTTCTTGGCTCCTCCTTATACTTTCTAGTTCCTTTGTAAAGTACTGCATTACTGTTCATATCTGCTCTTAATTTCTTCATATTCACTCTTAATTCCTTCAGTATTTTCACTATCTCCTTTATGAATGTGGTAACTGTTACACTGCAGAGGTTTGTTTCATTGTTTGCTCATTCAGGGGAATTCTCCTGTTCTTTCAATTGGGAATGGTTCCTGAGCTTCATTCTCTTTATATTTTTCTTATTCTGTGAGTTTAGGGAAAACAACTACTGTAGTCTTGCAGGGCTATGTATATGCAAGAGCGTTCCTGGGTATTTTCTGAGGGCTATTTATTTTTGGCATGAGGGCTGGTTTCGGTTTGGATGCTTGCTGTTCCTTTCCTCAGTATGTGCAGGCTGTTATTCCCTTGATATAACAGATACTTCTAGGGAGATGAAGGCAATGACAGGGACAGCAGCCAGTGGCCCTCCCAGCAGGGCCCTTGACAGTGGAAAGGACCCACGGGAAGGTGGTGTAAGCCACTCCTGGACAGTGGCAGTGACCCTCAGGCAGGGGTAGGTGGTGTCCAGAGTATTTGGCAGTGGCAGCAGTAGGCACTGATCATTCCCAGGGGAGTGACACAACGGGTGGTGGTTTGTTGCAGTGCCTGCCTCTGTGCCAACCTCTGAGGTGACTGGGGCCACAGGTGATGCCTGTTCACAGACTCCTACTGGTGGTGGGCCATGCCCACCTCTGGAGTCTGCAATAACTACCTTGGTTTGCCCCCGCTGCCTGCAGACTGTATGAGGCACCTTGTTGCACTTAGCTCACACAAGAGGCACCACCCATAGCCCACATAAGAGGGGCCTGTCACCTGTAGCCTTCACAAGAGACACCTTCCTGCCCATAGCCCACCCTCCAAGAGTCCACAAGTGCAAATAAAGATATTCCCATGGTGGGGTCTGCCCCTTCTCCTCTTGCCCTCCCCAACAATGGTGCCTTGATTCTCCTGCCAGCCCAGTCTTCCTTCTGGGTTCCCTTGGCTGTGGCGCTCCACTCCCCAGCTCTTGGTGCACGACTTCCTAGTCCCTCAGGCTGTCTCCACAAAGCCAACACTAGTTCTTTCCCCAGAATTGACCTCCAGAGCCTAAGTCTCAGGACCCAGCCCACTGCTGAGTGTCTCAGAATGTGGTGTCTTGGGAGGTGGTACCTGATGGTCTGTGCAGCTCTCTCTCTGCTTTGCCCTCCCCAGTCCAGCTGCTGCACTTTCTAAGGCTTTAAGGTTCCTCTGTGTTAGCTGATCTCCCCGTCAGTTAGGTGGCTTCCCAGGGTGTGGGGTCCTTTCCTCTTTCACAGCTCCCTCCCAGGAGTGCTAGTCCCGTCCTGATTCCTTCTCTTTTTATCTCTCTCTCTTTTTTCCCCTTTTGTTCTACCCAGTTATTTGCAGTGTTCCTCGTACTTTCTGGAGGTTTAAGGTCTTCTGTCAGTATTCAGTAGATGTTCTGTGCAAGTTGTTCTACATGTAGATGGGCTTTTTTGTTGTGTTTGTGGGATCAAAGTGCTGTCATAAAGTTTGAACATCTGTGTCATCTTGCTGTTACCGTTTTTTTTTTTTTTTTTCTTTTCATTCAAGTTGAGTTGTTCCTTGTTGCTAGATATGATGAGTGATTTTCAACTGTATCCTGGACATTTTTGGTATAATATTACAAATACTTCAGATCTTATTTAAATCTTTTGTGTCAGCAGGCTTCCTGTGATGCCACACTCATGGGGAAAGCAAGTGCCACGTTGTTTATTCCAGTTGGGGATGAAAGTCAAGTTCCTGTTGACATGCTAGTTAGAGAGAGGTATCTCATTACTACTTGGTGTAGTGAGAGGTCAGGCTTCTCACAGACTTCTGCTGATACCACCCAGGTTGGGAGATGGAGCCTGACCTTGTTTCTGCTCCTAACCTGGCCTCTACTGAAACAGTGGGGAGGGTGTGGGAGGCTTTGTAGATATGACAGGTTATGAAAGTCCACATCACTGCATTGACCTTTGAAATCTATAGGAATCCTGCTGGGAAAATAAAGGGGCATCTCTTTATTGCTGGATAGAGAGGTCCAACTACCTATGTGGCCACTAATGGCACAAATGGAGGGAATCATTACCTTGTCCTTGGTCTTTCACTTGGCCCTGAAAGAAGACAGAGGAATGCCTACTTAAAGCCAAGTGAGAGTGAAAGTGTAGGTTCTCCACCAGGTCTTTACTGGTGAGGGTAGAGGTACAGTTGCAATTTTTTTTTCATGGTGTTTGGCTAGAGTAAAGCAGTTACTATGCTAAAGTTTTCTATCTTTCTGTTTCCTGGTCCTCTGACCAGAGAGAAAAGGGTTTTATAGGGAATTTTATCATCTGACCAACTGGCCTTTTCAAGTTGCAGGTTTCTTCAGCATTCAGATCAGGATATATGAGGCAAAATGAAAACCCAGAGAACTCACCAACTGTGTTGTTCCTCAAGTTCTAAGAATCCTAGCTGGTGTGTTCTCTTCTCCACCTTTCAGAGTTTTCTCATTGTTTATGACTAATATACACTGATACAATGCCTATCAAAATCCCCAATTTTTTTTTTTTTTTCTGAGAGAAGCTGATTGTAAATTCATTTTAAAGAGCAAAAGACCAAGAATACTGAAGAGACTGGAAGGAAAACACGATGGGCAACTTTCTTTTATCAATCAAGACTACTATAAAATAATAGTAATGAGACCAAATGACATAGATAAATATACTGACAAAACAGAAGAAAATATCTAGTGACACACCCACACATATATGCATGTGTGATTTACAACAAAGGTGGTGCTATTGAACATTGTGGGGGAAAGTGTGAAACTTAATCTTCATCTTTCACCACATGCAAAAATCAATGCCAGACATAGATATCAAAATCAAAACAGTGAATAAATAGAATAGATAAATTCAATAAAAGAAAAGATAATAAGATAGTATAAAAATATCTAAATTGGAATAGGTAAAATTTATTATATAGAACATAAAAAGTGTTATTCATATAGGAAAAAATTGTTAAATTTGACTACATTAGAATTATGATGTTCTATTCCCCAAAAGATTCCATTAAAAAGGGTGAAAAGACACAGTACAAAGTAGGGCAAGATATCTACAATGTCTATAATCAACAAAAGTTGCATATGTAGCACATATAAGAACTTCTATAGATAAATAAGAAAAAGACAGACAACTCATTTATAAAATGGGCAGAGACTTGAGGAAGCAATTCACTAAAGAATTACAAATGGCCAATAATTATAAGAAAGCAGTATTCAACACAGTATTAGTAATCTCAGAAATATAAATCACAGGAGTTCCCGTTGTGGCACAGCGGTTAACGAATCTGACTAGGAACCATGAGGTTGCAGGTTCGGTCCCTGGCCTTGCTCAGTGGGTTAAGGATCTGGTGTTGCCGTGAGCTGTGGTGTAGGTGGCAGACGTGGCTCAGATCCCACGTTGCTGTGGCTGTGGTGTAGGCTGGTGGCTACAGCTCCGATTAGACCCCTAGCCTGGGAACCTCCATATGCCAAGGGAATGGCCCTAGAAAAGACAAAAAGACAAAGATAAATAAATAAATAAATAAAAAGAAATATAAATCACAGAAATATAAATTAAACTCACAGTGATATACCTCAAAATACATACAAAAGTGGCTGATATGAGAAAGACTAACATATGAACTTTTGATGAAGAGTGGTTAAAATTTTCATAGTTTGCTAGTGGTGCAACAAACTGGTATATTTTGAAAAGAATAGTATCACTTAAGATCCTAGACATATATACTCTATAGGGCAGTAATTCTACCCCTAGGTATTTCACTACAGAAATATCCGTACTTGTATCATGGAAGACATTTATAACAATATTCATTGCAACATTATTTGCAAGAAATCCAAACTGAAGCAACCTAAAATTCATCAATGGAATGGATAAATAAATTATATATTTGGACAATGAAATATTAAACACAACAATAAAAATAAATACATAATACTGAAGACCAAACAAAAGAAGACCTATCTCATAGACTTCATAAAGTTCAAAAACAGGCAAAATTAACCATAATATTAGGAGAGACGAAATTATAAAGAAGAGGAACAGAGTGATTAAAGTTAAGCTAATGGTTACCTTTGGAGTTAGTGAGAAGTTACAGTATTTTCCAAAAACAACTGGTACAATTTGATCAATTGTTATTTTCTGACCACCAGTAATATGCATATCTAGTCAAAGTCATTTATACTAAGCTCTATTACGTTATGAATGGGTTAATGAGTTACTTTTATTAAGCTACACATAATTGACTGCAACTAAATAAAATTACCAACCAAATAATGTGTGGCAAAATAGGATATTTCTATAAAAGTGATCAACCAACCACTCAATCAGTAGGTACTTAGCATATAATTCTTCATCTGAACTTTATTATGGTAGTAACTAAGATAAACATCCTTGAATTTTTTCCTCTAAAGTTCTGGCCGGATCTCAAAAAAAAAAAACTTTTGGATTTGGTTTTTAAGGAAACATAGGTTATTCAAAAGTAACCTTTTTTTTTCCTAAACAAAATTACCTTTCCCCAGTTTTTCACTGACTTATGCTGAACAGATAAACATTTTGGTGACATGATATATCAGAGGTAAGAATTATTGAACAAGTTGTTTTGGAACATCAATATTTTAATATTTAAAATATATTAGGGAATAAAATTCATTAGGTGGAAATCAGAAAAATGAAACAAAATAAATACATTGGGGAATAAAATATACTAGGTAGAAGTTAGAAATTTAAAGATTTAGTTAGACTAAATAATTTATTATCATGAAGGCCCATATAAAAAAAAAGTTTCTTCTCTTCATATATTTTATATATCTGAAAACAGTAATGAGCTTATTATCACTTTTATTTTTTTTGCTGAGATATAAATAACAAGATTTATATTTAGGAAAATTCTAGTTCCATTTTCATCTACGTAAATGATTCTAAAAACTTAGTACTTGAAAATCACTAAAAAGTATTTTCACTGCATACTTCAAAGAAAAATTTTTAATGATTCATATTAAGTCACTGGCAATAAACATTAAGTTATGAAGCATGAGATAAAATTAAAACCAAAGCTTAAAACTAGTAAAATTTTATATACCTTTGGGGTCTTGCCATCTCCAATTGGACATATTTGTTCTATTTCCTTTCCTTGCATTTGGCTGTCTTCTGTTTGGTCTCTTTCTTTCTGGTCTCTTCTATCTTCTGTAGGACTTATTTTCTGGGATGTTTCTACAATAATTGTTCCCAAATTTTGCATGGTCTGTGTTTCAGAATCACTGATTTTGCAAAAAAAGGGGTGACATAAAACCCAAGAAGAAGAGTTGTTAAATGTACCTCGTAAGTTCAAGAGCAAATAATACTGTAGCATACATTATATATATAGCTGTAAGTTTAATTTGAGCATATAGGAGTTCTAACTGTTAAGAGAGAAAATTATCTTAATTATTACAAAATTATCTTAATTATTACAAAATTATAAAATCTCATCAAGAAGTTAGATTATCTAATATCACATGTCTGCTAATATCACTTCTTATAGTATTTTTATAAGTGTTTATTCAGGGAGCATATGTTTTAACAACTTCAAGGCTGGAACACTCACTACTTTCTGAGCCAGTGCAGAAAGCTTTAATATTTCTAACAGAAAGTTTTCTTAGTATAGGACAAAATTTGAATCTCTGAGCCTTTCGCCCATTGAGTCCAGGTCCATCTCTCATCATTCAATATGATACTTGTTAAACACCAATTATGTGACAGGCACTTTTCTGGATACAAGGGATAATGCAGTAGGTAGAAAAAAAAAATAGATAAAAATCCTTAACCTCAGGTAGCTTTCATCCTAGTGGAGTGTGGGGACAGTTAATCAATGAGTAAGTTTTATTATATGTTTTATGTAATAGTTTGCATTAAAGAAAATAATAAAGCAAGAGAAGATTAGAAATGTTGACATGTATGTCCAATCCCTTTTCCACATGGTTTATCTTTTAGTTATTTGGACAGAGTTATATGATGCTTGCCACATTTCTAAGAACATCGCTAGCTTTTTCAAATATTCCAAATATGAATGCTTTTGAAATGCTTTCCCATCCATGTCCCTCTCAAATGCACACCAGCGTATTTTGATGGAGCATTATGTACAGAATTCAACCTCATGTTCCAAGAGCACTATGAGAAGTACTTAGTAGAACTCCTGGTAGATGCAGACGATAAAAGTCTTTAAGCTTTTCTAGCTTGAATATTGTACTGTAGACTCATACAGGATTTAAGAAAACTTCCTAAAATATTCTTTACATAAACTATTACAAAGTTCCACATTATTCCCATTGTATAGTTGAACAACTGGCATTTTACAGCCACATAAAAGACCCTATAGTCTTTTGGATAACTATATCTTTCCAGTCTATTGAGATCTTTGGGGATTTTGATTCTGTTTTGGATTTTCCTGCCTTTCCAATGTCATGTTATCCCCAAATTTGATAAACATGCTTTACTGAAATTCTATTTTTCTTATTCAAGGTATTAACTCCTTCTGATTACTATCCATTACTGAATGGGGTTGATAAAGGCTTTTAATTCATATATCAGGACCCACAAAATTCAGAATGCCCCAGCAGAACAACCCATGTCAAATGCAGTAACAGGAAATGCCTCCATCAGGGAAACCTAACATACACCAATCACAGTTCTCCGATTCAGCTCTATCTAGTTTACCTTACCCTAGAAAATAGGATCAGCTAGCCTTGCAAGAAGATCCTTGACCACCTAGTCCATCATGCCCTATTTCTGCTTTGCCTCTTTATAAAACTCCCTCTTACTCAAAATCCTTTGGAAGAGTGCTCCACAGCTTTTTAGGCACTATACTTCCCTAATCCATGCATATTTTCTGTGAATAGAGGTCTCCTCTCTTGTTACTAAATCATATTATTTTCATCATTTGACAGCATGCTCTTATAATACTATTCATTGATGGAAAATAAATATACATAAGGTAATAGTTATATAATATAGATATATAAAGCAAAAAAGTTCTATTTTCTTCAGTATTCAAGACTACAGAAAGCTAAAAGAATGTACTGAAGTCCTGAAGCTCCATTGTGGGATTTCTAATTGTTTGATAATTCTTTGCAGTTGAGTGATTCCTAAGACTGTTCTGTCAGGCAGGAAATGTAATAATCCTCACAGTGTAAAAACTGAGTTTCACTGCTAAATAACTTAAATGACAATCCTATGTTTTAAAAGACATTGTGTGATATGTTTCCCAAAATATGTGACCTTTTGCACATGCATTAATAAGATGAAGCTGAAATGAGTGTATTCCTCAACTTTCATATATTTACTCATACATTCATACATGTGAGTAAATGTGTACCACGGTATTTTGAAGAGTGTGGTAGGACCAACTGGTTGAGATATTATTTGTTGATTAAACAAGAATTTCCTTGAAGACACAGATAAATGTTTAGTGGGCTTTAGGCTTTAAGATAAGTAGGGTTTTACATCTAATTGCTTTTTAGAACAGGGAAGAAGACCTTAGAAGAGGTAACAAAGGAATGGGAGTACGGATGTGGCCTTTCTTCCTTATATTCATAAATTTGTTTTTGAGTGTTTCACCTGCCTAAAGAGCAGAGGCATGGCCAATGATAATTTAAAACAGCGGTTCCCAAATGTGTCTGCATGTTGGAATCAGTTGTAGAGATTCAACAACTACTGAAGAGTGTATCCCACTCTAGAAGTTAGGATTTAATTGTTCTGAGATGTGGCCTGAGCTTTGGGATTTTTTTATAAGATCCCCAGGTGATTCTAATATGCAAGCAAGTTTGAGAATTGCGTTTTAAAGTAAGTTTCAGTTCTATGTCTAAGAAAACTATCCAGAAACATTTGTAATCTAAAACAGACCACTATTGCAGATTTTTTTTAAAAAAATTATGAAAATAAAAGGAAATATGTGCCATTATAAAACAAGACAGAATTATGGAAAATTGTTCCATTTGTCTGTTAGCAATTCTGGCAACATTAAACTTCCCTGTTATCTTGGTATTAAAAGAGGTGTTCTATTATCTTTTTACCTTTGTGGTTTTACTGATGTGCTTCAAAAGTGCATATGAATATATAGCCAGGGGTAAGGGAAAGAAATATTATAGATTTTTAGTATTCCCTTCTTGCTATTCACTAGGGGTTACAGAACTTAAGGCTAGGAATCTATAGAGCTTTAACTTTAAAGAACTAATTTTTACCACCATTCAATTAAAGTTAGTACAATGACTTTGCATAATACATACATGAAATAATTAGTGAAGATGGTTCTTAATTTAAAGGATGTTAAACAGCTTGTAGACATCTGGTAACAAGCTGAAATGGGTCATTCAAAATTTATCTAACTAAATTAAGGGGAAAAAATGTTTCTCCTCCCAGGTTGCCATGTCACAAGATAACTAAACCGACTTAGTAGGCTTGCCTGGGAATCCTTAGCTGTCAGTGGTGAATATGCAAAGGGCCAGCAAATTAAATCAACCTGCCAAACTGTCAATTTCAAGCCTCATGACTGCATGAAAATAGCATCACTGGAAGAAATCAAGCATTGCCTTCTTTTGGGTTTCCTGGCACCTATTCAAATACTCAAGCAGTTGTGGCTAATTTTGCATGCAAATTTCAGTCAATAAGCTCAGAACAAGACCTCCCAAGATATTTCAAAAGATCTGACAGTATTTTTTCTGAATACCAAATCAACAGTAGTTGAAATTCAATCTCCATTTGCTGGTGCTTTACATATGCACAGTGTCCCCACCACAGAGCTAAGTTAATGAGAGCCTTACCTGCTTTCACTCACATCCTCCCAGTCGTCCTTGCTGAGGTTCTCAAACACATTGCTCATAACCTTGATGGAGTGATTGAGAACAGTCTGGTAACGATCCACGGAGCACTTTTTCTTGGCGGCTTTAAATTTAACCTTGGTGGTGGTTGTCTTACAACTGGATTGTCCAGACCCAGATCTTATTTCTGTGGTGGCCATCTCAGATTTAGCTTTGTTTGCTGAACCCTGTAATTTCTCCAGTGAATTCATCAGCTCTTCATTTTCATTTCTCAACCCACTGGCTTCTGCTACCTTTCTCCTTAGGGAAGTGACTTCTATCTCCAGCTCATTGATTCTTACTTGAAGTTCAGTTTTGTCTTTTTCTATATCTTTACTTCCCTTTTGTAACTGTTCTAGCTCTTTTTCTCTGGTCTTTGCATCTTCTTGCTGCTGTTTAACCAAGGATTTCAGGAAATCATTTTCTTTTATTAATTTTTTATTTCCTTCCTTTAATTTTCTCGACCTTTTCTCAAAAGATTTTAGCCGATTTTCCAATTCAATGACCTAAACAGAATAGTTTAATTTACTCTTTTAAAAGTCCAAAACCAGAAGCTATTGCTTTTTTATTATCACTTCTTACGAAAATAAAATTTCATTTAGCACAAGGACAAAATAAATCTAAAGTACTTAATTTCTAAATGATTCTATAGTAGTGCAGATAAACACATTCTAAAATGCAATAGTACATCTGCTGAATAAGAGACAGATGGTAAAAGAAGTTAAAACTCTACACAAAGTGACACAGAATTAAGTATGCTAATAAACTTTACAGAGATCTCTGAGACCTAAAGTGCTTTGTCTATAAAATCTATTGTTGTGGGGGGGTGGGGGCTGGGGGGGGAGGAAAGTTCCTTTTCCCCTTCTAGGTTCTTTGGCTGGTTTAAGAATTAAATTGATAAAGGACAGATTAGCAAGAGAAGAACAAATAAAAATTTAATAACATGTATACCTCCTGTATACTTACCTAGGAAAACTGAATAACTCCCTGAAGTGACCTAAGCCATCACCTTAAATACCACCCTTAGCTAAAGACAAAGACTTGGGAGGTGGGGGAGTATAGGAGGTTCCCAGGAAAAGCACAGTAGACAAGCATAGGGATGTCATGCAAATTTAGGTCCTTGCCTTCTCCATTAATGACAATTTTAGAGATTTGGTCATTCTCTTCTGGTACAGTAAGGGCTACCCACTTACAAATGGAACTTTCCCTTATAAATATAAATGTTTCTTACAAAAAGATAGCTTCTACTCCATTTAAGTTTTTCCTATGTCTTCAGTTTCTTAAAAATAATCAGCCTAAAATAATCAATATGCCAAAGAGGCATATTTTGGGGTGATATATTTTATTTCCCTCACTACTCAATGTGAAAAAAATTACTTTCAGGGAAAAAAAAATATACAAAAGTCTAAAAATAGTATATAGTGAAGCTTTATTATTAATATAATATTATTCTTTGATATTTAACAACCATATGAAAAACTGATGACCTAAGTACAAAATAAGCTACTGAGGATGCTTTTCCCTAAATTTGAAAAATGCAATTTTAGTAGATGTAGTCAGTCTAGGGGAAATTGAAGTTTGAGTCTGGCCTGGATCTCACTTCTAGCTCTGGTTGCTTTTACTTGATAACCTATTTTATCTTAAGGTTCCTCATCTGCGAAATGGGAATAATAACAGCTATCTTGTAGGTTATAAGTATTAAATATGATCAATATACCACAATTCTTGGCAGATATTAAGTTCTAAACAATTTATCGTCATCGCCATTATCACTACTGTTATTATTAATCATAACAGCTATTATTATACTTGAACTGACATAGAATTACTGGAACTAGCTATTAAGTCAACTTTATACTTTTGATTAAAATATAGCATGTTATGAACAAACTAAAAACATCTTAAAATTTGAGATTTCAGTTCTGGAAATTAGCATTATTTTTTCTTTTGATTAAAATCCATTTAAGATTGGGTACAACTCATGAAAATTTTACATACCAATGAAAAAATATTTGTTTAAAATCTATTAAGTTTAAAATGTTTAAAGTCTGTTAACTGCCTAATGTGAATCTATGTTTAATCCTAAGAACTAGTCAAAATTATTTGCATTAAAGTTTAAATGGAGGGCAAAAAACAAAACAGAGATGCTACTTCCAAAGAATTTGATAAGGGTAAATCCATAGTATGTATGAAAATGTTATTCAAGATACAGTCTCAGAAGTTCCTGTCATGGCGCAGTGGAAATGAATCTGATTAGGAACCATGAGGATGTGGGTTTGATCCCTGGCCTAACTTAGTGGGTTAGGGATCAAGCATTGCCATGAGCTGTGGTGTAGGTCACAGATGCAGCTCTGATCTGGCATTGCTGTGGCTGTGGTGTAGGCTGGCGGCAACAGCTCCGATTAGACCCCTATCCTGGGAACCTCCATACCCCGCATTGGCAGCCCTTGAAAGACAAAAAAAAAAAAAAAAAAAAAGACATAGTCGCAAAAAATTGTTGTTTAACTGATTTCACATGTCCAAAAATATAAAGGAAAATTTCAATCTATATTTGAGAATGAAAGTCTGTGGAATTGTTAAAACCATTTGGTTTGTGTGCCATTAGATAATCTCAAGCCCACACATTTCCTCCAACCGGGCATTTAAATAAGATGGCTCCCTTCAAAATGAAATAAAACACTTGACCTTGTGAAGTTGATGTATTACTTTGCTAGAGCTGGCATAACTAAGTACACAGGCTAGAAGCATAAACCCCAATAACCTCATTTTAAATTAATTAACTCCTTAGACCTTATCTCCAAATATAGTCACATTCTGAGTTACAGGGGATCAGGACTTTGACATATAAATTTTGAGGAGGGACACCATTCATCCCATAACAGTATGAATACAGTTAGTACATTATTCAAAAAAGAACACACTGTATTTTTCATTTCTACTATATACAAATATTATTTTCATGTTGTCATATCTTAAATCCATTTTGAATGAGTTTCATATGCATCCTCCTAAAATAAGGCAACTCAACTAAAAGGAGTTAAATCATGACTAATACAACTGCATTAGGTTAGTATTTTTAAAATAGTGGCAAGTTAGTATGCTAATTTGACACATGGTCCAATGAATTTCTATTCACTTCCTATTGACTTTTCAGGAATTAAAATGGACTTCTGGATCCTCTATGGTAATAGTTACTGAATAGAAACAGAATTTTGCCACCATGACCTGTCTCTTTGGCACAAGTATTATCTTGAGCTGGTTATTTTTAAGAAACTTTAGACACAGGAGAAGCTCTGAAAACTAAGTAGTAACTGACTCCCTAGACCCAACATCTTCTCTTGTCTCTAGCTGAAGAAGGTGTATAAGGTGATGGTGTGGGTCTTTTCAGGGAGTTACTCAGTTTTTCTGGGTATCTCCCACATACACATGTTATTAAGCTTCTGTTTGGTTTTTTTTAACTGTTAATTTGTCTTTTTATTACAAGGGTGTCTCATTCAAGAACTGAGAAGAGGGAAAATTATTTTTCCTCTACATCATTTATAGCAGTTGAAATGAAATAACAGATTTATTTAGGGTTTCTACACTGAGGAAGTGTTAGTGTACTATTATATCCGTAAAGAAAAAAAATTATACAATACCTGGCAAAAAAATACTATTGTTCTGAAACAAAAAATATAAACTGCTATAAATTGATATTCTAGCTGGCAATATATACATTATTTCAATTGTTTATTTTAACCTTAAGATAAGTGAACATGAATTATTTGTTGTTCTCTATGTTACGTTAATGTGATATGTATTGTTCAGTAATAACGAGATGAGAGGCTTTGCTACAATATGGCAAGTTTAAAACTATAAGGAATCATATCATCTGCTGTAAATCACTAGACTTCCTACAAATCAAGTCACAAAATGTAAGTAGCTACATTAATATTTGTATTTATATATTTTTACATTTCCAGTTTTATCTCAGTATCTAAAGGGAAATCAGTTATAAGATTAACTCTATTTAATAAAGAACATTTCCTTCATAACAGTAAGAAAAAGTGCTAAAATACAATCAAGCCCACTTAATTGAATTTGAAAACAATGTTATTTATAAACCAAAGTATCAGTTAAGTATAAAACTGTAAAGATAAATGCCAAGATTTTTAAACAGCATTTTACTACTAATGATAGCCATGATGGAAAGTGACTACAGAGTTTATAGGGGTTCTATTAAAACAGGGAGAGCTACATCAAATCATATGGGCATAAATTTTTATCTAAAATGAGATGAGATGTATATTGTCAACTTTAAAATTAAAATTATAGGCATATTACCATTTTACTACAATAAAGCTAAAACTATGCTCAGTTTTTTTCAGTTCAGATACTGTAAATCTATATGCTTGAAGTGAAACAGAGGGTCTCAAGTCTCATTTTAAACTGTTGTTATAACTAATAAGCACACACAGAGTAAATTTTTATAATTTCTATTGCTAGCATTCTTTTCATTTGTAAAAATATTTTCAATCTATGTCAAAAGAAGCACAAGTATTTCCACATTTATTTCACTAACATTGATTTTTTAACCCCATTTTGGTAAACCAATGATTTTGAATTATGAATTTAAATTAAGGATTCACACAAGGTTTAAGTTCATGAGCCCTCATGTTAAAATATAATCCTTTACGTTAAAATTCAGATTTAACTTGCTCAGCTCAATATTGTAAAGATTAGACTACCTTCTGCAATGTCTGCTCCGACATTTCTTTCCAATTCCTCTCTGGAGTACTCTTCTTGACCCCGTCATCTTCACCATATCTTAAGAGTTGTTCTGATAGAGAATAAATAATATATTACAGTACATCATATACTGCTGAAACACTGTCCTGTCATTTTAAGAAAAAGGGTTCTATAGTTTCTCAGCCATGAATAATGTAGTCTATTTTACCGTGAAGTATTTGGCCAGTAACTGAATGGTGACCTTTTTCAAGATTTTCGGTCACACAATTATGTATCTTTGTAGTGTTACCTTTTTTTTTTTTTTTTTTTGGCAGCGAAAGATTTTCAAAGGTACAACAGATCTGCAGGTTAACAATGCTGTACTTTTATTCCCATTTTCATTCTTTTGTAGACTATTCCCCCTTTGCCTTAAAAGCAGAATTCGTTGCCTTTTTATCTACACAGTCACTACTAGTTTTGTTCTCTGGATCTTGTTCCCTGCCAGGAGGATCAGAGTGATTTCTGAACAAAGCAAACAGTAACAGAATTAGAGTGGACTGAAACTGTAACACCCCCTACCACTACCTTTTTTTTCTAGTAAAGATCATGCACTGGGCAGAACAAACCATAAAAATCACATTCCCAGAAAAACTGACTTATATCAAATAGAAACTCAGGCAATGGATAAAGTTGATTCTACAAATCATTCCTACACTGGCCATGCAGTTGACTACTAAAATTACCCTTCAAACCCACAAACAAAAAAAAAATGGAGAAGCAACATTAAAGAAAAAAATCATAAAGCTGCAGTTAATATTAGAATTGAAATACATTAAACCTATAAATAATTTTTCTTAGAAAAATTGCTGTGACAAATTTAATATTTTCTTACTAAATGATTTTTGGAATACAACATTTCTCAGAGAATCAAAAAGGGGGCAAAAAAGAATGCACAGAACTAAAAGGATACATATCTGTGTTAGCCTGAGATGATTTTGCTTTAAAGTATGCTTGGCTGCTGTAGGTCAGTGTAAAACTTTGATTTATCAACAAAGGAAAAAGAAAACAATATTATTCTCTGTAGAGTAGAAATCCTCTTGGTATAAACAGTGACTAACAAGTTTGTTAGAGAGAATTAGGCATTTCTTTTGTCTTTGAAACATGACATATCCAATTAAAACTTCCGTACTCATGAAATAAGTAGAACACTATCCTAAGGATAATAAAAGCTAGAATAGGTAGAATTTGCCACCTGGGGAATATGTACCTTTACCTTGATAATAATCTGTTAGTTCCCAAGTTTCTTTTTCTAGTCCCCTAACACCATGGTGCTGAATTCATTTACAACACTCTTTCAGCAATATAGAAATAATATGCAAATACAATTCATCTGTTCTAGTCATTTAAATATCTGCTATAGTTCCAAGTGAAATATTTACACTTAAAAATAAGAAAATAGCTGTATATTCAAAGAGCATAGAATGCTAAAAGTAGCTTAATGATTCCAATAAAATAAATGCTGAAGAATGATTTTAAAATGAATTTGATTCCTCTTTTTGTGCCTCTGAATGTGTCAAAACTCACTGGTGGACTGGAACACCATGTGCATTTGTGGTTTTTCCACTGAAAACTTTTATTCCTTCCTATTATTGGCCTCTTCCACACAGCTCCCCCCCGCCCTTTTCAACTGAACATGATTTTTAATCCCTAATTCTTAAACCCCTAATTCCAGGGTTAGTCATTTCCCTTGGTATCTCCCATATATTCAAGATATACATACTAATAAAATCATTTGTCTCTCTCTTGTTAATCTACTTTTTGTTATAGGAGCCTCTGCCAAGAATTTAGAAGAGTACAGGGAAACCATTTTTTTCCTCTGTTACAAAGGCTTCCAACAGGAGATTAGATTCCAATTCAGTCATTAAAAGTGAGTAGGTCTTTTCCAGATAGAACTGACAAGGAAGGGAAGAGAGTACCAGACATAACTGTCCAGAAATATTCAACAGTAAAACACATTTGGGGTTTTATTTTGTTGACTTTTCCCTTCAAGAGTGGAAAAATGAGACTAAACATATGAAAGACAAAGCTAAAAGTTGGGCAAGGGTTAAATTACAATGGGATAAAAATCAGAGCTTTATTCTGTATCAGTAGCACACTGCTAAATAAGAGACCAATATGAAATGAGGACATCTCCAGGGCCTGAAAGAATGCTCTTAGGCTAAGTTGGATAACAATTATATGTGGTATAAAAATTGTATTCTGATCTTCCTTTCTTTATAAAATGTATTACATAGATTTAGACACTTCTTATTTATTCTCTTCAAAATTTTAGGTACCTAAGTAAACTCTCAATGTATCAATGACTGTGTAAATAAATTGAGGAAATAAAGAATTATTTAATATTGTTAGATGACATAATGATATTTTCATTTCTTTTGAAAAATTTGGGGATTCGTTTGAAAAATATGTGAATTTGCCGGAAAGTTTTCCCTTGACTTACCTACATGTTAAATTAGGATGACCGTAACTCAAGGCTTGATTTTTCAGTCAGGTTTTTTTTTTTTTTTTTTTGGATGCGTGGGACCACAATATTTCCTTAATAGTAAGTAAACTCGAGATACTTGCCAGAAATTCTAAACTCAATTTGCATGCTAACCAACTATTTTGAAAGTCCTAGAGTAAAATAACAAATAAAACCATAATTTTGTGTAAACAAAGGAAAGGTTGCTGCTCAGTCAAGTATAGCAATATTATCTTCTTCCAATAAATTAAGGAATTGAGAAAACGCTTTCAAAAAGTTGCACAAGTTTCCCTTAAATCTATTTTCCTTACTATCTCACTTCTACTTAACATAATCTGAGATATAAAAATTTTGTTGGAGACATTTGTGGAAGATGTGAGAAACTAAAGCTGGATTCACATTATTTATGAGGAAAAGAATAAACCAGACAAAAATAGCACATACATATGCTTACAGTATAATTACTACCTTAATATCCCAATAATGGATTTTTAACACGTTTAGGGGGAATGAGGATTGGCAGGATCATTGAGGCCACAGGAATCTGAAGCAATGGAAGTTACAAAGTAGTGACCTCTTCTTTGCCAAGTGGAATGTGACACATGTCAAGCAGATGCTGCAATTCAAACTTCAGCTTTTAAGACCACTATCAAAGGCACTGGGCCAGCCAATGGAGAACGTATATTATCATAACCTGCTCTGGTAAAGTCAGAGCTAAGACTTAAAAGTTTGATCTTATTTTAAAAGGCAGGAGGAACAATTACTAAGGACAATCTGAAATATGCAATCCATTTATTCCATCCTAGAGGCATCATTCCTGGATTGAGCCAGACCATCTAGAAAGCCATATATTTGCAACATATACTAATAGCCCCAGCATAGCTTCTTTCATTGGTTTATACTTTCATATCACACTATGGTGGATTACTACTCAGCAAATGCTTACTACCTGCTCCTCCACCTTCAGGTCAGGAGTATAGATCCTTGCTCCATTAACGTGTAGCGTGGCCATATGAGTTGCTGTGTTTTAAAGAGATGTGGGTATAAGTGAGTGTGCCTATTATAATTGAGCAGAAACCATAAGCAAGAAACAAATGTTTATTATTACATGCCACTGAGATTTGTGGTTATTTATTCTGAAGCAAAAGCTGTCAGATATGGAAATTGATAACTATAAGTCAGATGCTGCTAAAATAGAAACGTAAATTAAATGGCAATGATTTGGATACTGGACAGTGGGTGGCAAAGAATGTGTTATAGGAAGCTGAGAAAATAGTGACCATGTTAAACAGTGGCAAACATATGACTACCACCTGATATTACATGGAATACAAAAAAAAAAGTAGCTAATAAATTTGTAACAATGAGTGAGGAGTTTCTAATACAGAATGGTGAAATGACTTGGTTGTTGATGGCTATACTTGACTAGATCCCATAAGAAAGAACTAAGTTCAGAAAGGAAGTGACATAGGCATATATGTTCTAGTACTTTCACGTCTGTAAAATGAAAGTGTTTCTCACCATTTCAATGGAATAACCACTGAAACACTGGTAATATAAAGTCCAAGTCTTAATGTCCAAGTCTTTGACCTTAAGAAGGGGCCTCTGTGTTTGGCTATCATGCCTGTGACTAATAATCCCCAAAAGGAATAATGTGATGCCTAGTAGATCCTTTAAGCCTGAGAAAAGGGACTTCTAGAAAGAAAAGGGACTTCTAGAAAAATATGGAATGCTCCACAACCCTCCATAGAAAGGCATAATAACAGTATTGTTATCAACTGTATTTAATAAAATCACTTACTCTGGTAAAAGAAATGTGGGTGGAAGTTGCAATGTGCCACTTCCAAATCTAAGCCATTTTAACAATATAAATTCTTCTACTCCAAGAGCACAAGATATCTTTTCACTTTGTATCATCTTTAATTCCCTTCATCAGTGTTTTATGGTTTTCAGTGTAGAGGCCTTTCACCTCCTTGGTTAAGTTTATTTCTAGATAATTTATTCTTTTCAATGTGATTTTAAATAAGATTTTTAAACTTTATTTTTCTGACAGTTTGTTAGTGTATAGAAAAGCAACAGAATTTTGTATATTAATCTTGTACCCTGTAACTTTGTTGAATTCATTTATTAGGTTCTAAGAGTTTTTGGGTAGAGACTTTAGGGTTTTCTAAATAGTGACAGTTTTACTTCTTCCCTTCAATTTGAATACCTTTTATTTCTTTTCCTTGCTCGATTGCCAAGGCTAGGATTTCCAACTATGTTAAGTAGAAATGGCAAGAATGTTTTGTTTCTGAATTTAGAGGAAAGGATTTTAGCTTTTCACCACTATCATGTTAGCCATTGGTTTATCACAAGTGGTCTTTATTATTTTGAGATCTATTCACTCTATACCCATGTTGATGTAAGTTTTTAGCATGAATGTACATTGTATTCTGTCAGATGTGATTTTTGTGTCTATGGAGATGATCATTTGATTTTTATCCATCTCATTGTTAGTTAATACAGTAATAATATTGATTGATCTGCAAAGAGTAAACCATACCTGCATCTCTGGAATGAAGCTAACTTGGTCATGGAATATGAATGATCTTTTTTATATATTGTTCAATTTGGTTTGCTAATACTTTATTGAGGACTTTTGCATCTACACTTATAAGCAATATCGGCCTTTTCGTTCTATGTAATGGTTTTTGTCTGCTTTTGCCACCAGGGTAATAGTGGCTTTTTAGGATGAATTTGAGTGCTCTATCTCCTAAATTTTTTAGAATAGTTTGAGAACAATAGGCATTATTTCTTTCTTCTTAGTGTGTTTGGTAGAAATCTCCTGTGAAGCTGTTGAGTACTGAACTTTTGTTGGCTGGGAGGTTTTTGTAAAATGAGATTTTAGTACTAGCGATGAGTCTATTCAAACTGTTTCTTCTTGATTCAGTCTTGGCAGGTTGTATGTTTCTAGCAATTTGTCCACTTCTTTATTGTCCAACTTCTTTCACAGAATAGTTCATAATACTTTTATGTTTTTTTGTATGTGTGTGGTATCACTTGTTATTTCTCCTCTTATTTTTAAAATTTTGTTTGATTCCTCTCCCTTTTTTCCCTGGTGAGCCTGGCTAAAGGTTTATCCACTTAAAAAAAAAAAAAAAACAGCTAGTGCTTTCATTAATCTTTTCTATTTTTCTTTTTTGGGGTGTGGCCTACATTGGCAACCTGTGAAATTTCCCAAGCCAGGGATCAAAACTAAACCACAGCTGCAACCCACACCACAGGGCTGTAGCAACACCCAATCTTTAACCCAGTGCTCCAGGCCAGGGATCAAACCTGTGCCTCAGCAGCTACCCAAGCCACTGCAGAGATAATGCTGGATCCTTAACACACTATACCACAGCATTCTAGATCTCTTCTATTTTTAAATTTTTCTTTTCATTTTTTATTATTTTTATTTATTTATTTATTTGCTATTTTAGGGCCATACCCACATCGCATGGAGATGATCGTTTGATTTTTATCCATCTCATTGTTAATATGGTCATCTCCATAGACACAAAAATCATATGTGACAGAATCCAATGTACATTCATGCTAAATATTGGTGCCATTGTCATTTTATAATACCCTTCATTGTTTTTGTTATAGCCTTTGCTTAAATGTGTTTTGTATAAGTATTAATATTCCCATTTTCTTGTCATTGACATCAGCATGAAATATTTTCCATCCCCTCACAGTCTATGTGTGTCTTTAGCTCTAAAGTGAATCTCCTGAAGACAGCATACAGAAGAATCTTGTTTTTTAATTGCTCAGCTATTCTATGTCTTTGATTGGAGTATTCAGTCTACTGGCATTTAAAGTAATTATTGGTAGGTATGCACTTAGTATCATTTTATTACTTGTGTTTCTAGTTGTTTTTGTAGTTCTCTGTTCACTTCTTTTCTTACCTTGTGGACCAATGATTTTCTTTAATAGATGCTTGTGTTCCTTGGTTATTTGTTTTTGTGTATCTATTATAGTTTTTAATTTAGGGTTACTATGGGTTTCATATAAGTTGATTTATAGCTATATCTACTTGTTTTGAACTGGTAGTCATTTAAATATTAAACACATTCTAAAAGACCTACATTAATTTATCTCACATTTTATGTTTTCATGTCATATTTTACATCTTCATGTTTATTCCTTACCTGTTTTTTGTACTTACAGATGTTTTCACATTTTTTTGTCTTTTAATCTTCATACTGATTTATTTAAGTGGTTGATTCACATCCTTACCATATATTTGCCTTTACTAGTATGATTCACCCTTTCCTATAGTTTCCTACTTCTTTTTAACTTTAACATTTTTGTCCTCATAAAGTGAGAGGACATTTTAACATGTCTTTTAGGGTAGGTTTTTGTTTGTTTTTACTTTTTAGGGCTGCAGCCATGGCATACGGAAGTTTCCAGGCTAGGCGTAAAATCGGAGCTACAGGTGCTGGCCTATGCCACAGACACGGCAACGCAGGATCTGAGCCACCTCTGCCGCCCACACCATGGCTCAGGGCAATGCCGGATCCACTGAGCAAGGCCAGGGATCAAACCCACATCCTTATGGATACTAGTCAGATTCATTTCCTCTGAGCCACAACAGGGACTCCCTAAGGCAGGTTTAATATTGATGAATTCCTTTAATTTTTCCATGTCTCAGAAGTTCTTTGTCTCTCTATTCTATCTACTTTTAATTTTTTGGAGTATTCTTGACTTAAAATGTTTTGTTAGTTTCAGGTATACAGCAAAGTGAATCTATTTTACATATACATATATCCATTGCTATTCAGATTCTTTTCCCATACAGGTTATTACAGAATATTGAGTAGATTCTCCTGTGCTATACAGTAGGTCCTCATTAGTTATCTATTTTATATATAGTACTTGTGTATTTGTTAATCCCAAGCTTCTAATTTATCACCCTCCCCTCACGTTTCCCCTTTGGGAACCGTAAGTTTGATTTCAAAATTTTTGAGTCTGTTTCTGCTTTATAAATAAGTTAATCTGCAGCATTTTTATTAGATTCAACATATAAGTTATATCCTATGATACTTGTCTTTCTCTGTCTTACTTTTCTTAGTAAGATAATCTATTAAGTCCATCCATGTTGCTGCAAATAACATTATTATTATTATTATTTCTTCTGTTTTAATGGCTGATTAATATTCCATGGTATTTATGTACCACATTTTCTTTATTCATTCCTCTCTCAATGGACATTTAAGTTGCTTCTATGTCTTGGCTATTGTAAATAATACTGCAATGAACACTGAGGTGCATTACCTTTTTGAATTATGGGTTTCTCTGGATATAAACCATATTTAGTTTTTTAAGTAACCTCTGTACTGTTCTCCATAGTGGTAGTACCAGTTTACACTTGCACCAACAATGTCAGAGGGTTCTCTTTTCTCCACACCCTAACCAGCATTTATTGTTTGTAGACTTTTGGAAATGGCCATTCTGACTGATTTAAGTTGATGCCAGGACCCTCTGTGCTTCCTATACCTGGATATCTGTTTCCATGTGCAAGTTTGCAAAGTTTTTAGACATAATTTCATCAAATATATTTTTGATAACCTTCCCTCTCTCTTGCTTTCTGGGATACCTAAACTGTCCATATCTCTGATCTCTTAAACTATATTCACTTTAAAAAATTTTGTTTTTCTCTATGTTGTTTTGATTGGGTGATTTCCATTACTCTATCTTCCAAATCACTTTTGTACTTTTCTTTATCACCTAGTCTGGTATTCATTCCTTCAAGTGTGTTTTTTGATTTTAGCTATTTAATTATTCATTTCAGAGTGGGTCTTTTTTACATTTTCCATTTCCATGTTAAAAATTTCAATATGTAACATTTTTGTTACCAATATTTTGAAACCTTATCTGGTAAACTGTTTATTTCGGTTTCATTATTTTTTCAGGAGTTTTCTCTTGCTCTTTCAATTGAGAATAGGTCCTCTGACTTTTTATATTGCTTAACTTTCTCTGACTTTATGAATTTACATGAAACAGTTACTATTGCAGTCTTGAAGGAGTGTTCTTATATGGGAGCATCTCTATGTGTGTCTAATGCCTTTGGTGAAAGAGACGGGTTTTTGTGGGTGCAAGTCATGTCTTTCCTCAGGGTATGCAGGCAGCTATCAACTTAGTAGGGAGTGGGGTGGAAGATGGAATAGCTAGAGCTGGAGCCAGGTTGCTGTCACCACCCTACCAGGGGTGGGGTCTGATCCCAAGTTGCTGGAGCAGAAGCCTTGAGAGTCAGACCTAAGCTGGCTTTGTTCCCCTTAAGTATGTGTTTTTCCTTTTCCCAGCACCAGGAGCACTGCCCTTAGAGGGAGGAGTGACTTAAACGGGGCCCATGTGGCCTCTCAGCCAGAGAGCAGGTGGAGCTCAAAGGGACTCCCCGTGTGTATTGAGAGGTTAGGTGTGGTGGAGAAGACACCATCAGAGATTTGGGCTGGTTCTAATTTTTTGCTTAAATAAGCACCAACAGTTGCTGGTACCACCCCACTCAGCCTATAAATCCACTCCCTGACCTGGTCCCCTCTGCATCCAATGGTTGAGTTTTCTTCCAAGTTGTAGCTGTCCCAGATCCAGGGCTGCATTGTGATGTGGAGTGACTGGGGCCAGAGTGTTTGCTCAGTTCAGCCTGGGATGCACACAGAGGCAGTTCCAGGAAATCCAGTAGCACCAGAGCTATCTTCACCTCCCTGCCTCACAAGCAATGTACAACATGTGTGCTACTCACAAGTAAAGTCTGGGGTTCCTACAGCTCTCCTGTTAGTCTCAGTGGTCCTCTAACCAGCCAAGGGAACATCTCTCTGCCATTTAGGGCTCCAGGACTAGGGTGTCTAATCTGTGGCTCTTGCCACTCCCCAGGGTAGGAATCTGCCTTTGAATTATCCCTTTTCCTCTGAATCTCCTTCCAGGCTCACACGTTCTAACCCAATCACTTTTTTTCCTTCCTATCTAATTAAATGTGTATCTTTCCTATAGTCTTGATTGTACAGTACTCCTGGCAGCTTAAAGTTAGTTTTCCCCAGTGAGAAATCCTTTTATTCCAACCAAGCCCCTCATTAGAACATAGTGAAGTAAAAATTCTTAAGTACCAAAAGAAAAAAAAAAAAAAACCTGTTAATGCTGAATTCTATATTAGTGAGAATGTCTTTCAAAAATGAAAATAAAATAGAGACTTCTGTTCAGGTATATAAAAACTGAAAGAATTCATTACCAAAAGATGTACACAATAATAAATATTAAAGGGAACGCTCTCTGAAGAAAGAAAATGAAACCAAACGTAAATCTGAATCTATAGAAAGGAATGAAGAATAATAGAAATAGTTATCAGTAGAGAAAGATGAGAATAACCAGTACTGGTTATATCCAAGACATGAGGCTAAACTCAGAGAAGAATTTGAATACCTGGGATACTAACGTTCTGGAAACCAATAAAGGGGACAAGATGGTGACAAAGGAAGATCCTCAATCACCTCCTCTTCAGGTTATAGTAAGTCTACAGCTACATAAGAAACAATTCCCTCTTAAAAAGAAAAAAAAAAAAAAAAAAGCTGGCTGAGCGATGATTATGCGTCAGGTAAATGAGAAGAAAACCACATTGAAGCAGTAGGACAGGATAAGATACATCTCACCCTAAATCCACTTCTGGGATGGCAACTGACAACCAGGAGAAAGTCCAAAACTTAAAGCTTCTCCTCAAGGAGAAAAGGGTTTGAATCCTGCATTGGGAACCTTGAAGCTTCCCCTCAAGAAGAAAAGGGTTTGAACTCCGCATTGGGAAGAGATGTATCCCCAAAAGATCTAACTTTGCAAATCAATGGGGCTCATATCCTGAGATCCACAAAACTGCAGCAGTCTCAGAAGGCTCATCCATCCCATGGCTCAGCTCAGAGGCAGCCAATCATACTCAGACTTACACTAAACAAGACTCATCTCCTGATATTCAAGTGTTGTTCCTAGATTCAAACACATCTAGGAACCTGCTGGAACACTCTATGGCGATGAAGACTGATGAGCACCATCTTTGCACTTTTTCTTTGCCATGCTTCAGAACACAAATATCTCCTGGAAGGGAGTTTTTCTTGAGTCTGGTGCTCGCTCTGATCTTGATGACTGCTACCCAGGGGATGCCTCTTGACTGTCTAGCTCTAAAAGCCAGGGTGGCTTGTGTTCATGGTAGAATGAGACTGTAATAATTCTGTGTCGCCCAGCAAGAACACATAACCCTGTCTGGCACTTCAATTTTTTTATGGCTGTTGTCAGGGTACACCTCTACATCACCTATCTCTGGAGACCAGCAGGGCTTACACTCACGGGTCCCACAGAATTATAATCAATGGAGAAACAGTTCTTTACCAACAACCACCCTCAGAGCATGGCAAGAACAGACCCACCAGTGTGGTCCTTATGACTGTGGATTGAGGGGCAGGATTCTCATTGAATATGCATACAGAGGCTAACTACAGTCCTTTCCAGAGATCTTGGAAGATGGGGCCATCATCTTCACAATCGCCCTCTCTCACACTCAAGAGCACAAGTGTTTCCTGGAGGGAAGTTTACACATAGCTAGTGTCCTAGTTTTATATGTAGTGCCTTGGTTTTTACAGCAGTCACTCAGGGGATGCCCCTTGATCACTTGGATCTAGTAGCCAGGGAGTCTTGCATTCCTGGGTCACAAGGGACTAGGAATATAAGATAAATAGTTCTTGTTAGGCTGTTACCCCACCAGCACTCAGTGAACAGCAGACTGAGGCACGCCACCAGGTCTTTCTGTAAAAAGGGCCTATTTGCATGTCCTGGAGGTCTATCCTGAATTTTGGCACACATCTTGTGGACTACAAGGCTGCTCTCAAGGAACGTAGGCTTTGGATGCCATTTTTGTCCTCTTTCTTCCCTGCTCCAACTTGCTGGGATCTCCCAAAATAAAGCTTATACAATCTAGAGCTCTTATTTTTATCCCTGTTGCCCAAAAGATACTTACAGATCACCTTACCAGTGGAACTTACACTTTCGGTCCTACTCGACTGTATATATTTGCATACTTTTAGAAGCTGCTGCACAAACATGTAGCTTCTTAATAGCCTTAATTAAGGTTGAGATTCTCCAATTAGGAACACTGAAAGATTTTGGCACATCCTCAACTATTGGGAGCTATTTAAAATATAATAGGCAGCTTGGACAATCAAAAAGATTTGAGAGATGACAGAGATCTGGGGCAGGGTTGAAAGACAAGGTTCACTTTCTACATGAGGCCACTCCTTCAAGACTAGGAAAGGTGGTTGTTTCATCTATTGTATGGAAAGCAACATACAAGTCAAGCAACATGAAGGAAGATAGGAATACATGTCAAATGAAAGAACAAGATAAAACCTCAGAAAAAAACCTTAATGAAACAGAGATAAGTAATTTACTCAACAAAATATTCAAAGTAATGACCAAAACATGCTTACTGAACTGTTGAGAAAAATGGAAGAACACACTGAGAACTTCAACAAAGAGATGGAAAAGCACAGAAAAGTAGCAAAAAGAAATAAGAGAACTGAAAAATACACTAAAGGTGTTCAATATAAGACTAGATGAAGCAGCAGAAAGGATCAGTCAACTCAAAGACAAGGCAGGAGAACTCACCCAATCAGAAAAGCAAACATAATGAAGAATGATAATAATAATCTTTATTAAGGGTTTATTGGACAATACATTAATCAAATAGACTAAAATTTGCCTTATAGGGTTCCAAGAAGGAGAAGAGAGAAAGAGAAGAGCAAAAATCTTGTTTGACAAAAAAAAAAAAAAAAAAAAAAAGACTCAAAACTTCCCTAAATTCAAGAATAAAAGACATCCACACGCAGGAAGTTCAGCGTTTAAAATAGGATGAACCTGAAGAGACCTACATCAAGACATGTTATAATTAAAATATTAAAAGTTAAAGACAGAGAGAATATGAAGAGTGTCAAGAGAAAAAACTTGTTCTGTACAAGGAGATCCCCATAAAGAAATCAGCAGATTTTTCTTCAGAAATTTTGCACACCAGAAGAGGGTGGAACAATATATTAAACGTGCTGGAAGAAAAAGGAAAAACCTTCCAAACAAGAATACTCTACCTGTCAAAATTAGCATTCAGAATTTTCCAGACAAGCAAAAGCTAAAAGAGCTCATCACCACTAAATCAGCCTTAGAAGAAATTTTAAAGGATCTTCTTTAAGGTGAAAACAAAGGATACTAATTAATAATAATAAAAGATATGAAGGAATAAATATGACTGAGAAGGTAAATATATAGAAGTAGTGGATTAATCAGTTATAAAGCCAGTCTGAAAGTTAAGGAATAAAAGTGATAAAAATAGCTATGATTACAATAATTAGTTAAGGGATAGACAAAAGAAAAAGATATAAAATGTGACATCAAAAATACAAAATATGGTGAGGAATAGTAAAAATATTGTATATAGAATAGGATCAAATTAATTTGTTATCAACATAAGATAGACTGTTATAGGTTGTTATACATAGGCCTTATGGTAACTATAAAGTAAAAACCTACAATAAATGCATAAAGAATAAAAAGAAGGGAATATAAGTACACCACTGAAAAAAGTCATCTAACCAAAAAGGAAGAAAGTAAGAGAAGAAAAAAGGAATAGAGTGGAAATCTTTAAAACCAGTAAACAATTAACGAAAAAGCACTACGTACATAACTGTCAATAATTACCTAAGTATAATTGTACTAAAATCTCCAAGCAAAAGACAGAGTAGCTGGATGGATTAATAAAAAAAAAAAAGGTGAATATAGATGCTGCCTACAGAAGACTCTCTAGATGTAAGGGCACAAAGAACATGAAAGGGCAGAAAAAGATTATTCCATGCAAATGAAAACCAAAAGAAAGCTGGAGTAGCTATTCTTCTATCAGACATATAGTCTTTAAAACAGGACTGTAATAAGAGACAAAGATGGGTATTACATAATGATGAAAAAAAGGTCAGTCCAAACAAAGGATAAATATTTATAAATATGTATGCACCCAACATAGAAGTACCTAAATATAGAAAGCAAATATTGAGAGACCTAATGCAAGGGGAAAAAAGCAATAAAATACTAGTAGAGCATTTTAATACCCTACTTACATCAATATATAAATCATCTAGGCAGAAAAATCACTAAGTAAACATTGGCATAAAAAACATATTAGAACTTACTATATTTATACATAATAGCCCATCTAAATGCATCACAATACATAGTCCTTTCAAGTGCATATGAAACATTTTTAAGAACAAACGATATATTAGAATGCAATTCAAGAATCATATTAAGCATCTCTTCATAATGGTATGAAACTAAAAATTAATTACATGAAAAAAAACTGGAAAATTCACAAACACATGGAGACTAAAGAGTATGGTACTAAACAACCAATGGGTCAAACAAAAAAACAAAAGAGAAATAAAAAATATTGTGAGACAAAAAATAATGGAAATATAACATTTGTGGGATGCAGTGAAAGCAGTTTTAAGAGGGAAGTTTATAGCAATAAATGCCTATCTCATGCAACAAGAAAACTCTCAAATAATCCAACTTCATACCCCAAGGAAACTAGAAAAAGAAGAGCAAAAATAGTAGAAGGAAACAATGAAGATTAAATCAATAATAAATGAAATAGAGGCTAAAAAGAAAATAGGGAAGATTAATAAAATTAAGAGCTGGTTCTTTGAAAAGATAAATTAAAACTGACAAGGCTTTAGCTATAATTAGCAGGATAAAAAGAGAGAGAGAGAGAACTCAAATAAAATAAAAAACTAAAAGGGGAGAGGTTACAACTGAGGCCACAGAAGTATTCATAAGAAAATACTTTTAACAAATACATTTCAACAAATTGGACAATCTAGAAAAAGTGGATAAATTCCTAGAAACATAACATCCATCAAGATTGAGTCAAGAAGAAGTATAACACCTAAACAGAACAGATACTAGCAAGGAGATTGAATCAGGAATCAAAAACCTCCCAACAAAGTGAGGGCCAGACAGCTTCATGAATTTTAAAAGAAGAATTAATACCAATTCTTCTCAAACTCTTCCAAAATATTTAAGTGGAGGGAGCTTTTCTAAATTCATTTCACAAAGCCAGCATTACCCTGATACCAAAATCAGAAAAGGACATCACGAGAAAAGAAAATTATAGGCCAATGTCCTTGATGAACATAGATGTAATATCCTTAACAAAATATTAGCAAACAGAATTTAATAATATTTTAAAAGGATTATACACCAAGATCAAGTGGGATTTATCTCAAGGATGAAAGGATGTGCCAATATCTGCAAATCAGTCAATGTGATACATCACATTACAAAATGAAGGATAAAAGTTATATGATAATCTCAATACATGCAGAAAAATCTTTCACCTATATTCCATGTACTTACATGATTAAAACCTCCCTATACATAATGAAGGCCATATAAGCCCACACTTAGCATTATAGTTAATGGTGAAAAGCTGAAAGCTTTTCCTCTAAGATCAGGAAGACAAGAATGTTCATTCCTACCACTTTTAGTCAACATAGTATTGGAAGTCCTAGCCAGAGCGGTTAGGCAAGAAAAATAAATAAAAGGCATCCAATTGGAAAGGAAGAACTAAAACTGCTATCATTTACAGATGACATGATATAAAAAAACCTAATGACTCCATCAAAAACTGTTAGAACTGCTAAGAACGAATAAATAAATGCAGTAAATTTGCAGTACACAATATATATGTTGTATTTCTATATACTAATAATGAACTAACAGAGAGATATTAAGAAAACAATCCCTAGGAATGAGTTTAACTGAGGAGGTGAAAGATCTATATATTGAAAACTATAAACATTAATGAAAAAAACACAAATGAATGGAAAGATATTTTGTCCTCATGGGTTGAGAGAATCAATATCGTTAAAATGTCTATACGACCCCAAACAAACTACAGATTTGATGCTATTCTTATCAAAATTCCAATGGCATTTTTCAAAAAAAAAAAAAAGAAAAAGAAGAAGAATCTTAATATCTAATGGAACCACAAAACAAACAAACAAACAAACAAAAAAACCCACCTCAAATAGCCAAAGCAATTGTGAGAAAAAAGAAAAGTTGGAGGCACCATGCACCCTGATTTCAAACTATATTACAAAGCTATAGTAGCTAAAAATATGGTACTGGCCTAAAATACACACATAGATTGATGGAACAGAAGAGAGAGCCCAGATATAAAAACAAGCTTATACGGTCAAGTAATTTACAACAAAGGATCCAGGAATATATAATAGTGAAAGGACAGTCTTTTCAATAAATGGTATTGGGAAAACAGGACAGCCATAAGCCAAAGAATGAAAATATACCACTATCTTATATCATATACAAAAATTTACTCAAAATATATTAAATGCTTAAACATAATACCTGAAACCCTAAAATTCCTAGAAGAAAACAGAGGCAGTAAGCTCCTTGACCTAGGTTTTGGTGATGATTTTTTGAATTTTGACACCAAGAGCAAAAGCAACAAAAGTGAAAATAATTAAGTGGGACTACATCATACTAAATAGCTTCTGCACAGCAAAGACTATCAACAAAATAAAAAAGCAATCTACTGAATGGGAGAAAATAATTTGTAAATCATATATCTTATAAAAGGTTGATACCAAAATATACTTTAAAAAGTCGTAAAATTCTATAAAAAAATAAACAATTCAAGTTAAAAATGGGCAGAGGCTCTAAACAGACATTTTTCCAAAGATGTGTAGGCATAACTTGCTTTATTGTGCTTCAGTTTACTATTCTTCCCAGATATTGTGTTGTTCACAAATTGAAAGTTTGTGGCAACCTTAGGTCAACCAAGTCTACTGGGGCCATTTTCAACAGTATTTGGTCATTTTGTGTCTGTGTCACATTTTGGTTAATTGTCCAAATATTTCAAACCTTCTTTCAGCAAAAAGATTACAACCTACTGAAAACTCAGACAATGGTTAGCATTTTTTAGCAATAAAGTGGGTTTTTTTTTTTGTTTTTTTTTTGTTTTTTGTTTTTTTTTTTTTGTCTTTTTGCTATTTCTTGGGCCGCTCCCATGGCATATGGAGGTTCCCAGGCTAGGGGTCTAATCAGAGCTGTAGCCACCGGCCTATGCCAGAGCCACAGCAACTCAGGATCCGAGCCGCGTCTGCAACCTACACCACAGCTCACGGCAACGCCGGATCCTTAACCCACTGAGCCAGGGCAGGGATCGAACCCGCAACCTCATGGTTCCTAGTCGGATTCGTTAACCACTGTGCCACGACGGGAACTCCAAATAAAGTGTTTTTAATTAAAGCACGTACATTATTTTTTAGACATAATGCTATTGCATACTTAATAAACTATAACATAGTGTAGATATGATTTCTATGTGCACTTGGATTGCATACTTAATAAACTATAACATAGTGTAGATATGATTTCTATGTGCACTTGGAAACCAAAAACATTGTGAGTCATTTGCTTTATCATGGTAGTGTAGAAAAAAGTCCTCAGTATCTCCTAGATATGCCTGTACTGATGGCCAACAAATACGTGAAAAGATGATCAATATCAGAAATCATCAGGAGACTGCAAATCAAAACCATACTTAGTTATCTCATACCTTGTAGAAGGGCTATTGTCAAAAAGATTAAAAAATAACAAATTGTGGTAAGGATGTGGAGAAAAGAGAACCCTTGTGTTCTACTGATGGGAATGTAAATGGGTACAGCAACTTTTAAAACAATATAGAGGTTCCTCAAAAAATAAATATAGAACTACCATGTGAACCAGCAATTCTACTTCTGGGTATTTATCCAAAGAAAATAAAAACACTAACTTGAAAATATATTCTAATGTTCATTGCAGCATTATTTACAATAGCCATCATATGGAAATAGCCTAGGCATTCACTGGTGCATGATAGGATAAAGAAACTGTGGTATGTGTACATACAATAGATATTCAGCTGTAAAAATGAATGACACCTGCAATTTATGACACCATGGATATGCCTCACAGACATTATGCTAAATGAAATAAGTCAGCAAGACATACTTTACGATCTCTCTCATATGGGGAATCTAAACAAAGAAAAAAAAAAGCTCAGAAATAGCAGAAAACAGATTGGGATTGGTGGTTGCCAGAGGCAATGAAAGAAATGGGTGGAGGGAGTCAAAAGAAAAAATAATAAAAACAAGGCTCTTCAGCTTTTCACCTAAAGGTCTTAGTATTTACTAATGATATTGCCTTGATCTATGCGGGAAAAAAATCAATGAAGGAGTAAGCTTAAAAGATGATACAAATCAATGGTCTAAAATAGAGGGATTCAAATATTGACCTTGAAAAGTCACCAGTGAACTAAATGAGAGCAACTGGAACAACAAAGTAATTGAGACAACATGCAGATGAGTAATACATTAAAAATTAAATATTAGGGAGTTCCCATTGGGGCTTAGCAGTAATGAACCCAATTAGTATCCATGAGGTTACAGGTTCAATCCCTGGCCTTGCTAACTGGTTTAAGGGTCTGCCATTGCCATGAGCTGTGGTGTAGGTCGCATATCAGCTCAGATCTGGCATTGTTGTGGCTGTGGCGTAGGCCGACAGCTGCATCTCCAATTCAACCCCTAGCCTGGGAACTTCCATATGTCATAGGTATGGACCTAAAAAGAAAAAAAAATTAAATATTACATATAAATTATTAACTATAAATAATTAAGTATACATTATTAGTTTAATTATTAAATATAAATTATCACACCTAAAAAGTATACTGTTGACAATTAAACTGTAGTAAGATTTAACAAGAAATTCTGTCACATGGATCTTACTTTTTTTTTCCTTACTTAATGAATCTTATTACATTTATAGGTGTACAACAATCATTGGGTTGTGATGATTGCGTGAATCTTACTTTTTAAAATGAAGTACCTAAGGATGAACTGAAGTCATACAGTAAACATAGTTACCCTGTTTTTAACAAAAAAATAATCCTGCAACTGGAATAGATAATTTGCCTCTTAGTGAATACTTTCAGGGTAGGGGTCAGGCAGATTGAAGATTTGCAGATGTTCAAGTTTCCTCCTAATTCTAAGATTTAGATTCCAGGACATAAAGGTGAAATAAGCCACTTACATAAAAATGTGATAGCATATGAAAATACAAATGAATTATTGATAGTGAGTAACTATATTACCAACAAACTCTATTATCTATAAAACTCTGAACAAAGATAATTCATAAAGTTTTATCAATGAATAATAAAAACAAATATTTTTCCTCTTATCAAATATCTATTTAAAATTTTTAATAAATTATAAACATGACTTTTAGGTGTTCTCTCTATTTGATTTTCTCATGAGTGGTGAAAATATTAATGAGGTATGAATAGTAAAGAGTGGAAAGAGGGGGAACAGGGTAAGACTCAGAAAAAATTGAAAATGAAAAATAAAGAACTAGATAATTTAAAACTGCCTACATTAAATATTTATCCTCACAAAAAATTACCTTCTCTTCTCTCTGCCATAAATGTATTCAATTCTTGTATTTTTGCTTTATCAACAGACATATGTACTTTAAGTTTATCCAGTTCTTCTTGAAGATTCATCCTATGAAAATTAACATAAACGATTATTTAAAATTTGTAAGTTAAGGAATATTGAAGCACACATACAAAGGCAGAAAAATATTTAAAATATATGAATTAGATGGCCAGTAAAATAAAAACAAGAGTATATTAACAAATCCTACAAAACTGAATTTTAATGAGCACCTAGGAAGTAAAATATTTCAAGTGGATTTTTTCTTTGTTTTACAGAGCTGCACGTGCAGCAAATGGAAGTTCCCTGGCTGGGGTCGAATGGGAGATAACAGCTGCCGGCTTACACCTCAGCCACAGCAATGCAGGATCCGAGCTGCAGCTCACGGCAACACTGGATACTTTAACCCACTGAGTGAGGCCAGGGATTGAACCTGCATCCTCATGGATACTAGTTGGGTTTGTTACTACTGAACCATGATAGGAACTGCCTTCTAGTGATTTTTAACTTTATCTAAATAAATATGCTAAATACTTAGAACATAAATTATTTAACTTAAAAATCATCTATTTACTACATCATTTTTTAACACATAGACACGCTATGTAAAGTAGCAGTAAAAAAAATGTTAATACATACAATTGAAAGCTGAGTAAATCTCTAAATGACAGGTAAAGACAAAAAACAAACAAACAAAAACCCCTTACTACTACAATGAAATTAAGCTGTCATGATGAGACCTGGATCAAATATTGCCCATGGAGACCTCACATCTGGAGATCTGAGTGGAGATGAAACTTTATATACAAGGCCCTTCACAGCTGAGAGACAAAAATGGACTAACTTTAGGAACCTGGGAGATATGCTGAATGAAAACCTCAATATGTGAGATTCTCTAGTTGAAGTTCCATTAAAGATAGCCTTCCTACCCCTACTCTGAGGGCTAGACAGAGTCAACCATGTGAGATCAGAATCATAAACCTATATTAAGTTTCAAAATTGAGCCATTATATGTCATACAGACCTGAAGAATTGACATCAATGTAAAAACTGGTTTATGGCCATTGTACTCTAGAGTTCAGGCAGTGACCATCATCCACTACATAAAGGTTTCTACAACTGAGAGAATGTACAGAAAGAAAACCACCAGAGAAAATAATTCTCAAAAAAGTCAAGTTTACATATGAAGTCAGTAATGGCAGTCTATATATCACCCTACTCAAAATGGGAGAATGCACAACAAGGAAAGAGATAGTAGAATAGTTCAAAAGGAGTTTTTATAAAATTAGAATTTTTTAAATGTTGATTAAAAAGGAAAAAGAGGTGATAAACATACATTTTAAAAGAGCAGAGGTTTATGGAACAAGAGAGGACAAGTAAGAAGAAGAACTAAATAATACATAGAGATATGTTAATACATAGACAACTAAAGTTAGTAAAAACAACATAACAAAATTTGAAACTCAGCGGATGGGTTTAATAACACATAAAGCTAATGAAAACTTGTAAAATCAAACACAACACAAAGAAACAGAAGGAAAAGAGTAACAATATATAAAGAGTGTTGTAATGAGAAGGCCAGAAAGAAAGCATCTAAGAGAAATTATTCAGGGATCTCCCATCATAGCTCAGTGGTTAACCAACCCAACTAGGATCCATGAGGATACAGGTTTGGTCCCTGGCCTCGCTTAGTAGATTAAGGATCCGGCATTGCTGTGAGCTGTGGTATAGGTCACAGATTCATCTCAGATCCTGCGTTGCTATGCCTGTGGCATAGCTCCGATTTGAACCCGAGCCTGCGAACCTCCATACATTGCAGGTGCAGCCCTAAAAAGACAAAAGACCAAAAAAAAGGAAATTATTCCGAGATATTTGAGAAAATGGAGAGAAGGCAATTCAATATACAATAGTTGAAGACTGAGAACTAATAAAAATATGAATTAACAGATTAAGATAGTATCAAAAATTGAAAATAGAATTAATAAAACTATAGTTACACTTAGAAACATATACACACTGAAGTAAATTTTAAAAATAAAGACAACTTTAAAATCAAGATTGAAAAAAAATCACTTAAATTCTACTTTAACAGGTAAAGAACTTAATAGACTTCTGATATCAACAAGAAAAGCCACAAGGAAAATAAGTAATATTTTCCACATTCCATGGTTAACCATTCATAGATCCTAGATGAAAGAACTATTACATAATATACTTTAGGAAGAAAATAAAGGAACTCAAAAGCAATGTATGAAACAAAATAGGAAATGATGATGAAAGACATTTGTAAATGCATACACAGAACAAAGTGATTATCTATTATACAAAGCAATAAAAATATCTAAGTGAAGGCAGAGATAACATAAGGCAGGACTAAAATTTTGAACAACAAAATGATGTTCAATGAAAGAAAAGATCGGAGTTAAAGCATTTTAAGATCTCTGTATTGTTAAAGGAGAAGTGAGGTGTACTGATGAACTTCAGACTGTCAAATGTATGTTATAATTTCAAGAAAAAACATTAAAGAATGGAAAACAAAAACTTACAAATTAGAAGAGGACAAAAAAGAAATTTAAAATGTAATGAGGGAATTCCTGTTGTGGCTCAGCAGTTTAGGAACCCAACTAGTACTCATGAGGATGCAGGTTTGATCCCTGGCCTTGCTCCGTAAATTAAGGATCTGGAGTTGCCACCAGCTGTGGAGTAGGTCGAAGACGCAGCACAGATATAGTGTTGTTGTGGCTGTGGCGTAGGACAGCAGTTGTAGCTCCCATTTACCCCTAGCCTGGGAACTTCCATATGCTGCAGATTCAGACCTAAAGAAAGAAAAATAATAATAATAAAATTGAAGGCAAGGAAAGGATTTTTAGAAGCATAAAAAATAAAATATACTAAGAACAAATATTAAAGAAAAAGATGGCCATTACATAATAGTCAAAATATCATTTACTAGGAAAATATAACATTTCTAAACTTTTATGTACTCAACAAAATAAGAAATACAATTCTTACAATAATTCAAATAAAAAGGTATATAATGTGAAAAAACAAAACAACGTGTCTCTTCTTCCCCCCACCCAGTTTACTTCTGGAAAAAATTGATGTTAACATTTTGGTATGTATACTTATATTTTTGTTCATATAAACATAAATACACCTATTAAATGTTTTAAAAATTGATATCTTGGAGTTCCCGTCCTGGCGCAGTGGTTAACAAATTTGACTAGGAACCATGAGGTTGCAGGTTCAATCCCTGGCCTTGCTCAGTGGGTTAAGGATCTGGCATTGCCGTGAGCTGTGGTGTAGGTTGCAGACCTGGCTCAGATCCCATGTTGCTGTGGCTGTGGCGTAGGCTGGTGGCTACAGCTCCGATTAGACCCCCTAGCCTGGGAATCTCCAAATGCCTGGGAAGAAAAGGCAAAAAAAAAAAAAAAAAAAATCGAGATCTTACATATTTGAAGCTTCTCAGATTACAGATTTATATGAAAGGCACACACACATGCATACATATATACCCATCCAAACAGTGATTAAGTTTAAATTAGGTTCTTGGTTTGTTTAGCTAAGAACATAGAACATAATGTAGCATGATGGTCCCACAAAGAAAAAGCAGGTGTAGATCATCTCAACTTAGTTTTCTTTGGCTCTCAGATAACTAATCCAGTAGAATATGGGGCGACAGTTATTAGAAATATTACTTCATGCTTCTATAGAGGTATTCTATGCTTACAGTTCATTTGTTTTAGGAAGAATTCACACAGTCCCTACTTTTAAAAGGACGCATTTATAATCATTAGGGACTACCTTGTTCTTGAGTCAAACTTAACTAAGCAACAACAAACCACATCTTTTCTTTTTTTTTTTTTTTTTTTTTTAATTGTTGTTGTTGTTGCTATTTCTTGGGCCGCTCCCACGGCATATGGAGGTTCCCAGGCTAGGGGTCGAATCAGAGCTGTAGCCAACGGCCTACGCCAGAGCCACAGCAACGCGGGATCCGAGCCGCGTCTGCAGCCTACACCACAGCTCAGGGGCAACGCCGGATCCTTAACCTACTGAGCAAGGGCAGGGACCGAACCCGCAACCTCATGGTTCCTAGTCGGATTCGTTAACCACTGAGCCACGACGGGAACTCCAACAAACCACATCTTAATGGATATTTGGAGAAGCGGCTGACAGAGTCATTATCCAGGCACCCCCAAGCAGGATAAGCATTGGCTATTTACTAACTCTGTTTTATTACTCATTTATTCTTGTGTTTCTGACACTCTGGTATGAGAACCACAACTCAAAATCTACTTCTTAATGGGCAAATTATATGAGTTGACTGTATTCAGATGCTGAAGGACAGGCTACAAAGAACTGTGGCCCCTGAGAGAAAGGAAATCAACAAAGAGAACCCTAACCCTAATGGGAGTCCAGATTTCTGCCAGGAGGCACTCGCCAGCCGTGATGCAGGAAGAGGAGGTCTTCACAGAGTTTGGAGACTGGAGTTTGGAATTTATAAAGCACTGTACTCAGAAAGAAGGAAGCTACAAAGAGAAAGAACTGTGGAAATCTGCATAAGAATTCATTTGAATCTGTGGTTGAATATTTTGTTGCACATGCATAGGATGAAACTCAACGAGGCAAGCAGGGAACTAGCAGAGTTATAAATGGAACTATTCCCAGAGCTCTCGCGGGCTGGAGAGACATCTGAATTCTGATCAGCTAGAGAGAAGAATCTAGATGAAAATCAAGGGCACTTAACAAAGAATCTGAAAGGGTGATTCAAATGACTAGGGATAAACAAGGCTCTGGTAAAGGATACTAAAAACCCATGTTAACAAAGTGTTTTTAAAAATCTGAAAACATCTAAATTAAGACTTTTACATACTTCTCTCATAATCAACAGAACAAATGGATGGAGATCAGCAAGGACATCGAATATTTGAAAAACACTAAGAAAAATGTTGATCTAATAGATATTTATAAAACATTCTGCCCAATGACATCAAAATACAGTTTCTTTTGAAGTGCTATAGAACTTTCACCAAGATGAAACCAAATGCTGGACCATAAAACAATCCTCAATAAAATTTTTAAAAAATAAAGCATGCAAAGTATCTTCTATGACCACAATATAAAGTAGAAATTAATACCAGAATAATGTCTGGAAAATAACCAAATATGTGAAATTAAAGAACCTTCTTTTAAAATTACTTTTTCTTTCTTTTTTTTTTAAACCACGTTTCCTTTTGTTCTTTTCAAATTCTTTTATTTATTTATTTATTTATTTTTGCCTTTTTATCTTTTCTAGGGCCGCACCCGCAACATATGGAGGTTTCCCAGGCTAGGAGTCTAATCAGAGCTGTAGCTGCTGGCCTACAACACAGCCACAGCAACATGGGATCTGAGTTGAGTCTGCGACCTACACCACAGCTCACAGCAATGCCGGATCCTTAACCCACTGTGCGAGGCCAGGAATCGAACCCACAACCTCATGGTTCCTAGTCGGATTTGTTAAGCACTGAGCCATGACAGGAACTCCAGAATTACTTTTTCTCTCAAGAAATGCTCCAAGAGACATTAGAAAATATTTTGAACTTATTAAAAAAAACACATTTCAAAAGGTGTGAGGTGCTAAGCAGTGCCTATATGGATATCTACATCATTATATGCTTATATTAGAAATGAAGTAAGATCTGCAATAATGTAAACGTCCAACTTTAAAAAAAGAGGAAAAAAATAAAGTTGAGCGCTTTTTAACATGTATATTGCCCATTTGGATATGATCTTTTCTAAAATATTTGTCAAATGTTTTGCTCACATTTATATTGGGTTGACTGTCATTTTCTTGTTAATTCAGAGGAATACTTTATATATTCTGGATGCTAGCCTTTTGCTGGACATATATACTATAAATATCTTCTTGCACTCCGAAAGTTGCCTTTTAATTAACCTGATACCTTTTAACAAACAGAAGTTCTTGATTTTAATACAGTTCAGATTATCAAATTTTAGTTTTATTTAATTCTCTTAATTAACTCTGGTTTAAGAGATCTTTGCCTACTAAAAAGACAAAAGGGTATTCTCCTATGATTTCCTCTAAAAGCTTTATTACTTAACCCTCACATTTAGGCCTATAGTCTGCATAGAACTGATTTTTGTATATAGTATGAAATAAAAAATTCTACTTACTAAAATAGTTTTTTTTTTTTTAAATTAAAGTTAATGGGACCTTTAGCTGTATAGTAACATCATCTGTCATTCTGGTTATTTCCATTTTTCATAATTATAAACAATACTGCAGTGAACATCTTAGAATATGTGCCAGTATACAAGCTCTCTTTAGTGGTAACTAAAGTGAAATTACTGGGTGTTTGAGTATATACTTTAAAAAGCAGAATAATGTTTCAAACAACAAAAAAAAGCATGCAGAATAATATAACCAACATTAACGTACAAATTATCTAGATTTAAAAATACTAACATCGTATAATATTTAATTCACAGCTTTCATTTTTGTGAAAAAAATAAAATTATTCCATTATTCTCTTTACTCCCTCCCCAGAAGTAAACAGTATTTTTAATTTGATGTATATATTTCTATTTCATTTTTACATACTATATATATATGGGTGTGTGTGTGTATACCTGTGTATGTATATACATATACATATATATATAAATAATAAAACTACATTTTTGTGGATACATGGTATGTTTTTATGTGCACATACATATATATCCACAAAAATATAGTCTGTTCTATGATTAAAATATTTACATTTTTAGGAGTCCCCTGGTGGCCTAGTGGTTAAAGGATCTGGCATTGTCACTGCTGTGGCTTGGGTCACTATTGTGGTGTGGGTTCGATCCTGGCCCAAGAACTTCCCCATGCCATGGGCATGGCCAAAAAATAAATACTTCTAGAGAATATGGTATATCAAATATTATTGAAATTTCTTCATTTAACTCAACTTTTGCTTTTGAAGCATTTCCACTTCAATAAATATAGATCCAATTTATTCATGCTAAATGCAGTATAGCATCACATTATATTAATATATCACAATGCACTTATATCAGCTAATAATGCACATTTAGATTGTTTCTAATTTGATTTTTTTCTTCTTCTTTGGATGCTCTGTGGAACACGGAGTTCCTGGACTAGGGATCAGATCAAAGCCACGGTCTCAACCTAAGATGTAGCTGTGGCAATGCTGGATCCACAACTCACTATGCCCGGCCTGGGATAGAACCCACATCCCATTGCTCCCAAGGCACTGCCAATTCTGTTGCACCCCAGGGAAATTCCTGTTTCTAATTCTTTACTATTAAAAAATGCTGCAATGAACATCTGTACTCATATAACCTAGTTCACTTTAAGAGTCTAAGAATCTATTTCAGACTGAAATTTTTCTTTCAAGAGTTTTATATTCCCCAGATAGAATTACAATCATTGGAAAAAGATATTACCAAATTAGATGAATTTTTACTTCTG
This sequence comes from Sus scrofa, assembly GCF_054392235.1. Classification (NCBI taxonomy): domain Eukaryota; kingdom Metazoa; phylum Chordata; class Mammalia; order Artiodactyla; family Suidae; genus Sus; species Sus scrofa. Next base: position 216,292,888 of record NC_139383.1, read on the forward strand.
AAGATAACTCTGCCTATAACATTCCTACATGGATGATATATGATACTATTTATTTCTATGAACCCTAAGAAGTAACTGATCTACACTGAAAGCACAGTGGTCTAAAGCCTAGTTTTTAGAATAAGCAAAAACTTTGTATTCGTCACCTATATCATTCGAAAAGGAATTTGATATGTTTATGTTGTCATTGGCATTCAATTCAGATGTTCAAATTCAACTTTCTCAATAAAATTATTTTTCCTAAAGAAAGAATATTTTGGGGGGGCTATGCCCATAGAATGCAGAAATTTCCAGGCCAAGGATCAAACTCATGCTACAACAATGACTGGAGCCACAGCAATGACAATGCTGGATCCTTAACCAGCTGTACCACCAGGAAAATCCAAGAAAGAGTATTTTAAAATAGACTCATTACTGTGACAAAATACTTGTAGAAAGTAACTTTAATATCTTTTTTTTTTAAAAAAAACTGAATGATGACTAAACACTTCAGATTTACCATGAAATCCTTTCTTTTTTTTTTTTAGTTTGTAATTTTTATTTTTAAATTTTTTTTAAATAATGATTTTTTTTCATTATAGCTGGTTTACAGTGTTTTGTCAATTTTCTAGTGTACACGTATACATTATTTTTTCTCACATTATCATGCTCCATCATAAGTGACCAGATAAACTTCCCAGTGCTATACAGCAGGATCCAATTGCTTATCCATTCCAAAGGCAATAGTTTGCATCTACTAACACTAAATTCCCCATCCATCCCACTTCCTCCCCCTCTCCCTTGGCAACCATAGGTCTGTTCTCTAAGTCTATGATTTTCTATTCTGTGGAAAGGTTCATTTGTGCCATATATTAGACTCAAGATATACGTGACACCATATTGTATTTGTCTTTCTCTAATTTACTTCACTTAGAATGAGAGTGTCAAGTTCCATCCATGTTGCTGCAAATGGTACTATTTTGTTCTTTTTTATGACTGAGTAGTATTCCATTGTGTATATACACCACATCTTCTTCTTATTTTACTCAATGAATTTATTACATTTATAATTACACAATGATCATCACAATCCAATTTTATAGGAGTTCCATCCCATACCCCCAGCACATCCCCCCACCCTCCAAGCTGTCTCTTTTGGAAACCATAAGTTTTTCAAAGTCTATGAGTCAGTATCTGTTCTGCAAAGAAGTTCAGTCTGTCCTTTTTTCAGATTCTACATGTAAGTGATAGCATTTGATGTTGTTGCCTCACTGTCTGACTGACTTCACTTAGCATAATAATTTCTAGGTCCATCCATGTTGCTAAAAATGTCAGTATTTTGTTCCTTTTAATGGCTGAGTAATATTCCATTGTGTACATGTACCACTTCTTCTTGATCCACTCCTCTGTCAATGGACATTTAGGTTGTTTCCATGTCTTGGCTATTGCAAATAGGGCTGCAATGAACAGCACTGGAGTACACTGGAGTACATGTGTCTTTGCAAGTCATGGTTTTCTCTGGATAGATGCCCAGGAGTGGGATTGGAGAAGTGTCTATTCAGGTCTTTCACCCATTTTTCAATTGGGTTGTTGGCTTTTTTGTTACTGAGTTGTATAACTTGTTTGTCTGTTTTAGAGATTAAGCCCTTGTCAGTTGCATCATTTGAAACTATGTTCTCCCATTCTGTAAGTTATCTTTTCTTTTTTTTTTTTTTTTTGTAAGGTGTCCTTTGCTGTGCAAAAGCTTGTCAGTTTGATTAGGTCCCATTGGTTTATTTTTGCTCTTATTTCTGTTCCTTTGGGAGACTGACCTGAGAAAACATCTGTAAGGTAGATATCAGACAATATTTTGCCTATGTTCTCTTCCGGGAGTTTGATGGTATCTTGTCTTATATTTAAGTCTTTCAGCCATTTTGAGTATATCTTCATGCATGGTGTGAAGGTGTGTTCCAGTTTCATTGATTTACATGCAGCCTTCCAGTTTTCCTAGCAACATTTGCTGAAGAGACTGTCTTTTTCCCATTTTATATTATTGCTTCCTTTGTCAAAGATTAATTGACCATAGGTGTCTGGGTTTATTTCTGAGTTCTCTATTCTGTTCCATTGGTCTGTATGTCTGTTTTGGTACCAGTACCACACTGTCCTAATTACTGTGGCTTTGTAATACTGCCTGAAGTCTGGGAGAGTTATGCCTCCTGCTTGGTTTTTGTTCCTCAGGATTGCTTTGGCAATGCTGGGTCTTTTGTGGTTTCATATAAATTTTTGGATGGTTTGTTCTAGTTCTGTGAAAAATGTCATGGATAAATTGATATGGATTGCATTGAATCTGTAGATTGCTTTGGGTAGTATGGCCATTTTTACAACATTAATTTTTCCAATCCAGAAGCATGGAATATCTTTCCATTTCTTTACATCTTCTTTAATTTCCTTGATTAATGTTTTATAGTTCTCAGTATCTAAGTCTTCACCTCCCAGGTATTTGATTTTTTGAGGTGCAATTTCAAAAGGCATTGTATTTTTGTATTCGTTTTCTAATATTTCATTGTTAGTATACAGAAATATGACTGACTTATGAATGTTAATCTAATATCCTGCTACATTGCTGAATTTTTTTATCAGTCCAAGTAGTTTTTGGGTTGAGTCCTTAGGGTTTTCTATGTATAGTATCACGTCATTTGCATACAGTGACAGTTTTACCTCTTCACTTCTAGTTCTGGTATCTTTTATTTCTTTTGTTTGTCTGATTGCTACGGCTAGGACTTTCACTTATTCTCAGTTAAGAAAAAAAGTGAAGTAGGATTGGTAAGAAGGGGGACAAGATATTCAAGTGTGTTATATAAAGAATTCAGATTTCATACTAAGAGCAATGGAAAGATATTCAAGGCTTTTAAATAGGGGAGAGATATGCTCAGATTATATGATGGTGGTCTGGATAAGGGCATTGATAATAAGAATGGAAAGAAATAATAAATGTTAGAAATAATTGCTGATGTGGAATAATTAAGATTTGGAATGGACTGTTATAAGGAGGTCAGATGCAGATTAAATTTATCATAAACACCTAGATTTTTGGTTTGAGCCAATGGACAAATCATAATGCCAGTTTTCCTGTTTTAGGACACTACTATTTCCTTACTAAAGTTATCATACATTTGCTTGTTTTCCCTTCTAAGCTGTGAGACCTTGATAAAAGTGGTGGCACATTATTTCACCTTGTATACCTGTGTCTGGCAGAGTGCCCAGCTACAGCATTTTATATTGGCTATGGATTAGTATAAAAAGCCCAAAGCCACCCACGCACTGCAAGCTCCTGATTTACTTAACCATGGATATGGAAAACTACAGTGAATGTCTGGACATTTTCCCTTGACTTCAAGGGTTCCTATCAAAGACAAGCTGAATTTGTTGCATAACAAAAGCTTAATACTCTGTGGCACCTAAATCCCCTTTATAGCTTTATAGTACTACTTAGAAAGAATGTCACAGATATTTTTATACCAGTGTTTTTATTTAGGACAATGTTAACATATTTATTTAGTAAAATGTTAAATAGCACTTCGCTGGTTCATACATCTAACTTAGTGTCAATAAAGCAATATCCTCAACTAAGCGAAAAAGATATGAGTCCATGGCATTTCTAAAAGCTTTCCTTGCCTCTTTCTATCTAGCATCACAAAGAGTGGTTTCGCCACATCAGCAAATGGCAGGTGCCCCTAGAATAAACCTCATTAGAGTTCCACAGTTTTTTATTAAGAGTCTTGAAAAATTAATTCAATTTTAAGAAGGATTTAGAAATACTATTCAAATTTGTTTTAGTAGTTTTAGTAGATATCTTCTTTCATGTATTTTGGCATTAAATTTTAAATATACTTATTACTATGTAAAAAAGGATAAATATTATTCCTTAAATAGTTCAGACTGAGTATTTTAATCTATATCCTACTGTTAGAAACAAAACTAAGAGTGTCTGGTCTATAGAAAAACCAGCTGAAACTTCTGGTTCCTGACAAAGAGCTGATGCATTTAACCCTATTATTTTCACTAATTAAATATAAAAACCCTGAATAGAATATAGATGGTCCCTGACTTCCAATAGTTTGACAATGATTTTCCCACTTTACAGTTGTGCAAGAGCAATATGCATTCCATAAAATCTGTACTCAGAACTCTGAATTTTGATCTCTTCCTGGGCTAGTAATATGTTTTAGCATACTTCCTCATGATGCTGGGCAGCTGCAGAGAGTCACAGCTTCCAGTTCATGAGGGTAAACAGACATTCACAGTTTATAATCATTCTGTACCCATTCAACCATTTTGTTCTCCACTTTTAGTACACTAGTCAGTAAACTACATGAAATATTGAATACTTCATTATATAATAGGCTCTGCATTAGCTGATTTTGCCCAATTGTAAGGTAATATTCTATGCAGTTAAGGTAGGCTAGGGTAAGTTATGATGTCAGGTAGATAAGGTTATTGAAAGCATTTTCAACTTCTTTTTTTTCTTTTTTTTTTTTTTTTGGTCTCTTTCTAGGGCCGCATCCGTGGCATATGGAGATTCCCAGGCTAGAGGTCTAATCGGAGCTGTAGACGCCGGCCTTCGCCAGAGCCACAGCAACGCTAGATCTGAGTCGCGTGTGCAACCTACACCACAGCTCACACAATGCCTGATCCTTAACCCACTGAGCAAGGCCAGGGATCGAACCCGCAATCTCATGGTTCCTTTTCAGATTTGTTAACCACAACGGGAATCCATTTTTTCAACTTATGATATTTTTAAACTTACAATTAGTTTATCAGAACAGAACCACATCATTAGTTAAGGAAGATCTATACATAAAACAAATAAAAGAAGACTCTAAAAGGCAGAGAGGAAGAGGATAGGGTAGGGACTTTAGGAGTAGAGAAACAGTAGAAAAACAACCCACAGTGGTAATTCTTTGGCTTTCGTCTTTCCTCCTATCTCCAACTAAATACTGGAAAACCCATGACCCAGAAATGCCAAAAGATACAAACAAAATGTAAAAGGAAAATCCGCTCTCTTGAGTCAAAGAAATAAGAAAGGGACAGACTAGCAGAATAGAAATCTTATTGACAATAACCATCCCTACTCTAGCCATACACCACTGGGAAAAAAAAAAAAAAAAAGCCTTGCTCTTTCTGTCAGTGAAGGCCAAGTGAGAAGCCTGGACTCCCAGACCCATGAAGTGGTAATGAGGCACCCCTCCCGTCACACATCCTTCAATATGCTGTCTGCAGGTGTCAAGTTAGGAGCAAAGACTTCCACCCCTTCCTGGCAGTAACAATGTGACACTCTCCTTCAAGGCATAATGTCATCAGAGATCTGCTAAAGTAAAAGATTTAAATAAGATCCAGAATCTCAAGTTGTAATATTCAAAATGTCTAGGAGACTACTGAAAATGACTTATCACACCAAGAACAAGAAAAATTTCACCTTGAATGAAAAATTAAGAAATGCTACCACCAAGATAACACACAAGTCAGAATTACTTGATAAGGTTGTTAAAAGTGGCTATGAATAAAATGCTCCAGTGAATGATTACAAATGATATTGAAACAAAATACAAAGCCTCAGCAAATAAATAAGAAATATAAAGAAGAATCCAGTGGAAATTTTAGAATTAAAAAAACACAATAACCCAAATAAAAAACTTACTACATCGGCTAAATAGCAGGGATAATAAACAAAAGAGGAAAAAAACAATGAACTTGAAGACAGAACAATGGTAATTACCCAATATGAACATGAGAGAGAAAATAGTCTGAAAAAAAAAAAAAATAAATGGAGCCTAAGGGACCTACAGGACAATATAAAAGATCTAGCACATATATCAATAGTTCCCACTGTAGTGTGGTGGGTTAAGGATCTGGCTTGTCACTAGGGCAGCTTGGGTCACTGCAGTAGTGTAGGTTCCATTTTAGCCCAGGAATGCTAAACACATGCTGAAGGTGTGGCCAAAAAACAAACAAACAAAAAGGCTTATATCAGTAGAGTCACAGAGGAGAAGAAAGATAATGTGGGGCTTGAAAAAGTATATGAACAAATATTGACCAAAGTTTCCCAAATCTAACTAAAGGTACATAATTAGAGATTCAAACAACTTAGAGAATCCCCTAAAAACTAAACTCATGAGATTCTCACTATGGAGCAATGGGATCGATGGTGTCTCTGCAGTAGCAAGGACATGGGTTTGACCCCCCAGCCCAATGTAGTAGGTTAAGGATCCAGTGTTGCTGCAGTTGCGGCATAAATTGATACTCCAGCTTGGATTCATACTCTGGCCAGGGAACTCCATATGCTGTGGGGAGGCCATAAAGAAAAAAAAAAAAAGACTAAACCCAAAAGAATCTATGCCAAGACATGTCATAATTAAACTTTTTTTTTGTTGTTGTTTTTTGGTCACACCCACGGCATGTGGAGGTTCCTGGGCCAGGGATCAAACCTGCACCACAGTAGCGACCTAAGCTGCAGCAGTAACAATACCAGATTCTTAAGCTGAGGCACCAGAAGAGAACTCCCATAATCAAATTTTAAATAGTAAAGACAAAGGAAAAATTACTGCGAGCAAATAGAGAGAATGATGTATCACTTTTAAGAGAGCAGTGATTCAAATAACAATGTATTTTTCATGAGAAACCATGGAGGCCATAAAAAAGTAGTACATTTTTCAAGTGCCAAAGAAAAGAATTGGCAATCTAGAATTCTCTATGTGGTGAAAACATCCTTTAGGAATGAAGGTCGAAACATTTTAGATAAAGGAAGACTTAGAGAATTTGTTGACTACCTTAAAAGAAGTCTAAAGGGAAGTTCTTCAAACAGAAAGAAAATGATAAAAGAAGAAAACTTGAGGTCAAAAATAAAGAATAGTGGGAAAATTTAAATATTCCATAAATACAATAAGCTATCATTCTTTTGATGTTTTAAAGTTATACTTGACAGGTGAAGCAAATATTGTTAAGAGTAATTAATGAGTTTCTCTATGCATTTAGGGAAAAGCATTAAGACAATCATATTACAAAGGGGAGAGGGTAAAAGGACACAAATAGAAGTAAGGTTGCTACATTCCTGAAGTGGAAAAATAATTCCATGGAACTATAATAAGGTTTGTGTATAAAATACTTAAAGAAAACACTTTTTTAAAGTATTATATATCTCTTATTCAAAGCGATATACTCCAAAATCTTATGGACAGATAAAAACATAATTCCAAAAAAAAAAAAAAATGAAAGCAACACATAAGAATGGAGAAAGAGGGAAACAGAGGAAACAAACAAAGCAAATAATAACTTTGCACTAACATATCAATAACGCAAGATAAAATGTCAGTATGTAAAAATGTAACTTGTTTCTATACACTAGCAGTGTACAATTAGAATCGAAAATTAAAGTTAATATACTATTTACAATGCTTCCCCAAATTAAATACTTTGGTACAAATCTAATAACAGTATTAGATATACAGAATCTTCACGCTAAAACTATAAAACACTGATAAAATAAAATCTCAACAAATAAAGTATTCATGGAATAGAGGACTTCACATGGCTAATATGTTAAACCTCTCCAAATTAATCTATAGATTTAGCATAATTTCAGTCAAAATTCCTACAAGGTTTTGGTAGTTATAGCTATTTTTTAAACGTATTTTTGTAGCTAAAACATTTTATGGAAACACAAAGGGATCAGAAAAGCTGAAACATTTGAAAAAGAATAAAGCTGACTAACACTGAGTTCAAGACGTATTAGAGAGCTACAGAAATCAAGACAATGTTGTGTTCACAAAAGCTCAGGAATTCATATTAATAAAACAGAGTCTTGAAATAGACCCACAGAAATACACTTGATATTTGGCAGTTACAAAGGCAATTTATTGGAAAAGCAATAGTCTTTTCAAAAAAGATCTTGAGGAGCCCCCTTGTGGCTCAGCAGGTTAAGGATCTGCTTCTGTCACTGCAGCCGCTGAGGTCACTGCTGTGGTGCAGGTTTGATCCCTGGCCCAGGGGAACTTCTACATTTCGTGAGCATGGCCAAAAAACAAACCAAAATGATGTTGATATAACTGGATATATACCTTTGTAGAAAATGAACTTCAACCTATAACTCACACCCTATATAAAAATTAGCTGAAAATGGATCATAAAGCTAAATATAAACCTTTTTAGAAGAAAACAGAACAAATACTATTACTTTGGGTCAGAAAAAGTTATTAGATATGACACCAAAATCATAATCCATAAAAGAAAAAAAATGGTAAATTTGACTTTATCAAAATTAAAACTTTCTTTATGCAGAAGACACTGTTCAGAGAATTGAAAAGATAATCTATACTGGGAGAAAATATTTGCAAGTCATATATTTGCTTAAGTATTTGCATACAGAATATGAAAAGAACAATCATTGTTTAATTTGTTTAACAACCAATCAATTGTTTAAAATGAGTTAAAGAGCTGAAGTGACATTCATAAAAGATGTAAAGACAGCAAATAAGCATGTGAAAAGATGATCATTATTAAGGCAAAGCAAATTAATATCACAATGAAATACCATTATATACCTATGGGAATGGTCTTAAAAAAATGACAACACCAAGTGCTGACCAGAATGTGGAACAACTGGCACATGTGAATTCCTAGTACAAATAAGAATGGTGGAGTTCCTGCTGTGGCATAGTGGGTTAAAAATCCAACTGCAGAGGCTCAGGTTGCTATGGAGGTTCAGGTTCAATCCCTGGCCCAACGCAGTGGGTTAAAAGATCTGGCATTGCTGCAGCTGTGGCATAGGTCACAGCTGTGGCTCGGATCCAGTCCCTGCCTTGGAAACGTCCATACACAGCAGGTGCAGCCATTAAAAAAAAAAAAAAAAAAAAAAAAAAAGTAAGAATGGTATAGCTACTCTGGAAAACAGTTCAGCAGTTTGTTACAGAGTTATACATACACTGACTATATAGCCATGCTACTCCTGGGTATTTACCTAAGATAATCAAAAAGTTATGCTCACACAAAAATCTATGTATAGCAGTCCTATTCACACTTGCAAAAATTAGAGAAGACCTGAATATTCTTCACAATACAGACAAACAAACTATAGTACACTCATACAATAGAATACCATTTAGCAAAAAAAAAAAAAAAAAAAAAGGTCAAAGAAGCCAGACTCAAAAAGTTACAGCTTACATGATTCCACATGTATAACATTCTGAAAAAAAGGAAAATCTATAGGGAGAACAAATCAGTAGTTGCCAGGTGTCAGGGATGGTGGGGGGAATTTGACTACAAGTGGGAAGAACAAGGAAATCTTTTGAGATGATAGAACTAGCTTGTATCTTGATAGTAGGGATAGTTACTTGAATCTTTCATACATTATACATATATATATATGTGTTATAACCCAAAAACTGTATTCTAGGAGTTCCCTTCGTGGCTCAATGGGAACAAACCTGGCTAGGAGCCATGAGGATGTGGGTTTGATCCCTGGGCTCGCTCAGTGGGTTAAGGATCCAGCATTGCCATGAGCTGTAGTATAGGTTGCAGATGAGGCTGGGATCTTGTGGGATCTTTTTTTGCTACGGCTGTAGCATAGGCCCAGCAGCTGTAGCTCCAATTCTACCCCTAGCCTGGGAATCTCCATATGCTGCAGGTGCAGTCCTAAAAAAGCAAAAAAAGAAAAGTGTATTCTATTTATTTTTAAATTTTTTGTGTGTCTTTTTATCTTTTTAGGGCCACACCTGTGGCATATGGAGGTTCCCAGGCTAGGGGACCAATCAGAGCTATAGCTGCCAGCCTACGCCAGAGCCACAGCAATGCCAGATCCGAGATGCATCTGTGACCTACACCAGAGCTCACAGTTAAGCCGGATCCTCAACCCACTGAGCAAGGCCAGGGATCGAACCCACAACCTCATGGTTCCCAGTCGGATTCATTTCTGCTGCACCATGATGGGAACTCTGAAAACTGTATTCTAAAAATGTACTATACATAATTTTTTTTAAAAAAATTCTGTCCTCATCAGTAAACAATTCTCAATGAATAAAAGACTGATGTTTCCAGGTTTCCTTAAGTCTTATTGTTTCATCAGGATACTTCTAGTTTACTTTTTAACATCATATTTCATTAGACTGATAATAATGAACATGTTTTCAGGAAAGCTCCCTAAGAGTAGGAAATTGTCTGATATTCTCATTTCAGTTAACCTAGTAGAGTGCCAGTCACACAGCAGTAACTCAAACACATTTGTTAACTGAATAAATGTTTCACAAAATAACCCTCCCCCCAAAAAACATTATTACATGAATTAAAGTTTGTATCAATTATTTAGCACTCAACTCAAACTTCACTATTTTTAATAAATTAAGACTGATCTGAAAAACAACTATTTTAAAAATAGTTATCACATTAATAAATTTAAAACAGATTTCAAGGGAAAAAAATCCCACATATTAATGACTCATCATTTAATTCACAGAACTACTTACAACATACACATACTGCTGAGTGAACAGACCACAATTCTGTTGGTTTCCTAACTTTCTTAAAAGGTCTTTATTACTTTTTCTTTAGTTCTATTTCATTAATGAATAAAATAAACCCCAGATAAACCCCACTTTCAGCTAACCTCTGCTTGAAATTTCTTGAATATATTAGATCTTACAACTAGTTAGATTAGGTTTCACAGCTAATTCATTTTGTCCAAAATTCACTTTTGTTTTTAGAGACAAAAAGATCACACGAGATTATCAGAGAAGACATGGATAAAACCTATAAAAACATTATGCTAAGTGAAAAGGAACTAGTCACTATGAACCACATATTGTATGACTCTATTTGTATGAAATGTCCAGAATTGGCAAATCTATAGACACAAAAAGCAGATTAGTGGTAAGCTAGAGGGTGGAGAGCAGTAGAAAGATTATGAATGTTACAGGCAAACTGTGAGGGGCTTTTGGGGGGGGAGTGAGTAATGACAATGTTCTAAAACATACTGCGATGATGGGTGCACAACTCTTTGAATACACTAAAAACCATGGAATTGTTCATTTTATATGGTGAATTATATGGCCTGTCAATTATATCTCAACAAAGCTATCAAAAATTATCAGGGAATATTTCTTGGACAAATCTATAAAATGCATAAAATAATTTGCAAGATAAGAGACTTTATATCAGCCACAAACATTTAATACTAAGATATAATGCACTTTAAGAATTGGAAATATATATTTAAATCTGATATGATCATTCCCTCAAAAGTTTTTCATTACATGGAAAACAAAGTAATCTAAAGTTACATGTGTTAGTATATAATATATAAAGTAAGATTCTAATTTACATCTACCAAAATTCAATGCTATTTATTTACATTGCCACCTGATACTAAATTCTAGCAATCTAAAAGACATTCAGGCTTTCAAAAATACTGCATGGTCTGAGTACCAAAAATTAACTCTAAATGAAGAAAACAGTTAAGTAGCAAAAGAGGCTAATTATGTTGGTCTAACTCCTTTTTGTTTCCAAAAAAAAAAAAAAAAGTGTTCTTTCTTTGCCAAGCTGAATATAATAGACTGTGAATTATAAGATCAAGGAAGCAAACTGTATGTTTTCTAAAATATGAGTATCCTTCATCAAGTTTTATACTTAGGGCAGCTAAAAGACCTATGTGGAGGGATCAGCATTAAGCCCAAAGGACAGGCAGTGCACAGCAAGAAAGAAAGCAATTCCCTCGTGCCCTTTGCAGGTCACTACCAAGGACCATGTTAGCAGATCCATACCAGACCCTTAACAGGCAGTTCTGCTGCTACCAGTAATTAGCTTGGACAGCTCTGGCTCCAAGAGTAGCAGCAAGGCTACACCATAATGAGCTCAGCTGGGATTAGCAGGACAGGGCAGGGAACCAAGAGAGCTCAGGCATTCTGCATTGCGTATGTATCTAGGAGATCAAACAAGGATGGCTGGCTAGGTTATCCCCTCTCCACCTCATTCCAAAAATGAAGCACGGCAGTGTCTAAAATACAGGCTAATGAAGAGCGACACCTCCAACAGATGAGAGCCACATTAATTAACACAATCCCTGGATCATATTATACAGTTTCGGCTAGAGCTAGCAAATGTGCAACTTGTTATTGCATTATACATATATATATATTTTAAAAGCTCGTCTTTTTTTCTTTACTTTTAGTGGCAATACCAGATTATTTGAATTTCCAAATTTTATGAGGAATTTCTCTCATGGCCTTTAAGACAAAAAAACTTCTCTCAAATATTTATCTAAGTCCACATTGTTAAAAAAAAGGAAACTCACTTTTGAATTATTAGCTCCTGGTTCTCCCTTTTGAAATAGGCCAGTTCATTCCATACAGCATCAGAGTCTTCTTGCCGAAGTTGTTGAGGATCTGCTCTCTTCATTTTCCTGATTTCCATCCTATTTTTAAAATAAAATTGCCTCCTTACTTAACATGTTCAAATTGCAATACAAATTCACTTACGTATTTCCTAAAATTTAAAAATATCTATTGTCCAAATTTCTAATTCAAAGTTACTATTTATGGAATGAATTTCCTAAAACATAATTATGTAGAAGTTAAAATCCCAAATCATGAGTTCCTAAAAAACTAAACTGCCACTATGGAAAGCAAATTTTGAAGCAGATACATGATGTTCTCAGGTATATTGCTCTCATTCATTCTACTAGTAATAAAATATACACTATAGAACTGTCACAACTTCTAAAAAAGGACTATAAGCAATCAACACATATAGAATTTGCTGCCAACCAATCTGAATGTGGTTTATGTGCTCTATCTTAAAACAAGCAATTATCAGTGAATATCAGAACCTCAGATGGTTAGAAAGTTGTCCTCACACTTTTAGTAATTACTAAAAAGTTAGGCTAAATCCAGGACAAAGAGACGTATCATTGCTTTACTGACAAGCAATGTGAACGCTTTTCATTCTTCAAAGGAAAAAATTAGATGTGACAATTATCTCCAAAACATGCCAAATGCCCTTTATGTTTTAATTTTCTATACATAAAACAAACTCTTCATTTTTATTTTGTGAAAGTGCTGTACTGGCCAATTTAGAAACAGTATTTCTCTACAGAACCGACCAATGTGTATCATCAACATTGCCCTAAAGGATCCATCTCTAAAGATGAGAGGGTAGTAGATTTTCTGTACTCATTCAGTCCTTTGCCCTCTGTTGATACTGTTAACAGGGGAGCCACTTACAACTAACCAAGATCTGAACACCTGTTCAGAGCAATTGAACTGAGACCGCCAATTCATTCAGATAAGCTGCAGAACAAACTGATGGATAGTAAAGATTTTCAATTGCATACTAGGTTGAAAGAGTTTTAAGATAGTTAACTATATATATGAATTTCGTATTTCTCATAGCTTCCAATTAAAATTTAAATCTTTTTGAATTATATACATTGTAACACCAATTTCATTTAAAGTAGTTTTTCATCATATGGATATGAACTACTTTTTGCTTTAAGTTATATACTTTTATTAAGTTACTTTATAGATATTAAAAATATATACAATAATTCACAATCACCTATGCTAATGATTTCCAAAAATGACTGTTATTGCTAGCATATTGCTGTTTTCATTTATCATATTCTCTATTTTTAAATCCTCAATAAAGATATGACTATCAAATAATTTCTTTAAAATCAAACAAAAGCCATTAAAGTACCTATACGATGCTACTCCATTTCATTTAATATTTAGGGAAATGCCTTTATGAGCTATGTAACTCACATGCCACTGCCTTCTTCCCACTGTTTTAATTGCTCTTTTACTGCTCTGTAGTTGGTCTGTAACATCTGTAGCCTTTCCTTGCGTTTTTCATGGGCATCTCTTAGCTCATCATTTTCTTGGCTCTGTAGAACACAAAAAAGCAAGTATACAAGTTTGAAGAAAGTATTAGAACAATGTTACAAATAAAAAGCTACCTATATAAATATGAAATTTGAAAGAAAATAGTATATAAATATGAATGAATTTGTAATTATTATTTAAGCAGAAGAAAAAGAATTCCTAACATCACAGGTTTATTTAATAAATTTGAGGCACTCCCTGCATTTTTAAAAATTGCCTAAGTAATTTCAAAATTTTACCAACAAATTAGTTTCATTCCTTTCTCTTTTTAATTAGTATACATACACACATTTATGAACCAGTCTTATATAATTTTTTCCCTTTTTCAACACCAGGATTTGTCCATACATACAGCATAATTATTTGGTTAGATTTAAGTGCACATACAATTAGTGTAAGGACACTAATCATAATAACACCAGTTCTTTAGCCCACAGATTTATAAATAGTTTGTTATAATGCACAAAGATTACACAGGAGGAAGAAAATCAGCTTGGACCTATGTTAGAGTGACATAGTTTAACATTTTGGATTGAACCATGAAGGACTGAAATGGGAAAGCTCTTCAAGAGGTTACAGAATACACAGTCCAAACATTACCAAATTAAACAATGATAGTCAATGACTTCTAAATGTTTTAAGTAGATCACATGCATAAATGTTCACTTTTCAACATAACCACAAAATAAACTTACAAAGGCCAAATTTTCAGTCCTCAGGGGATGTATTTATATTGCTTATAAACAGTTTCTCAAAGAAAAATAAGTAACATGTTAAAATTTTACCCTTGAAAATTTCAAAATTTGTTTTTTAAACTCTTTCTCATTTTCTGTATGGAAGAAGTTTTATATTTATTCGGTGCAAGTAACCAAGTACTCTCTAGTATTATTTACAGTAAAATGAAATTAGTGGGCACATGGCAGCCAAAAAGATCTGAATTCCATTCTTGGAGCTTTCTTTTGTTAGCTGCATAATCTTTTTTTTTTTTTTTTTTTTTTTATCTTTTTGCCATTTCTAGGGCTGCTCCCATGACATATGGAGGTTCCCAGGCTAGGGGCCGAATCGGAGCTGTAGCTGCCAGCCTACACCAGGGCCACAGCAACGCGGGATCCGAGCTGCATCTGCAACCTACACCTACACCAGGGCCATGGCAACACCGGATCCCCAACCCACCGAGCAAGGCCAGGGAACGAACCCACAACCGCATGGTTCCTAGTCGGATTCGTTAACTGCTGAGCCACGAGAACTCCTAGCTGCATAATCTTAAGATTACTATTTAAATTAATTCAATTTCTTTTACTACAGAATATGGAGAAAAACACAGAAATTCATATTATGACAACTAAACTAAATAAGCTAACATGTAGGTAAAGCTCTGCAAACTGTGCTTGCCCTATAGAGGAACAAACTCTGTCCTCTTCTCAAGTATTAACACCGATGCTCTTATCATTTAGAAGCCAAATTTACTGTTTCTAATCTTGACAGTGAGCTAATACTTTATAGTCTGCATTATTCTATCTCTCAACACTATGGATATTTTGTCATTCTATTTTGAATATATAACTAGTAAGATAACTTTAACAATTCTCTTAAGTAATTATTAGGAAGTACTTGAGCCCTGTGTATACCAAGTGATCTCTATGCCATATAGAAAGTACTTGATGAAAAATCATGAAAATGGCATCACTTAACAGGGGAAATCAGAATAAATGATACCCCAAAAAGTTTTAGAAGATACACAAACACAGTCACTGCATAGTTACTTGCTAAAAAAAGTAGCATAGTTTAAAACCATGTTTAAAAATTCAGGATACTGAATTCAATTTTATTTGTTTCAATTGAAGAACCATATGTTAATAGTCTATGACATGCTGGGTGTTAAGTGCTGATGAGAGTTCAGGTCCTTTTGCTTTAGTTACTAAATTTTACTTTGACAGGGCTACTTAAAATTCAGTGTGTATCAATTTCTCCATCTTCAAAATAGAAGTTATTTATATCTCCTCTGGTAAGACATAAAGAATGATATACCTTGACTTTAAGTTTCCCAAACTGTTGGTAAACAATCTGGTTTCTTTGACAAATAAATTTTATATTCTTAAATATGTAAAATAAGTAATTTAAATTAATCTAATAGAATAATAATATCTTCTCATAAATGAAAAAAGTTAAATATATTTATCAGGATTCGTTACAAACTAATAAAACTTATTAGGAATTTGAACAGTAATATAAATTTATTAATAATTACAATAAATTTACAGGCATTAGAAAAGACTCATGTCCAAATATAATTTTAAAATAAATTTATTAATTGAGTACTTTGTTAGATAATTCTAAAATAGCTTTCTGTAATTATTCTTCATTGAACCAAAGTCCTTCCCCATAAACTCTCATTTTAGGATGAATTTCTTAAAAATTATTACATGCAAATCCAATGTTTTGGAATTATTAAGTCTGTTGGAGTCCCTAGAAACTCTGCGTAAAGGGAACGTAAAAGATTGACCAAGAAGTAAAAATTAATAGGATACTCAAATTTTTTCCATTACCTTTCACAATAATCTTCTGTTGAATTAATGGAATAATTTGAGTTTCTTATTGATAGCACTGTCATTATTTTCATGTTTTCTTAGTACTGCCCTAGCTACCACTATTCACTGAAATTATACCCAATGTTTTCTTTAATTCTCAAATAGAAGTCAACTATACTATGCTAATAAACCAAATATTAAGACTTAATAAAAATTTCCTGAGTCTTACATGTCACTCACAATGTGCCAGGCTCTATATTAGGCACAGTAGTTAACCAAAGCACTTAATGTGAACATTTCTGATTCCTAAAACTTTAGCATAATATATTCAATATTAGTAACTAGTTTCTGTTTTCCTATAGTAATTGAAATAAGTGGCTCCTCCCATTAGGTAGTGATTATAGAAAAACTTGTTTTAAGTAAGCTTTCTGCTTTACTTTTACATGCTTTGTAATTTATTACACCTAGCACTATTTACATAATTCTTATAACTCTTAACCATTTACATAATTTTTTATTCTTATAAATTTGTATAAAACATAATTCTTATAAAATCATTAAAATCCAAACTATTACAAGTAAAATCAAACTGAATATTATTTGGTAAATCCATATATAGACAAATTAAAATGTTAATTATTTAAAAATGGAGTTTCATCCATAGATTTGTGCTTTGAGAAAACTGTTATCAAATTGTGATACATGGGATTCCCTTTGTGGCACAGCGAAAACAAATCCAACTAGTATCCATGAGGATGCGGGTTCAATCCCTGGCCTCACTCGGTGGGTCAGGGATCCGGTGTTGCCGTGAGCTGTGGTATCAGTCGCAGATGTGGTATGGGTCCTGCGTTGCTCTGGATGTGGTGTAGGCCTGCAGCTGTAGCTCCGATTCAACCCCTAGCCTGGGAACTTCCATATGCCGCGGGTACAGCCCTAAAAAGCAAAAAAACAAAAAACTGTGATACATGGGTTAAATTGATCCTAGAGACTACTGTTCCCTGGGTGTATTTCAAATATAAACAATAAAATTGTATAAAAATGTAAATATAAGATAGATAGTGAGATCATATATAGCTCAAAGAAAAACATTTTCCCTATTTAACTGCAAGAATAATAATAAAAAAAAAGAATAAATGTTGGCTGAAATCTTCAGTCAAAAGTGGGATATCTCAGGAGTTCCCATTGTGGCTTAGTGGTTAAAGAACCCGACTAATATCCATGTTCAATCCCTGGCCTCATTCAGTCAGTTGAGGATCTGGTGTTGCTATGGGCTGTGATGTAGGTTGCAGATGTGGCTCAGATCCCAGGTTGGTGTGGCTGTAGCATAGACCAGCAGCTACAGCTCTAATTCAACCCCTAACCTGGGAACCTCTATACGCCCCGGGTACAGCCCTAAAAAGCACCCCCCCCAAAAAAAAGTTGGATATCTCACAAGAAATGTTTACAAAGAATTATCAAAATGCTTTTTTATAATATTCTAACATATACAAGTTAACTATGGCTTGGATTATAATTCTTTAAGTCTAAACAATAGTGTATCATTTGGAAAATATTATCCTCAAAGATCTTACAAGAAAATCAACTATTAAGACTGAAAAATACATTTAATATCACTAATTACTACACTTTCCTATAGGACACATCCAAAAATATCACATGGGCAATTACTGAATTAGGTCTATTTATTAGATCATTCAATAAAATATTTACAAAGCAATTCCATGTATTTTGCAATTAAAGTAGCTAAACTAGAGGCTCTAACTTCTATGTACAAACAAGTCTCAATGACTAAAATATTAGAAAACAGAAAATAGGAAAGTTGTATTAACTGACTTTCCTCAATGATGTTTGTAATTCTATTTCTGAGTTCATAAGAACAGAAATGATTCTTGACTGAATCTTCTAGTTTGCTCAAAGTTCTTGACAGGCATAAGGCAAACTAAGACCAAGCATACTATCAATAATACAGTAGCTCAATCTTCAGAAAATGATAGTAAGGTTTTTTAAGTTTAAAAAACATTTTATAAAATACCAAGGATTCCATGGATGTTTAATTTCAGCAGAATGTATAAATTTTATGCATCTTAGAGCACTGAAAAGTGAAGGTCATATAAATTGTATTCAAAGGACATATTGATGTTATTAAATGGCACAGAAAAGTACTAACAGAATCTAGTTGCCAAATGCATGAAAGTCAGTAAAGCGGGGACTCAGAGCCTTAAGTAATCTCAAGGATAGTGAATTTCATAAAGCTCTGATGCAATGACATCCAAATTATACTTTTTAAGTTTTTAGTTCACTATATCCATAAAGTCAGAATTTGGTAATGGGTAGGATTTTTATAATAGTAGCATTCATCACTTCCATAATTACAACATTAGTTACCCATCTTGAAAACAGGTACAACTAGCCACAAAAGAAAGCTGAGTAAAATAATGGGTTTATATCTCTACAATTACATAATATTAAAATATATATAGTATTAGAATAATATGCATGACTATGCTAATATAATAAAGAACAGGTGACCAAAGTTTATATACATATGTACTATAGGCTCCTGAAAACTTAGTGCCTCCTTCTCTCCCTTCAATCTACCTTGGTGATCAGTTTGGGATCCTAAAGTTACCTGTCATGCCATGGAGCATGTCTTTTGTCTTTAGTTTAGTGTTTCCAACAGTATCTTCCATGGAACAACAGTCACTTGGGAAATATTAATAGGTATAATCAAGTAAATCTGGGAAGTAAGGTATTTATACCTTCCTAGAGATTCACAAGGCAAATCGCTATGTTAAAGGCTCACCAAAATAGATTTAATCTACTGCTTACATAATTGAGCCCAGACGTTTTTTGGTTTTTGTTTTTTTAATGGCTGAATCCTTGGCATATGGTAGTTCTCAGGCCAAGGATTGAATCCAAGCCACAGCTACAGCAACACCAGATCCTTTAATTCACTACACTGGGCCAGGGATGAAACCTGCACCTCCGCAGTGATCCAAATCCGATTCTTAACCCATTGTGCCATGGCAGGAACTTCAGAACACAGAGCATTTCTGTTTGTCAGGATCCCATCAGCCTCCGGCTTTGCAATATTCAAAAGAATACCAACATGGGAAAGGCCATGACAAAAAATCAACATATATTAGTGGAGAATGGTCTTCAAAAGGAGTACCATGACCCCAATGTATTTTAAAAACCATAAGACACTGTTACAAGTTAAAACAAATCTCTCCCAAAAAAATGCATTGGAGTACTAACCCCTACTATCTCAGAGTGTGATTCTGTCTGGAGAGAGGATCTTTATAGAGGTAATCAAGTTAAAATGAGGGAGAGTGGGTCCTAATCCAACATGACTGGTCTTCATAAAAAGAAGAAATTTAGACAGAGAGAGACATGGGAGAAGGCCATCTATGAGCCACAGAACACCTGAGAGAGGAATGGAACAGATTTTCCCACACAGATTTCAGAAGGAACTAACCCCATCAACAATTTGATTTTGGAGTTTTCTAGCTTCCAGAACTTTGAGACAATACATTTCTGTTCTTCTAGACTAGTCAGTTTATGGTAGTTTGTCATAAGAGCCCTAGGAAACTAAGACAAACACATCATTAACTCCTTATACTCACATGCACTTGAGTAATAGCAGTAATATTAATATTATAATGTAATATTGGAGAAAATACAAACAGGTCATCTGTCTTGACTAAATATGACAGTTATACTTACTAAGACAGGTTGTAAATTAAAAAGTACCCTGGGCTAAATTACTCTCCTTGGAGTTGCTTTAGGTTTTGCTTACCTATTTCTTCTGCTAAGCATGTTCTTGATTATGGTACCTTTTTCATTCAACTATCTTGCTCCTTTAAAATAAGAAATCCTTCCCTATTAAATGATAAAATGCAAGAAAAAATATTGCTCCCATTTTCCCTTTACCTTGCAAATCTGTAAAAGAAAACAGGCACTTCAGGAGTTCCCACTGTGGCACAGCAGAAAACGAATCCGACCAGTATCCATGAGGATAAGGGTTCAATGCCTGGCCTCACTCAGTGGGTCTGAGTTGGGGATCCGGCATTGCCGTGAACTGCAGTGTAGGTCACAGATGTGGCTCAGATCCTGCATTACTATGGCTGTGGTGTAGGCTGGCAGTTGCAGCTCTGATTTGACCCCTACCCTGGAAACTTCCATATGTCTTGAGTGCAATTTGAAATTTATGATTATCATCAATTAACTTGAAAGAGGAATACAGAAAAAGATAAGTGAAAAAGAAATTCTGTGGAAAATTATTTTACTCTAAAAATAAACTTGAGGCCTCATCCAAAAGAACTTTTGTTAGAAAAAAAGAAATAAGGAAATAAATTAGTGTAATGCTTCTGAGACTACTCTTTGAAAAAAGAGATTCAAGAGGTGGAAGTATAATAGATCTAAAAGTGTCTGAACTGTTCTATCCCTTCCTGCCAAAAACAAAACACTAAAAAAAGACCCATAGACTTTTGGGGCCAAATGAGGGATAGGTAATTGTTAATTTTCTATGTTAACTGTCCAGATATTTGCTTAATCACTATTTCTGGGTGTATCTATGAGGGAATTTCTGTATGAAATTAATATTTGAGTCAATAGGCCGAATAAAGTATACTGTGCACCCCAATGTGATAGCCTTTATCCAATCCCATGAAGACCTAAATAGACTAAAAGGCTGAGTAAGAAAAATTTCTTTCTTTCTGCTTGCTTGTCCTTAAGCTGGGACACTGGTTTCCCACCTCCTGCCTTCAGACTCAGTCACAGACTGGGGCAGGGACTTATACCATCAACTCTCCTGGTTCTTAGGCCTTTGGACTCAAAGACTAGAACTATACCACTAGCTCTCCTGGGTCTGCAACTTGATGACTATAGAGTCATCAAAAGATTGGACTTTGGAGAACCCAGAGAAATTATGCAAAAGGAGGATGATGGCTTCTTAAATATGTCCATAATATCCTATGCTACCCCCACATTTACACTAATACACTGATTCTAACTACTTAGCATTATTTTTTCTCCTATTGTGCAACAAGTGACTACTGCATTAGCTAATAAGTTACTGAGTAAACTAATGAGCAAAAAAACTCTTGATGTATAAATTTCTAGTAGTAAACTGAGGTCATCTGATCATTTTATTTTTAGGAGAAACAATATATGATAATTTTTGTTTTAGAACTAATATTTAACTCTGAATAAATATACATTTACACAATGTTTAGTGAAAAGGAAGAAAACAACTATTAATTGTAGCTTATGGTTACCTATATCTCTAAACTATATTTTGCTGTAGAGTTAAGTCAAAACTTTTCCCCCTAAGGGTAATATATATGACAAAGATTTTATGCTTTAAATATATTGGATTATAAACAAGTGTAAATTGGGCTTGTCATAGACTGTTATAAAACTATGCAAGATTCAACTACATGATAAATCTCAAAAAATGCAGGCCTTTGGATAGCTGTGAATGAAGAATGACAAATCTAGCCAAATTAAATTCACAAAAAAATTAAAGCCCTCAATACAGTCACATAAAATTGGTTCAATATGCACAACTGACTTCTTCTGAAAAAGATAATTCACAAAATATGAGATGGAAAGTATAATCTCAAAGATAAGGCAACTGAGGTACATGCTTCTTAAATATTGGTAGAACAATGACTCATATGCCATGTATTATGAGATAAATTCAGTTGAAATGTAAAAAAGTGACATTTATTTACCACTTTGACTATGTAATTTTTTTATAAAGCAAAATTTTAAGTGGTCTTAGTTAGGTTAGCATATTTGTTAACTCACTTTTCTTTGTATATGTTTATTATATATAAAGAACCACAAGAAATTCTCTTTCCATTTGCTGTAGTCCTATTTTGCCTCTGAGAAACTAAGAAATTTATCCGCAATATTAAGTCAAAACAGTCCCTACTAAATTTTAAGGAAATTTTTTTACAAATTTCAATAATTTTAATTTAGTGAATAAATATTTACTTATCATGTAGCAAACTTATTACTTTATGATCCTCAGAAATTTTAAGAACTAGACTGATTGCACATTTTTATACATGTAATTAAATTCAGGAAAGATAAATGATAGGCAGTAATTTGTGAAATGAATGTTTACTTTAGTATATCTTTACCTATGCAAGTTTATTACTAAAGGAATGATTTAATGTTCACCTTCAGTTGTAGTGCCTTCTCTAAGTTTTCAATCTTCCTTTCAGCTTTCCTCAGCTTCTTTAGCTCCTCTGAGTCTGTGAAAGAGCTCTTTGGGGACAAAGACCTTGAACGTTTCACAGGTGGTTCCTCGAGAATAAAACAAGGACATGGTTGAACTAGTTGGAACACTGGATTATGAAAGACATGCAAAATTAAAGAACAAGTAATTTTGAATACTAATAATGAATTATATAAAAAAAAAATCCTGCATGGAATACCAGAGAAATAACAAGCGGAATTACCACAGTGCTACCGCTAAAGGTTTCTCTGTGACTCGTTAATGAGAATATTCATTTACATTTACATTGTTTCTTTCAGAATAATGATGTCCCATTAGGGAAGACTAAAGGGTTATAGACTCAGAAATGCAAGAAACCTCATTACAAAGGAGGGGATAGAGGCTGGTCTAATTGCTCTATAAGGGTCCAAGGTTACACTTGATAGGACAACCAGAAACAAGAGGGAAAGAATTTTTTTCCCTTTGAAATAGTTTAACACACTGTGAAGTTGAAGGAACAATATGCTTGAGGAATATAAATACAACAGACAGTAGATCTTATACCATAATGACCATATGGTCATTAACTATAATGTGGCTAACTAGAGACAAGAATGTGTGTTTATATTATGTACAGCTTCATATACCAATCTGGAGAAGGAATATGTGAAAGCACCTATTAAGCTGGGCAACATATTGTTCAGACTTACTCCATATCCTTATGAAAATGAAGGAAAATTTTGTTCAAAACATCCCTCTCATTTTCTTGACTTTTGTTAAAAGCAATGAAACATCAAAGCAGTACATTTTTAAACTTCAGTAATATAGCACACAAACAAATTAGGCCCTATAATGTCTCTCAATTTTAGGAATGTTTTCTTTCATTTAGATAAAGCTCAATGCTGTGAAACTACTCTAAGATGGCAAGAAACAAATCATGCAGTAATGTTTAAATACACGCATACACACAGTTAAATAAAGCTTGTCATTCTGAAAATTACAAATAATATTAGAGGGAATAAATAAGAATGCCACAGAAACATGGGTCTATTTTAAGTATTTCCTTCATTAAGAAAGCTTGTCCTACTCATACGAAAAAAGGAAAAGAATTTTAAAAAATTATCTTGAAAACATGGTTTTCTACTTTTAAATTTTCTACTGTTGAAGTAAAAAGTATGAGAAACATATGTCTAAAATGCCTTACTTTTAGGAAAAGTTTATTTCAATGTACATAGAAAAATATATTTATGACATGATATTTGAAATTCTTATATTAGTCAATGTTCATAGAATCTTTTACAGCATAACAGGAATATGTAAAAATACTACAAAAAGGAAACACTGAGACATAAATGAGAACAATGCCACAAAATAAATTCACTTATTATTCTCCACTGCAACACCTTTAAATCTGAAAATATATAACCTCACATATTAATGTTACGTTCCATTTTATAGTTTATATTCCACATGAGCAGTATTTTTAAATACCACATCTGAGTAAAATAGAAACAGTAAGATATATTTTTCTTCTAATTAAAATTAGAAAATTGAGTTAAGGACTAATATCACAAAACTTCTACTTAGATTAATTTATCTATTGATTAGATATATAAGGGATACTTATTAAAACCTTTTACTATTAGATTAATTTACCTATTGATTAGATATATAAGGGATACTTATTAAAACTTTTACTATAAGAATGTTAATTTACTGCACAAGAGGCATAGCACTATTAATATAGTTAATTAAACATGTATTATTCAGTCTTCAAAAAGGGAAAACTCGCTACTCCCAAACATGATTTTATAAAACGTCTGACATATAAAATCTTTATGAGCTTCCAGAAAAAAAGCAGAGAAGTAAATGCTACTGTTTTTTAACTCCACCACTTGTCTTGCCAGCCATATCATGACAAATTCACAAAATGACAAAATGTCCCTACCTTATGTTTCCCTTCAGCACTTGTCAAGATGCTCTTCTCTGAGGAACCCCTGTTGGTAGATCTGTTCTCTGACAGTTTTTCATTTGCTATTTTCAATTTTTCTTGTAAATACTCAATTTCAGACTTCTGTGAGACCATTAAGGTTTCTAAGCTCGATAAAGATGGCTGTTGAGAAACCTATTTAAGAAAATACATTTGTATTCTATATTATTTACACATATGTGCCAATATTTATAAATAGTATTACATCATATATATCATAAGTATCCCAAGAAAGAACATTTCATTTCAATAATAAACTAAATGTGCATTGGCTAAGCTTCTATCATCCTTATAGGATGGCATTTTTCAATAAAATAATCAAGATTCTGTATAAATATTTTCAGTAATAATAATGTTATACAGATTTGCAGGAGAAAAATTTAAAGCATGGACACATGATATACACCACCCATCTATAAATTAATTATTTCAAATTAATGATTATATACATATGTATTTCCTCAGGAAAAACTCAGTGCAAAACCATTGAATGTAAACCTGGGGAAAGGAAGCCAATGGAATTACAGGTCTAGTTAACTTTTAATGTACTAATAAAGAACTCCAATACTTCTTAAAGTCAACAGAGTTCACAATATCCTCCTTTGAAGTTTATTCTCATGTCAGATAAACTGTTAATGTTAAGCACCACATTTTTAACAAAAGAAATCACAGGAAAACTAAGCTTATAGGAAACATATTCATTGAAAACTAGTATTGCACAAAATTCTACCACCATCTTGACAGAATATACTTGAGAATATTAAAATCTATGCATAAACACTATTTCAAAGTAACTACTCTGTTTACACATCATAGTGAAAACAAAATTTTCGTTGATTTTCAGCAAAATCAGATGTTACGATTCTAAAATTATTAATATAGATCCCTGAAAATAGTGTCATTTAAAAAGTAAAAAAATTGTTGTTGTTACAGACAAAAAAAAAAAAAAAAAAAAAAATGTGGAGAGCTCCAGCCTTCCTAAATGATATTCCTTAAGGTTATAAGAAAAACACGTATGTTTAACTTTTCTGAACCAACAATGAGAAATACTATCCTTTTCTGGTTTTGACTACCATTTTCTCTTTTTAGGGGATTGGCAGATTTTTCCTAATTCTAATCTATAATTTTATAATGAGAGGGATCATCTTTGATTTATATTATTACACTTTCATCATACATAAAATCACCTGATTTGTTTCCCAATCTTGATTCTATCACACTACTAAATATTTTCCTCAAGGTATTGTTTATATTGTACTGTTACCACACTTAACAATAATACTGATTCTTCTAGCTTGCACTGAACAACAAATTAAAAATACCTTAGGTACTTTTCTTTCAAAATCTAAAGGACTTTGCCCTATTCTTTCCTCTTCCTTTTAACCACTGCATGGTTTTTCTTTATTCTTCCCTTCTCTTTTGTAACCAAATTTATGATGTTGATAAATATTTCTTTTGATTGGGCTGCAAATCTGAACAATTTACAAAGGCTACCTGCTCTTGTCAAGGTTTTGTTAAATAAAAATTTAAAGAATATATTAACATCCCATCATTTAGCAATAAATTTTAAATAAATTGTTCAAGACCAAACAAAAATTAAGAAAAAAGCAGGAAAAACAACTTCAGTTTATTGGCATATCTAATAAGTAATCTATTCTAAGTTTTCTAAGTCATCACTGGGTTATAATGTAATAGATAAGAACATAAATACATGAACATTCCATCAAGATACAATGATAAATAATTAAAATATTCATGATGATATTAGAAATTCTCCAACAGTGGATATTGCCACTATAATAATAAAAGATTTCATATTTAGGCATTATTCTTTTAAAATTCCTCAGTAAACAATAACAGAACTTCAGTAATAAAATACTATAAAAGTAGTGATTAATGCAAGTGAACACAGTAGTCGTAACATAAATAAGTGTGTTTAGTTTGTTTTTAAATTACATCTTTAGAATTTATTCAACAGAGACATTTTGTATACACATTGAACTTGTAGATACAGTTTCTACTTCCACAAGGAAATCTATGCTTGCTTCCAGTTTCTTTCTCTCTCTCATTATCTTGCCTTTTATCACTTTTGCTAGACTATGTGCACAAGAAGTATTTCACATTTCTCTTAAAACAACCATTTTTACAAGTGTAAGCAAAATGAAATGTCAAAATGATAGCCTCATTTTGAGGGAGTAAGGAAGGTATTTGGGGCAGTAGCTATTTATCTCCAGCCACTTGTTTTGATAGAGGAATATGGCCCATTACTGCTAGATCTACTGATTTTTTTTCAAGAGAAGGGAGGGATTCAAATTTCTAAGGGAAATCTAATTGTAAAATGCTAGCCAATCTCAGCTTATGACCTCTTTGTCTTGAGGACTTAGTAGTGGGAGTATCAGCTGCTACAGATTTCCTAGGAAATTTTGAAATATGAACCATGAACACACAAATGTTCTCTGTTGACGGTTAATACAGAAAGATATCCATGATAAACTGTTAAGTGAGGAAAGCAGGTTACAGAAAGATATAGTATACTGTAGTATAGAAACAACGTAACCAAATCATGAAATTGTTATTTCTGAGTGAAGGTATTACATGCAAAGTTTTTCATACATATCTGAATTTCTTTAATTTTTTTTATAATGTCACTATTTCTTAAAATGTAATTTTTTTCTGCAAATAAAAGGGACAAAAAGTTCAGCATAAAAATTTCAGTATAGATAGAGGAAATACAGATAAAAATTTCTCTATAATCTCATCTCTCAGAGTTCAATGAGGATAAATTTGGGATGTAAATTCTGTATACCAGAATTTAAAGAGAAAAGGAAAATCATTGTCATTCTGCCCTTTAACCTACTTTTTTTATTAACAGACTGTTTTTTTTTTTTTTTTTTTTTGGCTTTATAGGGCTGTACTTGTGGTATTTGGAGGTTCCCCAACTAGGGGTCAAATAGGAGCTGTAGCTGCTGGCTTACACCACAGCCACAGCAATGCCAGATCTGAACTGCGTCTGCAACCTATACCACAGCTCACAGCAACACTGGATCCTTAACCCACTGAGCAAGGGCAGGGATCGAACCTGAGTCCTCATGGACACTACTCAGATTTGTTTCTGCTGAGCTACCACAGGAACTCCAGGGACTTTCTTTTTTAAAACAGCTTTATATTTGCAGAAAAACTGAGCAGATACTATACCAAGTTATCCTTTGCCTTCCACCCCCACACACTCAGTTCAATAACTAAATTAATATGGTACATTTATTAAAATTAATGAACTAATTTTCATACATCATTTTTAACTGAAGCCTCTAGTTTATTCTAATTCCCATGGTTTTTACATAACGTCCTTTCCTATTTCAGGATTTCATCCACGACACCACATTGCATTCAGTTGTCATGTCAGCAACTCTTGTCTGGGACAGTTTCTGAGACTTTTCTTATTTTTGATGACATCGACTGTTTTGAGAAGTACTATTCAGGTATATTGCAGGATGTCCCTCTATTAGAATTTGTCTATGTTTATCATGATTAGACTGGGGTTATGAATTTTGGGGAGGAAGATCACAGAAGTAAAGTGCCATTTTCACCATATCACATCAAGAGTGCATAGTATCAACATGATTTGACTACTAACATTGAACCTGACTCCACTACCAAAGTAGTGTTTGTCAGGTCACTCCAGGGGGCATCCTTAACTTGCTTTTTAAACTTAATAATTACAAATATAATTGTTACATGTATTTTATATATACTAGAATACCTATATAACCTCATATATCCTTATTTATCCTTATCCTTTTTAAGTGTTGCTTTCAGGCTTAGCAAGACAATTCCTTGTCTGCCCTTAAATTTAAGTTTTTAGAATCTTTGAAAATTTAACTACTCTTGCTTAAAAATATTAGTATTTTTATAAATTAACTTTTTTTTCTAGCATTAAAAATCCTTTTGCACCTTTTCATTTACAGTCTTGGAAGATAATGGTATGGTGCTAGACCATAGATAATCTGATAAGAAATCATCAGTGGAGTTTGTATCCAAATGTCTCCAATTAGACTTAATCTCTTTAAATTGGTCATTATTAATACATAACTTATTTTTCACATTGATTCACAGAGGCATTTTTTTTTCTTTTTTTCTTTTTCAGCCATACCTGCAGCATATGGAAGTTCCCGAGCCAGGGCTCAAATCCAAGATGCAGCTGTGACCTACGCCACAACTGCAGCAATACCAGATCCTTCTTAACCCCACTGCACTGGGCCAGGGATGAACTGTCATTGCCACAGAGACAATTTCATATCATTAACCCACTACACCACAGTGGAAACTCCCCACAGAGGTGATTTTGATCAAAAAGTTCTGCCAAAATATAGAGTAGGAGGAGAGGGAAGAAGTGAAGCTTTTAAATGCTGTGTCAAATTACTACAAAAACATTATATAAGTTCAATACCTAGTCATGTACAACTATCAAGCAACATTGCATGGCACTGTTACAATGAAGGCTAAGTGAACAATGCCTAATAAATAGAAATTTTTTCATAGCTATCACAATTGCAAAGAATTTTAAGTTAAATGGTTTTGTCCTATTAAGTTTTAATTAAATTATATTTGTTTACTACTTTATTAAAATAATAATAACTAGCAGTTACGGAAAAGTATCAGAGTGCCTAGTTTTAGGTAAGCACTTCATATACATTTAAGAAATTTTTAAATTCCAAACCTATCAACAGGTAATATTGCAAAAGAAAAATAATTAAAAGGGACATATCTCAGCAAAAGACATAGTTCCTTCCCAACTACCTCATAGAAAATTAAGCATAGATTAAACATGTGTGTCTAAAATCTGTAATATGTGTGCATATAAAAATACCATATATATATATATATATATGTATATATATATATATATATATATGTATATATATATATCAGAGAAACTGACATCTTGAACAACAATTCTCCAAAAAGCAACCCAAATCCTCTTGG